>NC_092749.1:10638498-11011832 GCF_047496795.1 Chiloscyllium punctatum | reverse complement strand
GAGGTTCAGGGTAGGTAGATGACATGGAAGAAGATGTTCAGTCCCTAAGATTATGTAACTTCAGAATTTCAGCATCCACAGTTCTTTGTTTTTTCCAAGTGATTGTGTCAGTTTAGATTCACTGAAGATACTCTCACATCTAGTTCTGGAAAGTTGTGGATTTAAGTCCCAGACCAGCTTCCCCAAATGAGAGTGACACTCCAATGCAGTGTTATACATGCTCCGTACTGGTGAAAGCACTTTCCTTTGGATAAGACATCAAACCAAGTTTGCCCACCTGGAGAGATGTGACAGATCTCTTTGCACAACTTTTAAGAATAGCAGGTTTGTTACGCCCTATTTCCAGGCTGACAGTAAGTCCTCATTAGCGTCACATGAAAATTTAAAAGTATGCAGGGCATAGATAAGGGAGAAGCAGGTTGGGTGTTTACACTCACAGGTGAAACTAGAACTAGAGGGCATAGCCTCAATATTAACAGGGAGTAGGATTTAGGACTGCGATAAGGAGGAACGTCTTCACCCAGAGGGTTGCGAATCTGTGGAATTTCCTGCCCAGTGAAGCAGTTGAGGCTCCTTCATTGAATGTTTTTAAGGCAACGATAGACAGATTTTTGAACAGTAAAGGAATTAAGGGTTATGGAGAAAGGATGAATAAGTGGAGCTGAGTCTATGAAAAGATCAGCCATGATCTTATTGAATGGCAGAGCTGGCTCGAAGGGCCAGATGGCCTACCCCTGCTCCTAGTTCTTATGTTCTTATCATGAAAAGAGATGATGCGGTCATCATATCATTGTTGTTTGTAACAGGTTGCTATATTCAAAGTCGAAGCTACACTGTCCTGCATTACGTCAGTGATTTCATTGCATAAGTACTTCATTGCTTATAAAGTGCTTTGGGACACACAAATAGCATAAAAGATGCATGCAAATGCAAGATTTTCTTTCTTGACTAACATTACAAGAAATAAAACGTGTTATTTGCCAGAAACATAAAAGAAAATCATTAGGAAAACATAACAGAACAAATTGGAGATTTTCAACATAATACCTCAATGAATTCTTGTAAATCACAGGAGCACATAATGGACAAAGTAAATACAAGGTTTTCATCAGAGGAATATCAAATATGTGTGATTAAGATTGCTGCTAAAATATTGAGAGGTACATAATGGCATGGTCTTTATTTAATATGTAAAATATCCAAAACACAAAGCTGGCCAATGACAGCAGGGCCTGACTCTTGTTTTAAATGCTAAGTTGGGAAATACTGTGCACTATCTCTAAGCCCATTAACTCAGATTTCCACCCCTTTGTATATGACCAATCTGTAAGTGAAAGTGAAACTGTTGGCCACATTATTTTTAAAATGTGAAATGAAGGAAGCTGTTGACTGGGGAACTGGGCATGGGCCAAAGATCAATGAATGAAAGGCCAGGGAATGAATGGACTTAAAGCAAGACATGAAGCCAAGTCCCATGAGATAGGCAGCTCAATAATTCCATGGGATAACGTTAGTTTTTGTTGGGATAGAGTGAGCAGAGGAAGGGGAAAACATTAAAAGCAACAGATCTGTTCTTAAACAGAGTGGATGTGGCATTGATAAATATTCTAGACTATGCTGAACCAGAAAATGTTTGTACTGCACTTTTTTTCAAGGACTTTGTGGAGCCCACTAAAAGGCAGATCAGAAGTCTGATTACTTTGGTATTTTCTAAGCTTAAATAGTTAATCAGATGATGTCTGTCATGTTTCCCAGTCCTGTTGAAAGGTTACCAACCTGAAGCATTAACTGAAGGCAGAATTCACTCATTGTTATTAAATTATTTAATCTACTGTCAGTTTAACTCACCCAATTGCCCACCAATCAGCTTAAGGGTCTTGCTCCATCACTGCACTCAACACTGACTTCCCAGCCAATGAGAGGCTGGGTCCTAAATGCGACCAGTCATAACTTATCTCCTCAAGGGATCCAGGAGCTGGAAGGTAAGTCTTTTCTTGCGTCTTTTTGGCAGGCCCGTGACATAAGTTGGCATTACTGTTATTAGGATAGTTTTGTCTTTTGGATATTTTACATGTTAAACAAAGTCTCTTTGTACGGGAAGAAGGAAGTCAGGGATAAGTGCAGGGGGGTGTGTTCCATAGGCTACTGTGTTGCCTGTCATCTATGTTTCTGATGTCCCCCAAAGTTTATAGAATCACTATCGTATAGAAAGAGGTTGTTCAGCCCATCATGTCTGAATTGACCCTCCGAAGAGCATCCCACCCTCCCGCCACCTATCCCTGTAGGTCTGGTGGGATTTGAGCCTGAATGCCCAGAACAGTGCCTGGGTTTCTGATCATACCACAAGGCCGTCACATCCCCAGTAATAAAAGAAAAGCATTCTGTAAATGCTAATCATTCTTTTTTCCTTACTGTGGTTCTCTCACTGTTTGATGCTTTTGAAAAGTGTTTCAAATGTCAACATTCTAAAGGAAGTCGTGTGGCATGAGTTAAAAAATACTTTTTGCTGACTTCAAGACACCTGCATGAGATAGTTATGGCCAGGCATAGGTGCAGTAGCTGACATTCCCGTTGGAACACACTATAAGAATGAACAAAGTCCTCTCAGAGCAAAACAAGCTGGAAAAGGGAAGAGGGAAGAGTTGGGGGGTGGGTAATGGTTCTCAGGACACCACTGCCATGTCTAGGGAGACATGTTTTGTGTGAATCCTTAGCAGTGAATGTATCCTCACCGTCTGATATTCCTACCCCCTGTTATCTGCAGGCCCCTTGTGACCAGTGACTGCACTATGCTCTCCTGTAAGTTATGGACAACATCTGAGCTGGTGTGCGAGTCTGAAATCAAATGATGATGTGACTTTACCATCACTGAGCCTTGCTCTTCCTCCACTGATTGGCCCCAAGTTTTAAATTGTCGGGTATTTGAAAGGAGAAAGGTGTGGAAAGCTAGATTTAGGCAATGCAGATTGTGGATACAAAGCACAAGTAAGCTTTCGTGATATTGGCTCCTACTGATGAACTCTGCCAATCAACAGCAGAGTTCATGTTAGCTCAATGTCGAAACTATGCAGATCAACTCATGGCACAAAGTTGGCATACTGCCTTCACTCCAGTGAACAAAAGCAGCTATTAGGCCCCATTTGGAGTACTGTGTCCAGTTTTGGTCCCCACACCTCAGGAAGGACATACTGGCACTGGAACGTGTCCAGCGGAGATTCACACGGATGATCCCTGGAATGACAGGTCTAGCATATGAGGAACGGCTGAGGATACTGGGATTGTATTCGTTGGAGTTTAGAAGATTAAGGGGAGATCTAATAGAGACGTACAAAATAATACATGGCTTTGAAAAGGTGGATGCTAGAAAATTGTTTCTGTTAGGCGAGGAGACTAGGACCCGTGGACACAGCCTTAGAATTAGAGGGGGTCATTTCAGAATGGAAATGCGGAGACATTTCTTCAGCCAGAGAGTGGTGGGCCTGTGGAATTCATTGCCACGGAGTGCAGTGGAAGCCGGGACGCTAAATGTCTTCAAGGCCGAGATTGATAGGTTCTTGTTGTCTAGAGGAATTAAGGGCTACGGGGAGAACGCTGGCAAGTGGAGCTGAAATGCGCATCAGCCATGATTGAATGGCGGAGTGGACTCGATGGGCCGAATGGCCTTACTTCCACTCCTATGTCTTATGGTCTTATGGTCTATCTAGTTTAATCTCCTGTGAACTTCCAGCACATGATTTGAGTGTTGATCCTACGCAACTTTCAATAACTCAGCAGGTCTGGCAGTGTCTGTGGAGAGCGAAACAGAGTTACTGTTTCGAGTGTGGTATGACCCTTTTTCTGAAACATTTTCTGTTTCTCTTCCCACAGATGCTGTGAGGCTGGTTGCGTTTCTCCAGCCATTTCTGTGTTTGTTTCAGATTTCCAGCTGTATTTTGCGATTACTTGCAATATCGCCTACATTACAATCGTGATACTTCAAAAGTATTTCCTTGACTGTAAAGCTCTCTACAATCTCCTGAGGTTGTAAAGGACTTGGTATACATACGAGTTTGGGCTTCTAACATGAGGTAGGATCGCTATTGGTGTTGGGTCATTGAATTTCCACTAGAGTAGGTCAGATGGAGTGCACAGACTTCGGGTGGTAAAAAAAAAACAAAGTCCAACTATAAAAAACAGTGTGAAAGGAAAAACGACACAAAAACAATGTTACACTTCATGACAGTTTGTAAAGCAAAGAATAAAGATTGGCTACATATTTCACAGGAGAGGTCCAACAGGAAACTGAGAAGACTTGTGTTGAGTCATTAACTCCATAATAAAGGATGGTCCTGATCTTAGTTAAGGCAGCAACTGATGTGCTCCAATTGGCCTCAGTAACTCTGGACAAGGCACGGGATTTCAAACTGAGCTGTACTTGCCCGCTTCCTTGTTGATACTGGATATTATACAGGACGCAGTGAGGGTGGGATATGGTGTTTCTGTGCTCCATGCTGTGTTGCCTATGCACAGGCCAGAAGAATTAGTTAGAGACAAACAAACTGCATGTGCTGGAATCCAAAATAGACAAGCAGGAGGCTGGGAGAACACAGAAAGCCAGGCAGCATCAGGTGGAGAAGTCATCATTTTGGATGTAACCATTCTTCGGGACTCAGGTTATACCCAAACGTTGACTTCTTTAACTCCTGATGCTGCCTGGCTTGCTGTGTTCTTCCAGCCTCCTGCCTGTCAACCCCGGTTAGAAGAATGGCAATCTCCGACACATCATGATGGGTCTGCCAGGGCATATGAAGCCTCCCCTGGTGAGAGTCAACACCTTCAAAAAGAAGTGGAATAAAAATCAGAAGAATTGCAGCCAGAAATTTGTGAGGCATCCCACATGACGTGTCCAGAGGCTACATTCCAGCACATTTTGTCTCCTCAATGATTCATGGCAACTTAATGACCTAATCACAAGAATATAAACAGGCTGCACTGAGGGGGAATTAAAAAGTCATCAGCAGAATAAAAGATAAATAAACACTGACCTTGTGAAAATTTCCATAGAAGAGTTTCTTCATATCTTCATTGTCAAACGTGATTGTTTGAGACTCTCCTCTTTCATCCTTGTTAAAGTATGACAGTGTTTTGCTGTTGCCTATGGTTTGGGGAAATACCATTAATAAGTGTTACTTTATTTTATACATTAAAAAAAGCATTTTTACTGAATTTATCCATTTTCCAAACTACACAGGGAGATTATTCAGAATTTTGCAAGGTGGGAAACACCAGCAGACAGGCATTTGGAAATAAAAAATTAACAAAAGACCAGACAGACTCTGTGTGCAAAGAGTATTTAATTATCGGAATACAATTCATGGAAGACCTGGGACAGTACAATTGAGATTTGGAGAGAAAAGGAAATTAGTGGGCTGTTTTCTTCAGAATATGGAAGGTTAGAAAGGTAGAGATAAACTAAGGGGCATAGTCGGAGAATTAGGATCAGACCATTCAGGAGAGATGTTCGGAACACTTCCACACACAAAGGGTGAGAGGGGTTTGCAGCTCTCATTCACTAATGACAGTGGATGCTGGATCAGTTGTTAACTTTAAATATGAGAGAGAGATGAATTATCAACAACAACAAAAACAGAAATTGCTGGAAAAACTCAGCAGGTCTGACAGCATTTATGGAGAGAATGCACAGTTAATATTTCGGGCCCAGTGACCCTTCCTTGGAACTTTTTTTTTAATGGATAAATTATTGTTGAGCAAAGGTATTAAGGGTTATAGATCAAAGGCAAGTATATGGAGTTAGACACAGATCTGCCATGATCTCACTGAATGGTGCAGCAGGCTGAATGGCCTCCTCCTGTTCCAATATTCCTACCTTCCTAAGGATGTGGCTGGGTGGAGTACTGACTAACGTTTTGTAAGGTAAGCAGATCAAGGGATTACCAATGAAGGTTAAGATCCAGGTAAAGCATGATTTAATTGAATGATGGAGCAGGTTTGAGGAGCTGAATCATTTATTCCTGGCCCTGTATTTCTAATAAGTTCTGAACCTTTTGGACTATATAGGTCTCTTTGGGTAGAAGCTCCCTTAAAGTTCTTAGATTTCATACCATTATGCTGTCAGGTCCGGGTGAATGCAGCATTGAAATAATTTTTAAGAAGGATGGGAACTTTTAAATCACATTACAGTATTTGGTTATTTTAAATTCAATTTGGAAAACTACTGAACATTATATGAACCCAAGTGCTTCACTCAAATTCCTCAGGGAAAGTTAATCTGCTGCCCTGGCCTAGTCTGTTCTACACATTACTCCAGTCCCAAACTATGCATGTCTTCATTGATCCAAGGCAAGTAAAGATGGCCAATAAAAATTGCTAGTATTGCCCACAACACAAGAGCAAATAAACACAGGATGCCGATAGACTTATTGCACATGTTCAGCATTGAAGTTCAGCAATTTCTGTACTTCATGTCTTGAAATATGTAGATGGATTCAATGTGTCTGCCAACTGAAACGGAAATCAAAGCAGACTTCAGGAATGACAGAAAGATCCAATATCTCACTCGTGACCCACAGCTCTAATATCCATATTTCGAATTCACTCACAGGATGTGGATGTCACTGTCGAGAGTCATATGTACACAAGATCAGGTAAGGATAGTAGGTTTGCTCTCTAAAAGACATTCGTGAACCACATGGGCTTTTCCAGCAATTAGGCAATTGTTTTATTGTCATCATTAGACTCTTAATTCTGATACAGGTCATTCTGCTATAATGCGAGAGTCATGTTCTTCTGGGACCTTGTGCTATAGAAAGTTTTGCTATGGAAAGCATCTGCAGAAAATCACGCTGTAGAAGATCACTATACCCATTCAGTAGGAAGTTCATGTTATCGAAGTAATGTCCAAAATTCACCAATTGTATTATACTCAATTTGCATTGACAAAATCCACATTACATCAGGACAACCTGTATATAGTACAATCAAATTCCACCATTTGCTTTGGCAGGATTTGAATCCAGGTCCCCAAAGCATTAGCTGGGCTCTGGATTAATGAGCTAACAATAATATCACTAGGCCATCTCCTCCTCAATTACAAAACAGCTACTTGCTCAAGCATTAGAAACCACAGCTCACCATCTAGAAGCACTCCAACTTCTGGTTTGTAATCTTGGTCTGTGATCTGCCAAATGGCAAAAGGCTCCGAGGTAGTGGTTGGAAGAAGTCGGAAGAGTATCATGATGGTATAGGTTGGCGGCAGACCATCAGGGTGAATGTCTCTGTTTGGTAAGATAAATAAACAAAAAGATGATGCGATATAAAAGTAAGAACTGCATTGTTATAGCACCTTAACACAACATTTAGAAATGTTCAAATGTCTACTTTCAGTCACCACGCTGCTAATGGAAACGGAGAATGAATTTAATTATTCCAAAGATCTGGCCTCTGTCGGGCTTGATTAATCATTTCTGAGGAAGTTGCAGAAAAAGTTTCAATTGAGAAGTAAGCCTTCATTTGGCAATAGGGCTATGAGGGGAAAGGTAAGGTGAGACATGGGAGATATCGGTAAAACGTTGAATGGGGAAAGTGAATATGGACGCAAAAGCCTCTGTTTCTCTTAGTTACACAATGTAGGCCATTGAGATTTGTGAAGAAATGGTATTTTTGAGCAAAATAGTTTCCTTCACAATTTCAAAAATTTGTTGAAAATAGCAAATGTGACATACTTCCATGTCTTGTCCATGTACTTATTCATCCAAATTCAGAAAGTGGGGAAGATAGAACCAGTAAACAAGTCAAGGAAAGCTCTAGCTAAACAGCACTGTAGTACACATTGTCAGTCTTAGGTGAAACTTTGTCAATTCTTTTTCAATATTGGGGTGCATCCTTTGTTTACATGAAGCCACAGGGTAAGTGTAGCTGAGAGTCAGAATAAGGCCATTTGGCCCATCAAGTTCCATTTCTTCACAAGCCTCACTTCGCTGTTCACTCCTTACACCTTTTGATATTGTTTGTTTTTCAAGAAAATAAAACTGTTTTGTAGATATCGCCTCAAATGAGAGGTTTGATGCAGCAAATTCAATAGTCTTAGCAACTGGCTGTAACTATGAGATGGATCAGTTTTTGTTAAGTAGAGGGATTAAGGGAAGTTAGGCCACAGATCAGAGATGATCTCATTAAACGGCAGGACAGGCTTGAGGGGCTGAATGGCCGAATCCTGTTCCAATGTTCTTCAGCTCCCAATGAATATTTAAAATTGTGAACAGAAAATATATAACCTCAGTATACTCTGAAGAACAGGACTGTCATAATGCAGCATTGCATGACAATATGTATTGCTGATACATATTATGTGCTTAAGACAATGGAATGGAGTTACAGCTTCCAGCTTCTTACTGTCGCGAATGCAATCAATCCAGTCAAGCTCTGTATGTCAACATTACAGTATCATCAATACAGGATACTGTAATTCTTGTAACAAATCTCTTGATGGGCATCTTAACAAATGCCCTCTGAGAATAAGGGGTAGTAGATTTAAAACAGAGATGAGGAGGAATTACTTCGCTCAGAGGGTCATGAATGGGTGGAATTTTCTACCCTAGACTGCGTTGAATACTGAGACATTGAGTAAATTGAATGAGGAGATAGACAGGTTGTAATTAGTAATGGATTAAAATGTTGTGGAAAATAGGTGAGTGGGTGGAGTTGAGACCTAAGTTTGATCAGCCAGGTTGGTATAGAAGCATGCTCAAATGGCTGAATGGTCTACTCCAGCTCCTGCTCCTAACTCTTATCTTCTTATGCTGATTGGCATTACAGAGACCTTATATAACCATTCAACCTTGAACTCCTCAGATTAACTTCTGTGTACCCAATAGAGGTAGTGGAGTCATGGAGGTATACAGCATGGAAATAGCTCTTCGGCCCAACCCATCTATGCTGACCAGGGATCCTCAACTGAACCAGTCTCATATCCATTTAAATGTTTCCTATCCATGTACCTGTCCAAATGACTTCTAAATGTTGTGATTGCACTGGACCTTACCATTTCCTCTGGCAGCTCGTTCCATTTACCAACCAGCCTCTATGTGAAAAGGTTGTCCCACAGGCCCCTTTTAAACTTTTCTCCTCTCACCTTCCATCTATACCCTCTAGTTTTGGACTCCCCTACTCCTACCCTCCTTTGGCTATTCACCTCATGATTTTATAAACTTCTTTAAGGTCACCTCTCAGCTTCCGGCGCTCCGAGGAAAATAGCTCCAGCCTGTTCAGCCTCTCCCTCTAGTCCAAACCCTGCAGCCTTGGCAATATCCCTGTAAACCTTTTCCGAACCTTTTCAAGTTTAACAAAATCTTTCCTCCAACAGGAAACCAAAACTGAACGCTGTATTCCAAAAGTCATTCTGCTACTGAGTGCATTCAACTGCTTTAGTCAATAATTATTCCTAGAAAACCCAAATTCACAAGTTGTGGGATTTAATGAACTCAAATATAAAACTATTGTGACAATGTCAAGAGACAGTAAAACATTATGCAAGAATGAGCAATTTGAAGGAGAAATGAGATGGGTTGCAGATACTGTGTAAATAAATGCAGAAAATGAACACTTTCACTGAAGATTGAAGATCCTTCCTAGTATTTTTAGAGAGAAAAACTGCGGAATAAAAGATTAGGGGAGGGTGACAGAGGGAGTCAGTGTGTAAAGTAGAGGGGTCTTATACACACATGACCTTTTACAGTATGACAGAATTGGCTAAATATGAAATGCGATGAGCAATTGTTTCTTAGCATGGTTGGTTAACCACTTGTCGATCATTTCAAGCCTTGTATTAGCATAGTTGTGGATTTGGCTTTCCTTGAGCAAATCCCATGCACATTAATTAGTCATGATATTTCACTAGGTTTGAGGTATAACGTGCCCACATCCATGTTCATCTTTGGTGCGGATTCATTCCGTACAATCACACATTGTCCTTTCACTTCTAAACATTTTGCCAAGATTTATGAGAACTTCCCTTCTCTGTAACAATAACAGCATTCCAAGAAATGGGCTTGGGTAAGAGACTCAAAGAACACAGAGGGAATCCATATAGAATGTCAGCGGCTGGGCCAGTTCTTTCAAAGAGCTCTCCTTTTCTTTCCCAACTGCTTTGTAAATGTTTCCTTTTTTCATCTCTTATAAATAACTATTAAATCTGCTTCCACTGTCCTTTCAGGTGATGCTTTCCAGATCCATGTAAATTGCCATCTTGTGTAAGCTCTGGTTCTTATTACCTTAAGTTGTAGAAATGTTCTGTCGAAGTGCTGTGACCTGTTGTTTTGAAGGGAACTACAAGGCTAGATTTAGTGGAGACAATCAGAGCTGGTATGATGACAAGAAGGGGCGGGGTGTCAAGACAATCAGTGGTGAGTATGTCCATCGGATTCCCAACATTGGGAAAACTGTCCCAAACCAAATTGGGACTGGAAAGAGCCTGATGTGGGAATCCTGCATGCCTGGCTGATTGGCACAATCTGCCTAATGACGAAAACCAGCATCGGGAAGACACTGCTGGCAGCTATCCCTGTGCAAACGTCTGGCATTGCTGCATTGTACCCCCCTCTCTGGCTACCTGCGCCTCTATGACTCCCCCCTCCCCATCCTCTCGCACCTGTGAAACGGAAGCTGGCATACACGTACCAGAAGATTCAGGGACAGCTTTTTCATCGTCATTATTAGACTGTTGAATGGACTCTCTAACCTCAAATAATACTGGTCTTGCAAATATTGATCTCTCATGTACACCCTTTGCAAAGTTATTTGTGTGCCTCCTTTTATTCTGTACATCCTTGCTTACTATGATCTACCTGTACTGCTCGTAAACAAAGCTTTTCACTGTACTTCGGTACACATGACAATAAATAAATCAATGAATCAATGAATCCTGGGATTGGGCCACGGTGCATTACTAGCAGTAGCCACTGCTCCCAGTGGCGCCCTTGAGACTAGAGAGCTGTCATCCTTCAGAAGTGACATGGAGTTCTCACCAGCTCTCCAACGTTTAGTTGGGGACCCACATTGCTGGAACAAAATTGTTTATAAATATTTGTCTGGTAGTCTGACAAATCAGCCTTGCTTCTCATGTTGGAGAAAGTGAGGACTGCAGATGCTGGAGATCAGAGCTTAAAAATGTGTTGTTGGAAAAGCGCAGCAGGTCAGGCAGCATTCTGAAGAAGGGCTTATGCCCGAAACATCGATTCTCCTGTTCCTTTGATGCTGCCTGACCTGCTGCGCTTTTCCAGCAACACATTTTTAATGTCTTGCTTCTCATGTTGTAGAACCTGTTACTTTCTTTTGAAAGTTGGTTTTCTTGTTCATGTGATCAGCACAACACAAAAATCTTCAACTTCATGTCTTTTGTCAGCAATGTCTAACTAACTTAGCACGAGAGGTTCTCAGTTTAAAGTCTCACCTGAGAAACGGCTCTAGCAGTGTTGCACTCCCTTGTTACTGCACTAAATTGAGGTGATATGCTGAAGGGTCTGACATGGGGTTTGAAGTCACAGCTTTCTGTCTGAGACAAGAATGCTACCTGTTGATTTCAGCTGTGAGAGAACAACTGAAATTTCAGCTGTGAGTGGTGGCACCTGGACTTACATGGTAGGTTGAAGGAGGTGTGCATCCTTATGAAGGCTATAAGCTGTGTAGCCATTGAAAGACCCTGGTCCCGTAGAAACTCCTGGGACTGATGCAGCATCCTTCTCCGTCAGATTAAATGACTCCAGCATTCTGTAACCTTCAGAACAGGGAAACATACAAAAACCTGTTAGCCACTGTCATTGTATTTGGATGGTGTAAAAGAACCACTCAATTCATATTCTGCGAATAACTCAATGACCTGATGATTCAACAAGATTCTGATTAGTTACTCCCGGATAGGGACTGACATCTCAGCCTTTCCTTGGAATTGCTTCTGCTGCTCTTTATAAATTTAACAGAATTCTGTGGAAACTCAACTAGACCCTCACCATCTCCTCCTTGGATGGCCCCATGACTTCCCATTTTATATCGAAAGTAATCACAAATAACTTTATGAATGAATACTTCCTAAGACATCAGTGAAGAGGCCAAAAAAGAACGTAACAAAGAGATGACAGAAACTAGATCATGAAAGAGGTGGAAATGGAATAAAGAGAGAATTAAGAGAGAGACAGAGAAAGGTAAAGAGGAGACAGAGTGTTCAGAAATGGAGAGATGTGAAATGGGTGATGGAGCAGAGCAGTGGGAAGGGAAGAGATTGGCGAGATGTTAAGAGAGGTGAGGGGTGAAACAGTTAAAAGATGCGAGAGGAAAAGACAAACACAAGTAAGGAGAGAGAGTTTATAAAGAAGAGCAGAGAGATGATGGAAAGAGCTAATTTATTGTGCATGTGCAGTGTAAAAAACAGCTTGTAATGTTAGGTCGTAATTTTTAAACTATAAACCAACAATTTATCCAAATACTATAAATCACAATGAACATTCCATTGCAGTACTAGTATATCACTCCTAACTTCAACCAAATTCTTTGGAATGAGATAATGACAGATTCAGAAAGGGAACAGTTGTGACCGCAATGTGTCCCTTACCTGGAGTAGTGAATCCATTGAGATAAATCAGTGGACAAGCTGTAACATGAGAGAAAAGAAATATTAACATACATTCTTTCAAAAGAATACATGGACTAACCATACCAGCACATCACCAGATAAACACTGCCGTGTATTCAGCACATGAAGACAAGGGGAACCTTGAAATGATGGGATTGATTTTCTGCAAGGATTCTCTTTCAGTCATTAGTAACAACTTTGATGGTACATACATAGAACCCCTACAGTGTGGCAACAGGCCAAACAGGTCATCAAGTCCACACCAACCCCCTTAGGAACATCCCAACCTCCTACTGTATCCCTGTAACCCTGCATTTCCACCTAACCTGCACATCTTTGGATGGTGGGAGGAAACCAGAGCACTCAAAGAAAACCAACACAGACACAAGGGGGAGAATGTGCACACAGAGAATCAAACCATTGTGCAATGAAGCAGCAGTGCTAACCATTAAACCACTACAGCACTGTATGACAATGAGCCACTTTTCTGGAATTTCTCGGAGTGATAGAGGATCCATGGTGAGAAGTGTTATTGAGCTTCCTAATCCCTTAAATGGAGAGGGGTCTCAACAGAAATAATTGCGTGTGTGTGTGTGTGTGTGGTATTCAATGCTGTTGTGATTGCAACTCCAAGGGCACATGAAATTGGCTTCAGCTAAGACATCACCCATCGCCAAACCGTTTGCCAACAGTCAATAATGGCCACTTAAGGACAAGGTGGTAAAGTAGCCAAAAATGTGGGCTATTACAAACTACCAAGAAACAACCATCAAAGATGATGAGAATGCTGGTGGTTACCAATAATGTTTTCATTCTAATGCACAACTAGCTGCAAGTCTATGATTACAGCAACAAGAAAGCACTGTCATTTTTCATTGAAGAACAGATACTTTAAAAAAAGCTTCCAGAAACAGTACAAGAAATGTCTTGAAGCCTTCTTTCCAATTACAGAGTCAATGCAAAATTGTCTTAAGACTTTCTCTCTAGTCACAGATGAATCCAGTTATCAAGCCAGGAGGCCTGACTGAAACAAAGCAAGAAATGCATTTCCCATTAGGCTTATAGGCAATGACATGCTGCTTACACAACTGAGCTGAGCAAACATTGTGTTCCTTTCCACTGTTCGCCATTGATGGCATTAATCGTTCTGGCATTAATCCAACTGCAGAAATGGTCCCACTATTGCTAACAGCCCTTTGTTACATCTGTCAATTGCCTGTATTAATTGATGGACCATTGCAATGCAGTTAATCTAGGAATTCCTACGTATGCTTCTATCTAGTTTCCATGGAATGCTAATGAATACCATAGCTGTTCCATTGACAGTGAGAGGGAGAGGAAGGCAATCATTGTAATGGATGGAAATACTCACTAGAAGTAGCTGTTTCACAAAGGAAGGTGATAAGCTCATCCTGAATCTTTGCAAAAGCATCAAAGTCGTCCACGATGAACAGGTGCCTTTCGCTGGGTTTGCTGCCAATGTTCTTCAGCTCTGTGACATCAATATCAGCCACCCCCACAACAAACACACTGTAACCTGCAAGGAAGGAAAAATCAACAATCCTTCAGTTTCAGAGATTGCCAGGAACTGTGGTTGGACTGTCATTAAGAATGCCAAAACTGCTAGGCAGTAAACAAAAAGAACAATGATTCATCAAGTCCTCCATCTTATTTCCTGGGAGTTACAAGTTACTCAATAAGCGTGGTGGCAGAGAGCAACCTTTGTCACTGTTCTAATCAAACCACCACCAGATGTGTCTCTCCACTGATCTTTGGATCAATGGCCATTTTATTTTATATTGGAGTTGGTTAGCTCAGTTGGCTGGATGGCTAGTGTGCAATGCAGAATAAAGTCAACAAAGTGGGCTCAATTCCTAGACCAGCTGACGTTACCATGGCGGTTCCACCTTCTGAATCTCTCCCCTTGCCTGAGGTGTGGTGACCCTCAGGTTACTAATCATTCAGTAAAAAATGTTTTGGTTCTTTTTATATCCTCACTGCATGGAACTCTCAGTTTTAAAATAGCGCTTTAGGTGCAGAAGCTAAATGATTTACTGCATCACTTCTGGAAACATTCACTTCAGAACATTTAAATGGACACTGTGACATAAAAACAAGGAGAAAGTGAGGATTGCAGATGCTGGAGCATCAAAGTCGAAAAGTGTGGTGCTGGAAAAAGCACAGCAGGTCAGGCAGTGTCCGAGGAGCAGGAGAGTCGATGTTTCAGGCATTAGCCCTTCATCAGGGATGGTCGAAACATTGACTCTCCTGTTCCTCAGATGCTGCCTTATCTGCTGTGCTTTTCCCAGCACCACACTTTTCAACTATGATATGGAAGAAAAGGCAAGTGTTGTATAAGGGTGTAAGAGTCTATAAGGGTTAATTCTGTGGAGTGATTTAAGGATCACCGACTATGATGATACCAAGTGAATTTGGTAGGACAACGGGTTAGGGCTTTGAAAAAGTGAGAACTAACAACTTCTTATAGTCTCTTTCACAATATCTATCATATTAATGTTTCTTGTGCATAATTGCTGTCATGCAATACCTATATCTTCTTTTTGTGGGATGACCGGGTGAATTTCTTGGACCACAGTGGACCAAACAGCTCCAGTAGATCCATCCCTTGCAAAAAAGAGCTGGGTGGCTGTAAATCTAGCTCATACAACATGAGGAGCTACAGTGAGGATTCAACAGAAAGTACCTCCCAATTAAACTGAATGATTCAGATTAAGCAAAAGACTGAGGACTGGACTAATGATACAATAGAATAACCAGTGCTGTGTCTTAATGCTCAGATAAGATCAATGACTGGTACAGCCATCTTTCAGGACACTTACCAGCTTCTTGTAACAAAAGTGCAGGTTTCTTAACCTCATCCTGTGAACGTCCATCAGTGACAACAACAAGAACTTTTGGTACAGTCCTTCTCATGCCATTTTGAGAAACAAAGACATGGTCACGTAAAAACTTGAGAGCTCGCCCTGGAACAGAAAAGTGAAGATCGATTTAAATCAGCTGTACATTATCTTTCTGCCTCATTTTTTGCATTTGCGAATGTGACAGACTGGACTGTTAACAACCAGAAATCATTCTATACTTAACACCATTTAGCTTCAAGCAAAACCAAGTTCAGACATTGTTGAGTCAGATCCCATTGCCCAGGAAGGCTAGTAGGTTACAGGCAAAGTACATTCTGCTCTTAATTATGAAAGCGAACAGGAAGAGATTTAACGCTGAGATTTCTTTCCTTCACTTCAAGTTGCAAGATTGAGACTGAGGCAAACTCATGCTTAGAACTGTAGTATTTGCCAGTGGAGAGATTTTTCTCCAGTGTCAATTGTTAATATTTTTGCCTTGGAGTCAGAAGGTCATGGGCTTCAACCCTTACTTTAGTGATGTGGATGCAAAACTCCAGGCTGACACGCCCAGCTGAGGAAGTGCTGCACCTCCAGAGGAGCTGGCTACATGAAAACATAAATTGAATCACCATTTGCCCACTCAGGTGGCCAAAGGGGTGCCCATGACACTATTTGGTTTGGAGATCGGGCAGGGTAGAGACCCTCAGTCAATCCCTAACAGATGATCTAGTTTATTTTTAAGTGCAACTTCCAGCCCAAGTATTTTAATAATCAGACTTAATGTAATCTGAGTGAGTTGTCAAAAAGGTTCCCACAACCCTCTCAAGGGATATCATTAATCACGATTAACAATAACTGTTTCATCAAATTTATAATTGCCTGTCTTTTTGCTGAGAGAGCGACACCAGGGGTGAAATTCAGACCGGCATGGGAATTAAGCAATGACTTTTGAGGTGATAAGTTGCATCTTGCTGCTGTTACTCACTCACTTACCACATGTATCCTATTAATAATGGAGTGGTTTGTTTTGTATAAATCATTGCTGTGTCATACTTTATAACTGTCATCTGAAAAGCTTACCCTATTCATGTCAACATAAAAAAAATCACGTTATTAAGAATTAGGATACAAAAACTTAACATCTGCGTCGGATATTACTTTGTATATATTGAAATGAATGGAATATTAATCAATGCAAATTAGTCCAAAACAGACCATATTGCCTTAATATTTTATATTACCTTTATGCTCTGTACAAGTCTCCCCTCACCCTCTCCTCTTCTCCTGCTTGTGTTTTAACTTGCCTAATGCTGATATGTTATTGACCATAATTATTCCCTCTGTTTATTTTAGGACATTCATGTGGATGTGGGTGTTACTGGCCGACTCAGCATTTATTGCTCATCCTTGGTGCCTTCTTGAACCTTAGCAGTTGATCTGCTGTAACTGGCCCCACAAAACCATTAGGGAGGGACTTTCAAGATCTTGACCTGGCAACAGTGAAGGGAATTCTTAACCACATAAGGTTATCGGGGGTGGGTCATGAAGTACATCCATGGAATAAACATGAAATAAGGGAGTCAAGGGTTATAGGGAAAAGGCAGGAAAGCGAGACTGAGCAACAGCAATATTTTTCTAAGTCACGATGGTGAGTATCTTGGACCTTTAGAGGATGGTGTTCCCATGAATCTGCTGCCCTTGTCCTTCTAGATGGAAGTGGTCATGGGTTTGGAAGATGCTGTCTCAGAAGACTTGGTGAATTTCTGCAATGCATCTTGTAGATAGCACACATTACTGTTACTGAGTGTCGGCGGTGGAGGGAGTGGATTTTTCTGGCTGCGGTGCCAATCAAGCAGGCTGCTTTGTCCTGGGTGGCATTCAGTATAAAAGTAGAGATGTTTTTCTAAATGTATGCAAGGCATTATACATGCTGTAGTTGGAATACCGTGAAGCTTTTTGGGGTCTTATCTAAGGAAAGATAAACTGGCATTGGAGGCAGTCCAGAGAAAGCTCACTACGCTGTTAACAGGTATGAGGGATTACTTTATGAGAACTTACTCTTGTAGCCATTGTATTTAACTGGAGAATCCAGTTCAGTTCCTGATCAATTGTGATCCCCAGAATATTGATAGTTAGTGGGGAATTTGATAATGGTAATGCGATAAAACATCAAGGGCTAGTAGTTAGATATGATAGTGGAAAAGTCATTGACGAAGCAATGAAGATGGCTGGGCCAAGGACACAACACTGAGCAACTCCTGCAGAGATGTCCTGGAGCTGAGATGACTGACTTCCAACAACCACAGCCATCTTCCTTTATGCTTGGTATAGCTCTAATCAGTGGACAGTTTTCCCCTACTCCCTTTGAGTCCAGTTTTGCTCGGGTTCTTTGTTGCCATAAACTGTCAAATGCAACAGTCCAAGGCCTGTCACTCTCACCTCCCCTCTGGAATTCAGCTCTCTTGTCCATGTTTGAACCAACACTGTAATGAGGTCAGGAGCTGAGTGCCTCTGGCAGAACCCAAACTGAGATGTTATTGCAAAGCCAAAAGCATTGTTGCCAACACCTTCCATCACTTTACTGGTGATTGAGAGTGGATTAATGGGGCAGTAATTGTCTGGGTTAGATTTGTCCTGCTTTTTGTGTACAGGACTTACCTAAGTAATTTTAGATATTGTCAATTAGGTTCTTGATATCATGTGCAATTGGCTGAAGGCTAGCATGCATAATGCTTGGGACCCATGGAGGAAGCTGGTCTGGATTATTCACTGGGCACATCTGGCTGAAGGGTGTTTGAATGTTTCATCCTTATCTTTCTCCTATGTTTTCACCAATCTTTGGGTTAAGATGTTTCTTTTGAATTTTTCATTATATTTATCAGTGACTGTCTTCAATTTAGGATCCTAGTTTTATAGTGTAGCCATTTTACCCCCAACACTCCATCTCCTGCAATGAGTGGAAACATCTTCTCTTAGTCTACTGTTATCAGGTCACCTCCTAACTGCCTTAATATAGCAGAGGTCTGTTACAAAAACATCAGATGGAGGTGAAGACCAATAGATTTTTTTTCCTTGGTACTGAATGTTGGGTCACATACTGGATGTGAAGGCAGGGCAAAAAATTGGATTTGTCTACACCAAGTTGTTTATTTCAAAGGATTGCTACCGTCAACTGTATAAAATTTGACAAATCTTATAATTTTTTGAAGACGAAGAGAGTTTAAAGAATTTCATCATCATTTTCAATATTTGCCCCAAGTAATTGCATAGAAAAGTAGCCCTGGTACATTAATCTCAACAAATGCTTTCTTTCTTTATTAAAAGCCAACAAAACACTACTGTCCCTTTAACGAGCCTGAAGATCCTAGGATGGAAATTCTGCATGTACTTCCTATGGAAACTAATCGCAAATCCTGTCGGGAGGTGAACCTCAGGGCTCCCAGTTTTCCAGTCTGTAACACAAATGTCCAGACATAACATGTGGGTGACTCACCCTGGCCAAGGGCAGAATATGTGAGCTAATGCACTGACAAATATCACTCAGATCTCATGAGAGCCCAGTGGTTGACCTATATGGAGGGAGTTCGTTGAGATTGGAAAGCTTATATTATTTGCAAAGGGAAACAAAGGGAACTTGTCCTTGTGGTAACGTGCAGCTGACTAACTTTATTTTGAGTGTGACACAAGATCAATGGCACAAATCTCATGGGGATGTGGGAAATGAAAGAGCCAGGAGGGGCATACATTCGAAGAGTGTGAAAGATGATAGGAGAATCTAGGACGGCTGTTAAAAAGAAATGGGATCCTAGCATTAGTATGCCTAGGATCCTAGGCATAAGATACAAAGGCAATAAATTACACTCAGCTGTCATAAGTCACTGGTCCATCCATCATGTCTATGACAGCTCTATGGCAAATGATTGTTCAATCCACTTGACTGTTTTGCCATGAAAAATTACCACAGCCATGAAGAATTGTCTTCTTCATATTTATACAATTGCTTTCTGATTCTATAAAATTTATCTTGAAGTTTCTTTCACCAGGAGGGGGAGGTTAGTGGGGCAAACTCTGAACTTGTGATAACCCTTACAAGGCCCATAGGGAACCACTAAGTAATCTTCCTGGAAAGCTCACTAAGTATGACTTTCCTTGGTACAGGCAATGGTCTCCCTAGTTGGAACTCATCACCTGAGCCCTTTGTAAAGCAGACCTCGAGGGCCCTCTTGCAGTACCTGTCTTGCATCAGCAGATCCGGGTTCATGTCCCACCTATTCCAGATATGTGCAGTAATATCTCTGAACAGGTTGATTATAAAAATAGGTCAAATAACAAAAAAAACGTAAAACAGACCCCAGATGAAAACACTGGCGATTTAGTAGTGCTGGATTAATAGAAGAAACAGGTGATTTGGTGATGGGAGAAAAGCCATTTAGTTGTGTGTAAAAACACTTCTGGATATAAATAAAAATAAGGAGCCAGGATGGGCCTAGCCATGATCTATGCCATGAGTAGTGGCTCTATTTTGGTGTTCAGCAATAAACAATGTTCCTTTCCATTTGGGTTTTCTGAGTGTTTAGAGGATTAATCGAAAATGAAAGTATTTCAGTAATTTAATTTCCATCCATGAAGACAGTGGGTGTGGTTAGTATTATTATTAATCCATTCATTATTATTAATCCATAGATTTTGGGATGACACAACATCAGGCAAATTCACAGAAGAATGAGCGGGATCTCATAGAAACCCAAAATCTTCTAAGAGAGCGAGACATGGAAGATTCAGCAAGGACGTTCCCATGACTGGGGAGTCCAAAATGCAGAGGTCACCATCTACAGATACAGGGTAAACCTTTCAAGGACTAAGATGAGGAGAAATGCCTTCACCCAGAGTAGTGAGTCTGTGGAATTCTCTCCCAGAGAAAGCAATTGAGCCCAAAACATTGCATTATTTCAAGAAGGAGTTGCATATGGCATTTGGGGCCAAATGGATCAATGGATATTGGGAAAAGCAGAACCAACTAATGGAGTTGCATGGTCAGGCACAATCCTAATGAATGGCAGGGTAGGCTGTGAGGGTGGAATGCTCTTCCTGCTTGTATTTTCTGTGTTTCTATGTATGTAGGATGTTTAGAGAGCAGCAGATAACTTTGGACCTGTTTCCCAAAGTTCTCCAACATTTGTGTTTTTCTCTCCAGTTAAATCAGTCTTTCATGGGGTGTGGGCATCACTGGCAAGACCATTTGTTGCCCATCCTCAGTGCCCAGTTTGCCAGTCCACTGCAGAGGGCTGTTACAAGTCAATCACATTGTTGTGGATCTGGAATCACATGTAAAAATAGCTTCCCTAAACAACAGCAAAGTACCAGATGGGTTTGTACAACAATTGAGGGCAGCCCCAAGGTCACCATTACTGATTTCACACATTCCAGATTGAATTGGTGGAATTTAAATTCCATCAGTTGTCATGAGACTCGAACCAGTCTTCCAAGCGCATTTGCCAAAGCACCTGGAATATTTTGTCATGAATGGCATGAGGCCATCACTGGCTGGGAAAGCATTTACTGATCATCTCTAGTTACCCATGAACTGAGAGGTTTGCTTGGGCAAATTCAGAAGTTAGTTAAGAGGAAACCAAACCAAAGCCAAAATATTGTTAGAAGGGATAAGTTTGAAGAAGGTATTTATTGTTGATTAGTGGGGAGTGGGGAAGATTGAAGCTTGAGCTGGTGTTGTTAAGTATACAGGATGAGGTCACTATGGTAGAGAACAGAAAGATGATGGGGATACTTGCCAAACCTTGTATTGGCAGTTACTGATAATGCCGTTACCATGCAGACAATAAATAATTGTGTCTGCTGATTATTTAATGTGTAACATCATGAGCTTTAACACTAGACATGAAACGTGGACATATGCTGCCAAATTAGCCTAGTGGGGGAGCAAATCAGGCAATAATAACTCCAAATTAGAACTGAAAGTAAAATTGCTTCAAAAAAGCTTTTAGTTCAAAAAGCTTTGAGTTCACAAACTCAAAAATGATTATGTGCGTAACTGAAGACAGCAATCCAGTAATCGGTCAAGATTCATGAGGGTTATTCTACACACGCTAGAATATTTTACATTCTTGCAGGAGTCACTGGATGGTGTTTAGGAGGACCAGATACAATGAGGATTTGCTCTCGTTGACTCAGTGGGACATAACACTAAACTTTCTACTTCAAAACAGCTACACGCACAGATAAATGACGTGGCCTTTCAAAGCACTTTAGTCTCAGGATGAGCCAAAGCACTTCCCAACCAATGAAAGTAGAAAAAAAACTGTGTTTATATCACACTTTTCACAACGACTGAATATGTCAAAGGGATTTATGGCCAATTGGAAGTATTCACGGCTGCAATGCCAGAGGGTGTTGCTCAGCTCAGTTGATTGTATGGGCCAGTTTGTAATTTAGAGTGACACTAACAGCAGTGGGTCTATTCCCACACCAGCAAAGGTTACCATGAGGTGACCCTCAGGTTAAACCACCACCAGTTTGTGTCTCTCTAATGAAAGAACAGCCTCATCGTCTAATGAGACTGTGGCGCCTTTAATTCTTTAAAAACTCATGAACCTCTGTGGGAAAACATTTCTCCTCTTCTTAAATGGGTGACTTGTTTGTTTTAAACTGTGACCCCATAACTCTAGATGTTCTCACATGAGGAAACATCCTCTCCACATCTATCCCTCAGGATCTTATATATTTCAGTAAAGCCAATCTTCTAAATTCCAATGGATTCAAGCCTAGACTGTCCGGTTTTTCCTCATGAGATAACCAGCACATTCCACATATAAATCTGGTAAACCGCTGTACTGCTTCCAATGCATTTACATCCTTCCTTTCAATAGGGGAACTTTCTCTGTACCTGTTTTTGTGTTTCCACCTTTGTACTGGATGAGTTGAAGAGCAGCAAGGACTATTCCCTTATCTCTGTAAGTGTCCAATTTAAATTCAGCTTTTGCATCATCACTGAACTGAACCAGAGAAACCTGAACAAACAAAGAAAGCAAAGTTTGATTGGATTTATTTATTAGCACAGGTATCTTGTTACAAAATAGAGTGGAAAGTGTTGTATAGTGTTGCCACTCTCTGGCCCCAACTTAAAGCACAGAAAAATAAACCAAAACAAAGAATGCAAAGGGAGGAAAAGGAAGGAAGGAAGGAAGAAAGAAAGAAAGAAAGAAAGAAAGAAAATTTGAATGTCAAGAATGTGGTGAAGAACTTGTACCTGAAAGCAATACTTTTACACATTTCTGATTATATGCCAGAGCTTTCCACATACAAAGGGTTGTAATGTAATGCAATGACTGCTAAGGCAAGATTATTTGTGATGTACATTTATCCCATACAGACTAGTATTTATATAAGTAGAACACCCGATGGGACCAGAAAGGGCTATGTTTGCCGAAGTGATGGACAGCTTAATAAGGAAGGAAGGTTTAAGGAGGCAATTCTTGGGAGCAGAGTGGCTGAAGATGCTATTATCACTGATGCAATGAAGAGATGTGGAGGTTGGGGATTTATGCCAGTGGCCAGAGTGAAAGAAATTGTTTCTCTGCCTTTTTCTACAGTGAAACAATGTGTAAATATAGATTGGTGTGTAGTTACTTTTAGACAGACAGACAGAAATCTTTAGTTTAATATGTCAACAATTCCAAAAGGTGCACCACTTCCCCAGTACTGATCATGTCATGCACTGGAGGCTTGTGCCCACAGTCGTATATCTCCAAGTTGATGCTGAAGCCAACCATGCCAAATTAAAGAGGTCAAAAAAAAGCTGAACCACTTTTACATGTTGAGGATAGCATGAAGCACCATACCCACCTGCATTCCCTGTGGGCTGATGTTATCAAGAGCCCCGATGGTGTCAAAACAGAACTGCAATATTTTGTGGAAGTTTTCATCACCAATACTCCAAGAACCATCAATCAGGAACACCAGGTCGGCCTTTGCACCCAGGCACACTGGCCGTGGAAAGGAAAGGATAAAGATCATCATAAGGTTTTGTTTTCCTTCACATTACGTGTTGATTTCACAAACTGAAAGATTTCTCTTCAGAAGTTGAAAAGATGTACAACAAGTTAAATGCAATAACAATAGAAATGTAATTCTTCGGTCAATGAACTGTTGAACAAAAAAAAATAACAGGTCAATGTTTCATCTGGGGCCAAGACACATTGAACAGTGAAGATGTGACAAATAATGGAGATGGGGGAAACAATACGATGAGGGAGAAAGAAGGGTACACTGATAGAGTTAGATAAAGACATTTAGATGGAGGCTCTTGGAATGAACCAGTTTGGCAAAATGGTCTATTTCCATCTGTCAATGCTAAAACATTCCCAGTGATTTCAATTATCAGCCTTCCTTTAGTTCTCCCTAATTGTGACCAGTTGTGGTAAAGTGGTAGCCCAGGAGTCCCGGGTACAAGACCCATCTGCTCCAGAGGTATGCAATGATGTCCCTGAACAAGTTAACTAGAAAATATCTACAATGGCACAATTCTTGGTGAGTTTGTGCAGAATAGGATGAGAATGGATTTCAGTCATTCAGGGAATGATGTGAATCACAGGAAACATTGATGGACCTCTTGTGGTGCAGTGGTAGTGAGGTTTGGTTTCATGTACCAGCTCTTCCAGAGGTAAACGTTACCACTGTTGAAAAGTTTGATTCAAAATATTTAATCCTGCCTAGTTTTACAGGTTTCTTTGATTCCAGTGACCTCATTCTTCCCTTGCTGAGGATGGCTTGTTTCCTCAGACGTTCACCAGTGTCCCCATGATGATGGACAGGGAGATGGGAAGGCTGGCAAAATGAGGTGTTAAAGTACTGGGGGAGGGGTGGCCATGCTCCATCACTTCCTGCCAATGGATGGAGAGCTGGCAGTCCTATCACCTACCTGAAGCCAAATCAAGCCATTTAAGAAACTGATTAACATTTCTTCCAGCCACTGTAGGCAGTGGGAGGGACCACCCAACTCACGGGAGATTGTATATGAAAGACCCATCAGTCTCCCAGTGGGTTCCACGAGGGTTAGGTTTTGGGGGGCTGCAGGACTGCTTCATGATCCACAGAGGGCATTCCTGATGCCATAGCTGATTCCCATGACAAAGTGACCCCTGCCCTTGGCATGTGATCATCTTCTCTCTGGGTGCCTGGCCCAATTGTCCCTAGACACTACATGCCTGTCTTTGGGGCATTCATCCATCAATGCTCACCCCTCCTTTTGGTGCTGAGCCAGCAATGGCTACCCTCTGAGTGTATCAGCGACTCTTGGAAGATGGACTTAGGCCATTGCAATCAACAGGGATTGCAGGGCCATCAATTGCCACCAGGGGAATGTGCTTCCTCAGATCTCATCTCCAGCTAAAGTGGAGCAAAACCCCATTTTTTAGCCCAGGAGGGGACTTTTGCCTCGAACGCAAAGTTCAGTCTTGTTGTGTAATGGGTGACATCTCCTAAGTTTCTTCTAATTGCAAATGGTTAATTCCACCAGATATCCACCAGGTATAGAATAAATGCAACATTTTTAACCACAGATGGAATCAATTGCCATAATAACCCACCCCACTCCAACACTATCGCCTCTAATCTCGCATTTCACTGTGCCTCGGTACACATGATAATAAATTCAATTCAATTCAATTCAATCTACATGTAGGAAAATTGAAGTACAAAGTGTAATAACTAGAATACACTGACAGGTCCATTCCATTACAGGGACAAAGGGAATTATAGCATTCTGGTGCTGTGTCACTGAAAGGTGACTGGCCAAAGAATCATAAGCCCTTCAGGACTGTGTTGGATTCTCTGGAATTTAAAGGTTTTTCCTCAGAGCATTTCTACAAGCCAGAACAAAAACCAGAGGACATTTAAAAAAACCATTCACTTTTTTTCTGCTTTCTTGTTCGTTACAAAAATGTTCATGCAAAATATTAATTGATGCAGCAGCTGATGCAAGAGGTTCTGTCATGATTTAATATCCAGATCATTGATGTGACATAAATATAAAATCTAGAAATCAGAGCAGTAATCCGACAGGCCCCTGAAAAATCTCCCTCAGGCGCAGTCAGACGTGTTGCATAATTCCAAAGCTCTGCTTTTTGTGCAGAATTCCAGGTTTCATTCTGACTGAAATCCAAAACCTAAAAGTTTCCAGAGAGGCTTCCAAATTTTGGACCATTTCCTTTCATCGCAATGCTCCAAGTAAGATCATCAGAAATGGCAACACAGTTAAGGTAAAGAGCTCACCTTCCCGGGCTGGAGGGATGGTCGGTGGAGGAGGAGGAGATGGGGGTTCTGTTGGAACCTCTGTCGGGCGAAGCACTGCAAAGGAAATTAAGCATGCAGTTCAGATCTCAATGAAATATTTCTTCAATGATCACAAAATCAAAAACCCCAGTTCCTGAAAAAAGGCATTCACTTTTTGACCATCGTACTGTAGATCAGGTTCAGCAATTCAGTTTGTGAGCTTAATAGCAATGCTCAAATTCAAACTCAAAACCGTAGCCCTTTGGCAACATTCTCACCCACTTCCCTGCTCTCCTCACCCTCCGCCATTCTCTCTTCCCCTGCCCAGGCGAGAGTGGCTTGAACTGGAGTACATGACCACAGTCAAAGGCAATGAAGGGTCCATTTTATTCTCTGAGAGATTGGAAACTGAGTCTTGCGTAAATGATCAAATGGGCGGTCACAGGATAACTGTGTACTCCTCCAGTATACATTCACATGTGTTTTCAGTGGGGATTAAACAGTAGCCAGGCTCTATCCCACCCACTCCCATTGGAGTCCATTTCTTTTCATTCATTCACAGGACGGGTCAATACTTACTATCCATCCCTAATTATCAGTTGGACAGTTAAGTTTCAACCACTTTGCTGTGAGTCTGGAGTCAGACCCAGATTAGGTATGGACACAGCTTTCCTTTTCCATTAGGCATTAGGTCAGTTTTTAAGGCAAACAGCAGTTATGTAGTTGGCATGAGGTGTGCTCTTTTTTTAACTCCAGATTCAACTTTCACCATACAACATGATGGGGGGATTTGAACTTACATCTCCAGAACATTAACTAGAATCCTGGACCACTAGCCCAGCAGCATTTCCACTACACTATCTTTACTCTAATACAGAAGCATGTTCCATCATTCAGTTGGATCATGGCTGGTCTGTATAAAAACTCCATCTACCCCTGATGAAGAGCTTATGCCCAAAACGTTGATTTTCCTGCTCCTTGGATGCTCCCTGACCTGCTGTGCTTGTCCAACACCACACTCTCAACCCTTAATACCCGTGCCCATCAAACATCTTGCTTTGCCATGTTGAATTGATTCCCAACTCTACAGCATTTTTGGGAAGATCGTTCTGGATTTCCACCTCCCTTTCCATGAGGAAGATCTTCCTAATCTCACCCTGACTCTTATTTTAATGTCATGTCTTCTAAAAGAAGGTAGTATCTCTCATTTCTGGGGGCCCTTCTCACCCTGTACAGTTCAGTATAACAAATTGTTGCAATCACCAATTAAACCTGGAGACAGGATGAGCTTGAGGTGAGTTAAAGAACACAGATTGGCTCTCAAGTGCCATGAAAGCATTGTCTATTCACTTAACAATTTCTCATGCAGGCTGCATTTGAATGTTCCACCTATATCCCTATGATTGTGGATCCAGCTCCCTCACACTGTCACTCAGTAACCCCTCTCCCTTCAGTGCCCTGCGTTACTGACTGTATTTCTACTGATGTGAATCCAGCTCCCTCACACTGTCACTCAGTAACCACTCTCCCCCAGTGCCTGGTGTTACTGAATGTATCAGTGTTGAAGTTAATCCAGCTAAATTGTACAGTCACTCAGTGATCCCACTCCCCCCAAGACCCTGTATTACTGACCCTATCACTATTAAAGTTAATCCAGTTAAATTGCACAGTCACTCAGTAACCCCCTCTCCCCCCAGCACTATGTTACTGACTGTATCTCTATTGATGTTAATCCAGCTAAATTGCAGTCACTCAGTAATTGTTCTCCCCCCAGCACCGTCTTACTGACTGTATCTCTATTGATGTTAATCCAGCTAAATTGCAGTCACTCAGTAATTGTTCTCCCCCCAGCACCGTCTTACTGACTGTATTTCTATTGATGTTAATCCAGCTAAATTGCACAGTCACTCAGTAAGCCTTTCCCCCCAGTGCCTGGTGTTACTGACTTTATTTCTCTACTGATACAGTTATAGCTCTCTCTCTCGCACTACCCTCAGTGATGGCTCCCCAAGTACCTTGTGTTACTGATTGTATCAATAGAGATAGTGTCCCAACTCTCACTTGCAAGTTGAAAGTTTATTGTTCCTCCCTTGCCCTCTTGTCAATGATAGTTTGCACCTCAATACTTACAGGTCCTCTCCTGCACTTGGACTCCAGGTCCCTCGAGGTTTGGCAGCTGAGTGTAAATGACGGCCTCATAAAGGGAATCTGGGGAAAGCCCAGTGAAACAATGGCTGGTTTCAGCACCACTGATGGTTACCTCTTGATGACCGCCGGCATAAGCTTCAAAACAAAGAAAGGCATGAATGAGTGCCCATTTGAAAATGAAATACAATGGATACTGTCAACGTTTCAATGAGTCCAGTATGACTCAAACTGTTCTGAAAAACAGTCATATCGGACTCAAAACATACATTCTGTTCCTCACTCCACAGATGCTGCCAGACCTGCTGAGTTTCTCCAGCATTCTCTGTGTTTGTTTTATGAATGAGTACTCAGCGTGAGCAGGCTAACATAATTCCTGCAGCGCATTTTGTATGAATTCTGAATCACAATAACTTATACTGGAGACATAAAATACAACGTGAGCATCTAGAGTTTAAACTTAATGATAATCGTTATAAAGACATCGCTGTTTTTGATATTGTAGTATTTTGGTCATTAATATTCATGGAGCAAATGTGAACTTCTCAAAATAGTCCACTGCGCAGCATCCTGTGTGGGAATCTATGCTGAGTTGTTTGTTGACCTATCCTTAGACGCTGCCAGTCAATTATTTGATATTGTCTTTCAACTGTTCACTTCCTTGGATTGAAATGTCCAGGAGTATCTGTGAAGCAGGAATATTTATTTCATTTCCCTTTGGATATCATCATTCATTTAAGAAGGCCCTCGACTGACATATCAGTTTTCAAAGAGAGCTCTGAGTAATGTAATACCAATGTTAGGGACCCTAAAATGCTGGAGGAAATTCTCAGGCAATCTTTTGGAATCACCAACACAAGGCTTATTCATGCGAAAACAATATAAGGTGAATGCTCAGCATTAAAGTGAATGGGGACAGAGCAAGTAAGTATGATTAAAACCAGAGAGCTGTGGTGGGGGAGTTTGCTCTTGAATGAGCCTCATGATTTAATGACTATGGAACTTAACAGCAATTAGAGTGGGGTGTGTAGGATGCAGACTTTCTGAACTGCACTGAGTGTACCATGTAAGATAAACCAAAATAAAACCGCAGATGCCAGGAAATCTGAATAAAGAGACCATGGATACATTATGAAGATAAGCCAGTGTCTGTGCAGAGAATGGAGTAGGTGGCATTTTGTGCATAGGTCTTGACAGACAATCCACATTTAACTTGTAAACGTTTCGTCCCCTGTCTAGGTGACATCCTCAGTGCTTGGGAGCCTCCTGTGAAGCGCTTCTGTGCTGTTTCCTCCGGCATTTATAGTGGCCTGTCTCTGCCGCTTCCGGTTGTCAGTTCCAGCTGTCCGCTGCAGTGGCCGGTATATTGGGTCCAGGTTGATGTGTTTGTTGATAGTGTCTGTGGATGAGTGCCATGCCTCTAGGAATTCCCTGACTGTTCTCTGTTTGGCTTGCCCTATAATGGTAGTGTTGTCCCAGTCGAATTCATTGTAGCCACACACACAGATGACAAGCAACATGAATTCGACTGCTCCCAAGCACTGAAGATGTCACCTAGACAGGGGACGAAACGTTTGCAAGACAAATTCCCAGCTCGGCGAACAGAACAGAACCACAACAACGAGCACCCGAGCTTTGAATCCACATTTAAAGCAGTTGTCTGTCCTCTTGGCCATCCTGCCTGATATTTTAAGACAGAAAGTTCTTTCAACATGAGCAAGTTTTGACAGACCTGGCTGGCTTAGCAGCGGGGTGGGTTGCAGATGGTGATGACAGGGTTGGATAAGACCACATTATTCCTGGGGAATCTGAAGGAACCCACAAAATAATCTCAAACCCCTCCACAATTGTGCTGTCAGACTTTAATTCAGAAATAGGAAGAAGTTTGCTGGAGGCAAATAATCAGGATGAGGTTTGTTGAGTTTTTAGCCTTTTCTTTACTTCCTAAAATTTCCAAAGTACTAGAATGGCATTCCATTGGTGTTACCATTCATCAGCTCCATTCAGCTCCATTCAATCCTGTGAGTTTATAACAGGGCTAGAAGCAGAATCTGTAAAACCTTTCCAACTATGCACAGCAGCAACTCAGAATCCCTCCCTATTTTCAACCTGACAACATGTCAAAAACCAAGTAAGACTTTTTTTTTGCTGACAGGCATTTCTGCTTTCCATTGATCTCCAAATCATGTGGCAGAATGGCAGTACAATGAAAACAGGAAATGCTGCTCAATTCATGGATACATTTAGCTCTCTGACAGGGGCAGGTCCATAGCTCCTTGTATATTTCCCTTGATATTGTTTATAATCTGTTTGTATAAAGCATGTTTGTGCGTGTGCGTGAATGCGTGTAGGTGTACTGTGTATATTTGTGTGTAGTGGTTGTCTTAGAATCAGATAATCCCTAAAGTGCAGAAAGAGGCCATTCAGCCCATCGGATCAACACCGACCTTCCGAAAAGCATCCCACCCAGAACCAGATCCCACTTTATCTCTGTTACCCCACATTTCCCATGGCTAACCCACCTAACCTGCACATCCCTGGAGCCAATGGACAATTTTACTAAGGCCAATCCACCAAACTTGCATATCTTTTTGATGAAGGAAGGTTGGAAAGTCTAGGTTTCTATCCACTGGAGTTTAGAAAATTAAAAGGTGACTCAACTGAATCGCATAGGACCTCAATCAAGCTTTGCCTGAGTGGACATGGAAAGGATATTTCCACTTGTGGAAGAATATACAACTCAGGGGTCAGTGATTAAAAACAAGAGAATGTCCAGTTAAGACAGATTTGGACAGACATTTTTCTCATTCTGGGTCCTGAGCCTTTGGAAGGCTCTTCCTAAATTGGTGGTGGACACAGAGTCCTTGAATATTTTTAAGGTGGAGGTGGATAGATTTTTGCTAAGCAAGGGGGTGAAAAGTTATCGGGAATGTGGAATTCATCAACCAGATCACCCATGACCTTACTAAACAGTCGAGCAATCTCAAACTCCTACTGCTGCAACTAACTACTATATCTGCAAGCATGTATGTTTCCACTTGCATTTTTCTTGCTTTTTATTCATTCACAGGAAAATAAATGCCAGCATTTATTGCCCGCAAGGCAGTTAAGAGTCAGCCCCATTGCTGTGGATCTGGAGTCACATGTAGGCCAGACCAGGGAAGGATAGCTGTTACCTTCCCCAAAAGACATTAGTGACCATATGGGTTTTTCCTGACAATCAACAATAGATTCATGGTCGGCATTAGACTCATAACTTCAGAGTTTTTTTCAACTGATTTTAAATTCCACGACCTGCCATAGCAGGATTAGAAACCAGCCCCTAGAACATCATCTGGATCTCTAGATTAACAGACCAGTGATAATACTGTGAGGACATCTCCTCCCATCTGCATCATTGCGTGCATGTATACATGTTGGAGTTTATATGCATATGTGGATTCAACTCAATTGGGCTTCAGAATCCCTTTCTGATACTATTAAACTTCTTTTGTTTCATATTTGTTCGAGAATTAGTTGGCAAACCTTCAAAGGCTATGTTAATAGAGGCTAATGAATTATGGTCTCCAGTGCACACTTCGGTTTCCTGTTTTTAACATCTTACAGGCTTTGTTGTGAACTGAATCCATATGGAAACAAGGTGTAGCTGAAAATATTCCAAAATCACTTCAGCATAATAAAAATTTGCAGGTTTATGTATGAGTTGTCCTTTACTACAATGTGTTTCTGGAGATGGGAACAATTTCATCAATATGGCCTCTTATCGTATCAACAAATTATCTCAGTGTTTATCAGCTAATGATGTAGGCGCAATCACTATGTTTGTGGAGGAAGCTGAAATGTGTTTGTTTTACAGAAAACATATAACCATCTGTTACTGATGGTGTTGCTTCAGCCAGGAATATTGGTGTGGGATAGCAGCATATACTACCTCTCCTGATCTTCTCCAGAATTGTGCAAATTTCTAAGGTTCATCAGAACAATCATGGAGCATGGAAAGATGATGCTCAACAGTGCAACATTCAGTGAGTCCCGCACTGGAGTGTCAGTCGAGATTGGGAGATTATGTGGGGCTCCACAACATGACCATCCAATTCAGAGGACCAGGTGAAGGCATGTCTGCAGACAGTATTCCAAGGGTCAGACACTCCTCTTCATTTCCTGACTGCCCCAACTTCAGCGAGGAACTTCAGGAGTGGCACTTGCTTTATTATTGATCAGGAAGACCCTTTCTTTTCATTCATTCGTGGGATGAGGACATCTCTGGCTAGGGCAGCATTTATTGCCCATCCCTAATTACCCAGAGGGCAGTTAAGAGTCAACCACATTGTTGTGGGTCTGGAGTCACATGTAGGCCAGATCAGTTCAGGATGGCAGTTTCCTTGCCTAAACCAGGTGAGTTTTTCCCAACAATTGGAATTGTGGTCATCATTCTTCATTCCAGATTTTAAAAAAAATTAAAATCTGCTTTGGCAGGATTTGAAACCAGTTCCCCAGAACATTGCCTGGATCTCTGAATTAACAGTCTAATGATAAAGACACTAGGCTATTGCATCCCCTGTTGGTTAAACTTGTGCGTCTATACTCAGGCACATGCACTCCCCTGAGCAGTACTAATGGAGTGCCGTACAATTGAAGATGCTATCATTCAGATGAAATGTCAAGCCTCATCTGCTCCCTGAATTGGACATAAAAGATCCCGTGAGGCTATTCGAGAAGAGCAGGGGAGATTTTCCCAGTGTTCAGGCTAATATTGACCATTTACCAAACAGCTAAAGCAGAGGGACTTGTTATCATTTACTGTTAATGGGAACTTGCTGTGCAGAAATTTAGTGATGGACTGCACTGCCCAGCACTTTACAACAGTGACTTCAAAAGTACTTGAGTGGCTGAGCTCAGGATACACTGAGCTCATGGATGTCACTGAATATGTGCAAGTTCACTATTAAACACATCACTTTGAGATGCATTGTAAAAACTCCCGTTACACTGTCCTAACAACATGGTTCAGCTCAAAAATGTGAAAAGCTTTCCATTTCACACCAGTGCCGTCCTGCCTTCAAGTAGCATTGCTAACTCAATCTTAATTCAGGCCAGATTAATGCTGACAAAATTGACGCCCCCTATTCTGGTTTTCAAACCAGATGCAACAGTTGACTGGATAATGGAGACTTAATCTGGAGTGAATTCAAACCACAGCTGCTGAAAATTAAATGCCAGTGTCACCACTTCACCCACTGCACCATCCAATTTCCTATCCTTTTATCCATGTCTTGGAATTCTTTTGCTAATCCTCTCCAGTCACAACACTGAGTCACTCCCAGAACATATCAGTCTACTGGGTGACTGACAGCATTGAGATGGAAGTTTATTGAGTGATGGATCGTGGGTGAAAGGAAGTGTGAGAATAGACCAATCAAGAACACTGAGAACTCGAAAAGATTTACGATCTGGCTAAGACAGCATCGTGGGTCAACCCACAGCAAGTGGACTGCAGCGATTCAAGAAGGCAGCTCACCACCACCTTCTCAAGGGCAAATAGGGATGGGCTATCAATGCTGGCCAGCTGGTGACACCCAAGTCCCACAAATGAATTAAAGGAAAGGGGAGAGGACACAGAGGTATTTGAAAACAAGGTGAAGAATCTTAAATTCCAAGGATACTGGATCAACAACCAATAGAGGTCAGAAGCACAGGGAAGCTGAATAAGTGGAACTTGGTAGGATATAGGCTGCTGTGCATTGGATAAATATCAAAATGATAGAATCATACAGACCTACAGCTCAGAAAATGATCCTTGGGCCCATCACGTCTGTGCCAGTCAAAAACACCAACCTAACTAGTCTAATCTAAGATGTAAAAACAAGCAGGTTGTTAACAACAAAAATCCTTCCAGAATCTCTGATTACCATTCACTGGTTGTAGTTTTATTCTGTAGGAGGTCGCTGCCCTGTGAGAATTCCACTGCATGCAGAAGGTATCCCAGCCAATGTTGTACGTATTTATTCCTGTCACATTCAGGTACACTAGGAGAGAAAGAGAAAAACCAAAGAACATTACATCCAGTGTCATGAGCAACATGAGTAATCACCGCGCACATCACTGCTCAGCTGATATCCTGTGTCACAGGTCGCTGGATATTGGAAGCCGAGGGATTGCAGAATGAGACAAGTCCCCCAGGTCCATCTGCTTCTTTTTCACCAATGTCCATGATAACGGAGTTGCCACACAGATTACAAAACTCAAATTCTATCAATTAATCTGTATGAGATCCAAACATGAGGGGAGGAAACCACCACCTCTCTTCCCCTTCTCCACTCCACCCCGCCTCCTCACACCCAGCCATGGAGAAGCAGAAAGTGCCAGAGAAATGGTGGGGAACAAGCAAGGTGGGTAACAGTGACACGTGCTACACTACGACCCTGGTGGACATGGCAGAGATAGTATTTAAATCTACAGCGTAACAGATAAGGATTCATTCAGGAGGAAGGGGTTATCAGCCCTCAGCTGAGAGGTGGTAAGGGCTTTGTTCACAAGACTTTCTGTTGGGAAATGTGGCTAGGATTCTTTGGGTCAACATGGCAAGTGATGAGTTGGATGTGAAGTTGATTGGAAATGGAGAAGATTTGAAGGATTATCCTCTACCCCCCCCCCCCCCCACCCCCCCACCCCCAAGATGGCTCATTCAGTAAGACCATAAGAACATATGATATAGGACCAGAGTTAGGCCATTCTGCCCATTGACTGTTTCTCAACCCCATTCTCCTGCCTTCTTCCTGCAACCCTTGATCCCTTTAAAAATCAAGACCCCATCTATCTTTGTCTTAAATACACTCAATCACTTGGCCATAGAGTCACCACCCTCTGGCTGAAGAAATTCTTCCTCATCTCAGTTTTAAAGAGGTGACCTTCACTCTCAGGTCCTAGTCTCTCCTGCTTGTGGAAACATTTTCTCCACATCCACCCTATCCAGGCTTCTCAGTATTCTGTCAGTTTCAATCAGATCTTCCCCAGTCCTTCTAAACTCCATCGAGTACAGACCCAGAGTCCTCAGCCACTTCTCATATGACACACCCTTCATCCCCGGGATTATTCTTGTAAATCTTCTCTGTACCCCTCCAGCAGATCCATCATTAGATATGAGGCCTAAAACCACTCACGATATTATGAGAGAGGAGAATGGGGCAATTAGGGATTGTGGGTCATAAGCAATGAGTTCCTCAATGGTCCCTATGGAGCCCACTCCGAGATGCAGAGGGAAGCTACAGTCTTTCTAAGAGAGATTCAAGCTGAAAAATATGGAAGGACAGTAGGGAGTGTTAAAAGTGTGGTTCTGGAAAAGGACAGCAGGTCAGGCAGCATCCAAGGAGCAGGAAAATTGACATTTCGGGCAAAAGTCCTTCATCAAGAATGAGGCTGGGAGCCTCGGGTATGGAGAGATAAATGAGAGGGGGGTGGGGCTGGGGTGAAGGTAGCTGAGAGCGAAATAGGTGGATGGAGGTGGGAGCAAAGGTGATAGGTTGGAGGGAAGGGTGGAGCGGATTGTATCCGTTGCTCCCAATGCGGTCTCCTCTACATTGGGGAGAGGTAAGGGCCGAGGGAGTGATGCTGAACAAAGAGACCTTGGAGTGCAGGTTCATAGCTCCTCGAAAATGGAGTCACAGGTAGATAGGATAGTGAAGGCGGCGTTTGGTATGCTTTCCTTTACTGGTCAGAGTATTGAGTACAGGAGTCGGGAGGTCATGTTGCGGTTGTGCAGGATATTGGTTAGGCCACTGTTGAAATATTGCATGCAATTCTGGTCTCCTTCCTCACGGAAAGATGTTGTGAAACATGAAAGGGTTCAGAAAAGATGTACAAGGATGTTGCCAGGGTTGGAGGATTTGAGCTTTAGAGAGAGGCTGAACAGGCTGGGGCTGTTTTCCCTGGAGCACCGGAGTCTAAGGGATGACCTTATAAAGGTTTACCAAATTATGAGGGGCATGGATAGGGTAAATAGGAAAAGTCTTTTCCCTGGGGCTGGGGAGTCCAGAGCGAGAGAACATAGTTTTAGGGTGAGTGGGGAAAGATATAAAAGAGACCTAATGGGCAACTTTTTCACGCAGAGGGTAGTACGTGGATGGAATGAGCTGCCAGAGGATGCAATGGAGGCTGGTACAATTGTAACATTTTAAGAGGCATTTGGATGGGTATATGAATAGGAAGGGTTTGGAGGGGTATGGGCTGGGTGCTGGCAGGTGGGACTAGACTGGGTTGAGATATCTGGTTGCCATGGACGGGTTGGACCAAAGGGTCTGTTTCCATGCTGTACCTCTCTATGACTCAATGACAGGACACCTACTCGCAGAGCACTTCAGATACCCGCATCAATCAACCCCACTGCCCCGTGGCTGACGACTTTACCTCCCCCTCCCACTCTGCCGAGGACATGCAGTTCCTGGGCCTCCTCTATCGCCACTCCCTCACCACCCGTGGCCTGGAGGAAAAACGCCTCATCTTCCACCTCGGGACCCTCTAACCCCATGGCAACAAGGTGGATTTCTTCATTTCCTGTTCCCCCACCTTACCCCAGTTCCAACCTGCCAGCTCAGCACCATCCTCATGACCCGTCCCACCTGTCAATCTCCCTTCCCACCTATCCACTCCACCCTCCCCTCTGACGTATCACCTTTACCCCCACCTCCATCCACCTATTGCACTCTCAGGTACCATCACCCCAGCCCCCCTTCCCCCATCTCCCCACACCCCCAATTTATCTCTCCACCCCCAAGGCTCCCAGCCTCATTCCTGATGAAGGGCTTTTGCCCGGAACGTCGATTCTCTTGCTCTTCTGATGCTGTCTGACCTGCTGTGCTTTTCCAGCACCACACTCTCGACTCTAATCTCGAGCATCTGCAGTGCTCACTTTCGCCTAGTAGGGAGTGTTAAGACTAAGATTGGGGGAGAGAATTTGGATTGGACGAGTATCCAATACGGGAGATATTAAAGAAGCAAGGAAATTGGGAAAGAGGGGTAAAAAAATTTTAAAATGGATAGATAAAAAGGGGACATCTGACAGATGTCAATTAAGCAGCAGGTTAGGCTCAATGATGATGCTTTAATCTCTTCACCTACATTCTGAAATAAACTTTTCACCACACGACCTCCAAGTTGGCTTGAACTCTGAAAGTGTGAAGTCTGTGTTGGCTGGAACAAAGGGTTGACAGGAATATCCTGCCACTTTTCTGTGGGGAGTGAAAACTGAGCGCGTGCAGGGGCTGGTAATTTAACACTGGCCAGTGCTTACAGCGAACCTGGCAGCCCGTCAGTATAATCCCAGAGGAAATCAGCATTCAGCAAAAAAAAACAAATTCATCCTGCAAAGGCAATGTGTGATATGTCTGGGGAGCGAAGGGAGGCCACAAGCAGATTGGAGCAAAGTAAAGTCAGTGCCTCTGTACTCCCCTTAAAGGTAAGAAATAGAGAAGCTGAGAGAAAGATATTAGAGTAATGTTACAGGGGTAAACAAAACCCACTACCATCTTGTTAAGGAAATAAACACCCTCCTTGCCAGTGAAGACATGCCCTGAGAATAGATATTTCAAAATATTTTTTCTTTCTCGATCTCTCCAATTAATCTTCAAACCATTAGTACCTTGCTCCCCTTGCAAACTCTATGTGAAAGTTGGATATTACAGCCAAACCCCTCTGTGTGAGCAAGTGATTTTTTTTTCTCCCCTGCATTCATTCTCAGGATCAAGATGAGCATCACAATGTGTTTGAACCTGAGAATGACCATTCGGTCCATCTAGAGCCACCTGAGCATCGCTGCACAGAACAGTCCACTGTCGGATTTCAGACTTGTCACCTGCGTCACTTGGAAAGTGAAGGTGGAAATGAGGAAACATTCTTTTATCTCTCAGAGGGTTGAGAATCTTCGGAATTCCCTTCCTTAAAATGCATTGGATGCAGAATTTTTCAATTTTTTTAAGGCTGAGGTAGGTAAATTATTGATTACCAAGGAGATGAAAGATTATCAGAGAGTTAGGAGTATAGCATTGTGGTTAAAATTCGACCTGCTATAACTTTATTGAATGGCAGAGCAGGCTTGAAGGGCCAATTGGTCTACTCTTGTACCTTGTTCATGTGTTCAGAGTCTCGTGCTGCCTTACTCCCCAGACCCTGCCCATTAAATAGTGTCTCACTGGACTGTGAATCAATGCTGGTATTCCCAGCAACACCAATGGCCTGTGAGTGAATGGAAACTGGGAGCAAAATCACAGGGCATTGCTCCCAAGGTATGCTAAGAGGCAAGGTCCGAGCCCCTGCCCTGTCCAACACTGAGATATGCTGCACTCACAGTCCGTGTGGCTCAGCTTAGGCACTGACTGAAACTCAGTGAATATTCAGGGAAGCTCATTAAGACTTAACCCCAACTCAGCATTCAGGCTGAAAAATTTGGCTGTTTTCCTCACCCCCTTTATGTGTGAATTGGAACATTTTATTGGACAGAGCACTGAGTATAGGTACTGGGAGGTCATGTTGTGGCTGTACGGGACATTGGTTAGGCCACTTTTGGAATACAGCATGCAATTCTGATCTCCCTGCTATAGGAAGGATGTTGTGAAGTTTGAAAGGGATCAGAAAAGATTTACAGGATGTTGCCAGAGTTGGAGGGTTTGAGCTATAGGGAGAGGCTAAATAGGCTGGGGCTGCTTTCCCTGGACTGCCAGAAGCTGAGGGGTCACCTTAGAGAGGTTTACAAATTCATGAGGGGCATTGATAGGCTAAATAGACAAGGTCTTTTCCCTGGGGTGGGGGAGTCCAGAACTAGAGGGCATAGGTTTAGGCTGAGAGGGGAAAGATATAAAAGAGACCTAACGGGCAACTTTTTCACATAGAAGGTGGTACGTGTATGGAATGAGCTGCCAGAGGAAGCGATGGAGGCTGGTGGATTTACAATATTTAAAAGGCATTTGGATGGGTACACGAACAGGAAAGGTTTAGAGGGATATGGGCCAAGTGCTGGCAAATGGGACTAAATTAATTTAAAATATCTTGTCGGCGTGGATAAGTTGGACTGAAGGGTCTGTTTCCGTGCTGTACATCTCTGTGAGTCTATGAGCCTACGAGACACACAGAGGTATTTTTAAAGGTAATGTCTGCATGGTCACTTGCTGTTGCATAGCTGGTACGATGGCATTTCAAATTTGTCCTATCACAACAAAAGAGGCATTACCGAATCTATGTGTGTAAGAGAAACACCAATCCCTTTGTCCTGAATCACGTCCCTCTCGTCCATGCAAGTGGCCCACTCAGGAATGAAGCCACATAGGTTGGCATTGTCAGCATGGCACCTTCACTCTGCCAGACAGTTATACCAAGGAGCTGTGACCTTCAATCCATCAATGGCAGCGCGTTGTGCAAGAATAGGGGCGAGCTCTTGATTAAGGCCCAGCGGATAAAACCGGTGGTGAACTTTGAAGAATGGTTGAGAAAAGGAACCAAAAGCAGCACCACTTTGCCTCAATATAAATTCGGCCTCATTAACTTACGGGTAGTGCCTTGGCCTGCCAATGGCCCACTGCTCCCCGAATCGTAGATGGCATAGACGTTGACATCATACGGTGTCCCAGGTTTCAGATTCTGCGGTGTGTAAGATGTCACATCCCCCACGAACAACTCCATTTTCTCATCACTGCCTGGAACAGCCAATGCATTCAATTTTAGATTTGACCTTCTCTCACGATTTACTTTTCCTTTACGAGTCTGGCTTCCATGTCAATGAGAAGGGAGAGGGCAGTACAAACACTGAATAATAAATGTACCTGTTGTGTTGAACTTCAGCTCTGTATGATTATAATCTGACAATTGAATGTGAACATAGATTCATACACATCTTCAACAGGGTGCAACAACTCAACTGAGATTCAGGCTTTGTGCCCAAAGTTGGGCTCAAGGTCACAAACTGGGCCTCACACCCCCAATTCAGCAACAAACATTAAGACTGGTGCCTGATTTTCTAGGGTAGCTTATTGAACCAGGTGCATCTTGCTTGGTAGCTCAGCCATTTCAAAATTAGGGAAACATTCACATTTCATGGAATATCAGCCAGAGACCAGGTACAGGCCGGGAGTGGAGGTGGGAGGTCATATTGCTGGAAAGGTAGAGCCACTATTCCCAAATGTATTTTCTGCAATTTTATCTTGAAAGCAGTTATTGCTTTGAAGGTTGAAGAATCCTGGTCAGTGCAGGCCTGAATCTCAATCCAAGCACTTTCTGAGAGGGGCTTAAAACAGATGTTAGGCCTCACTCTATACTTGTGAAGAGATGAAGCTTATTCAGAAGCCATGCACAGGCCAATCTTTTGTGTCAGACTTCGGTCAGCTAGCTATGAAACAATGGGGGTGTTGGTCTTTGAATTTGGCACACAGTGCCTGATTCCGCTATACTTGTGGGTGAACTGTATAATTCTGGGTGAGATTGCAACTGAAATCTACCCTCAGCTAACTTCCTGGAACCAGAAACCCTTGACTGATTTCCTAATCCTCCCTAAATCAGCAAGCACTGGCTAAGATGCACAATGTTGAGAGGCAGAATATTAGGTCTGGAAGGCCAGGTGAGTCCATGTTTTAATTCAGTCATTTGATTACGAGCAATTTTTGTTATTCTTTTGTTATTCCAAATACCAGATGAATAAAATCCAAGGGAGGCAGATCGTAAACTCTTGGACTGCAGCATATTTAAACTGGAAGGAGCTCAGAAATTATGGAAATGGAAAATTGAAGGCAATGCATTATTACCTGCAGTGAAACCACAGGAGGGGAAATAAAGCTGTGTAAAAGAGCAGGCGAATGGGACATATGCAGCACAGATGTGGTGTTTACCTACCTGTGGGCTGGTAAGCAAGCTTATATCCCAGGACTGGGGATGGTGCAGGATCCCAGGTCACACGGAATCGAGTATACCACTCATCAGACACCCTCAGATTGCGTGGCTCCAGCAATCCCACTGAAGGGGGTAAAGGAGAAGAGTTACAGAATGAGCACAAAAAAAAACCTTGAATTCATTCACAGTGAAAGCAAAAGAATATGTCTGAGATTTGTCTCCTGCTCTGAGCTTTGATGCTGATTGCTGGTATCTAAGCAGGTCTGCTGGCAAGGATTCATAAACAATAAAGAGGAAGACACCTCCTTATAGAGACTGCTGACATTCAGGAAATAACATAGAAGATATAGGGGCGAATCTTCTGAGGCTAGAGTCACAACACAAACAATCATAGAAGGAGACGTTGGAGATTGGAATGAGGGTTCATGTGGATCTCATTGACTATGAGATCCCTTTGTGGAGCTGTTAATCTGGGTCTATCAGGGAGCTCTGGCTGACAGATATGAACAGGAAATTCAGAAAGAACTGAATAATTACTTCATGTCAGTCTTCATGGTGGAAGACGTGAGTAATATCCCAAAAATTCAAGAGAGTGAGGAGAACAGCTGAATATGGTGGTCATCACCAAGGAGAAGGTGATGGAAAAACTGAATGGCCTGAAGGTGGATAAATCACCTGGACCAGATGGACTACACCCCAGAGTTCTAAGACAGATAGCTGAAGAGGTAGTAAAGGTGTTAGTGGTGATCTTTCAGGAATCACTAGAATCAGAGAGGGTTCCAGAGGACTGGGAAATGACTAAAGTGACACCCCTGATTAAAATGAGAATAAGGCAAAAGATGGAAAAGTATAAACTTATTAGCCTAACCTCGATCGTGGGTAGAAATCCATTGTGCAGGACAAGATTTCTGAATATTTGGAAGTGTATGATAAAATAGGGGGAAACTCAGCATGGTTTCATCAGGGGGAGGTCATGCCTGACAAATCTGCTAGAATGATTTGAGGAAGTAATGAGCAGGTTAGACTTAGGAGAGCCAATGGATATTATCCACCTGGACTTCAAAAAGGCCTTTGACAAGGTACCGCACAGGAGGCTGCTGAGTAAGATAAGGGCCTTGGTGTTAAAGGCAAGGTGCTGGCATGGATAGAAGCTTCTGGCAGAAAGCAGAGAGTGGGGATAAAAGGGTCCTTCCCAGAATGGCAGCCAGTGACAAGTGGTGTTCCTCAAGGCTCAGTGTTGGGACGACAACTTTTCACTACCTACATTAATGATCTAGACGAAGGAACTGAGGGCATTCTGGCTAAATCTGCAGATGATACAAAGATAGGTAGAGGGGTAGGTAGTATTGAGGAGGTGGGGTGGCTGCATAAGGATTTGGACAGATTAGGAGAGTGGGCAAAGAAGTGGCAGATGGAGTACAATATGGGAAGGTATGAGCTCATGCACTTTAGTAGGAAGGATAGAGGCATAGACTATTTTCTAAATGGGGAAAAAATTCAGAAATCTGAAGTGCAAAGAGACATGGGAGTTCTCGTTCAGGATTCTCTCCAAGTAAACTTGCAGGTTGAGTCAGTAGTCAGGAAGGCAAATGCAATAATGGCATTTATTTTGAGAGGATTTGAACATAAAAGCAGAGATGTAATTCTGAGGCTCTATCAGGCTCTGGTCAGACCACATTTGGAATATTGCATGCTGTTGTGGGCCCCATATCTCAGGAAGGATGTAATGGCACTGGACCTTGTTCAGAGAAGGTTCACGAGACTGGTCCCAGGAATGAAAAGCTTAACATATGAGGAACAGTTGAGGACTCGGTTTATACTTGATGGAGCTCAGAAGAATGAGGGGGGGATCTAATTGAAACATAGAGAATATTGAATGGCCTGGACACGTGGTTGTTGTGATGATGTTTCTATTGGTAGAAGAGACTAGGACCGGAGGGCACAGCCTTAAAGTAAAGGGAAGACCCTTTAGAACAGAGATAAGGAGACACTTCTTCAGCCAGAGAGTGGTGAATCTGTGCAATTCTTTGCTACATAAGGCCGTGGAGACCAGGTCATTAAGTATATTTAAGAATGACATAGATAGGTTCTTTATTATCAAGGTGAGCAAGGGTTACAGGGAGAAAACGAGAGAATGGGGTTGAGAAACTTATCAGCCATGATTGAATGGTGGAGCAGACTCGATGGGCTGAATGGCATAATTTCTGCTCCTATGTCTGATGATCTTACGGTCTTAAGGTCTCCTCAATCTAGGGACTGGTTTTGAGCAGGCTGGTCAGACCCAATGTATTGTGCAAGAAACAAAGTCAGGAAACCTGGAGAGTCACAGAGTCTCCTCATTCGAGGGACTGGCTCTGAGCTGGCTGGTCACAGTCTATGTACTGTGCACACATAAATAAAGGGTGACTTCGTAACAGGATACCAGCCTCTGTGCAGTTATTTCAGAGACAAATCGGCCCATTGTTTGTGAGCTTTTGCAAGAATTGATCCAATCTGCCTCACTGACTCGGCGCTTTCTGCAAGGGCTAGGTCATTTCTCCTTCACAATTATTTATGAATTCCTTTTGAAAATTAACTATTGAATTGGATTCCCCTCCCATTTCAGATAGCACATTCCACATGACAATAACTAACTGTGAAAGTTTTCTTTTCATCACCCCATTGCTTCTATGCCAATTACTTTAAATCTCCATCTTCTGCTCAGAAAGTCAAATAAATGAAAAGGTAAATGCACCCCCACACACACATAATGAGGAATAAATCAATGTTTTATGATGGTGTAGAACAGCTGATCCTAAATTAAGCAAACATTAAACTCCACATCTTATATTATTGTGCACATATTCCACATTATATAATGTTTTCAAATTTAATGTGGAATTTAATGGTATTATGATGACGACTTCCCAATGGATCTTTTATTATGATGATATTTATTTGTCTTACCTCATTACAAAAAACTACATCTAAAATAGCTTCATACCTAATTGGTTCCATAACATCTTGCTCCAGAAATCTATCACAAAAACATTTGATAAACTGAACTTCCAGATATTTTTGCCAATTTGATATATTTCCATCAGTATTAAAATTAACATTGCCACAACTATTTAATTGCATTTTAAAAAGCTCCAACCATTTATTTTTAAATGCTCTATCCATTAATATAACTACTGTTAAGAGTCATAGAGTCATAGCGATGTACAGCATGGAAACCGACCCTTTGGTCCAACTCATCCATGCCGACCAGATATCCCAACCCAATCTAGTCCCACCTGCCAGCACCCAGCCCATATTCCTCCAAATCCTTCCTAGTCATAAACCCATCCAGATGCCTTTTCAATGTTGCAGTTGTAATTGCTTCATAAATGACTAACCCTCCATCATGAAGTCAGAAGTGAGGGTATTTGCCAATGGTTAGAAATGTTCAACACCACTCATGATTACTCAGATATTAAAATATGCAGGCATGTGCTTAGAAGTGACAAGTAACGTTTGCATTATCTACATACCAAGGGGCCTTTTAAACTCGTATTTTCTGATCCTTGATATTAACAATCCTTAACCATACTGATTTTTTTGTGCTCAGATACTTTCTCCCAAATATCCTAATGCCATGTTTTGTTTTCAGAGTTACTGATCTCACTTTCCATTTTGTTTGTTTTATTTTAAAATGTTTTCCTAGGAATGTTTATTTTCCAAACTTGGTCACCCTCTAACAATCTCTTAGTAATGGCCAATCACACCTATGTAATTTCCTTCTACTTGTGCTACTTGTTCATATATCTCAATGCAGATGTTCTGCACAGTCAAAAGGATTTCCCTGCACAGACTTCCTCTTTGATGGACTCTTATCATTAAACTTCCCTGTCCCTTCCTTTTCAACTTCCCTTTTCTTTACCCACAATAATATGCTTCTCTAATTCCTCACCTTTTATCATTAGATTTCTAACCTTCTTTCACCTGCATCCTTCTCCCCAAATTGAAATTTTACCACCTGACAGACAAAAGATTCAAATCCCAATCCACAGATTATGAGCCTAGTTATGTGACCACCAGGCCATTATCGTCACAAAATTAGATTATTATCTTTGTGCCAAAAAACAGAAGTTGCTGGAAAGCTCAGCAGATCTGGCAGCATCTGTGAAGAGAAGTCAGGGTTAATGTTTTGGGTCCAGCTCTGAGGAAGTATCACCGGACCCAAAGCGTTAACTTTGATTTCTCTGCACAGTTACTGCCTGGCCAGCTGAGCTTTTCCAGCAACTTCTGTCTTTGTTTCTGATTTACAGCATTCACAGTCCTTTCAGTTTTTACTGTCTTTGTGGTTCTGCTTTCCAATTTAGTGCTAGTTCCTCATTATTCCCAAATACAACTTCTCTCTGTGGCCTACCTATATTATTGGGACCCACATGGAAAACTGCGAACAGATCCTCCGTCCGTACATTTCATTCCAGTCGTGAGGAGATGCCCTTCACCCTAACATAGAGCAAGTAAAGAAGTCTGCAAGCCACAAGAGTATTTGTTGGAGATTCCTCCACTGCTGTCTTACTGTTACTCATACCCTCTTGCCCTTGACTATGGATCTCATCAGACATTTCTATCCTAAGAGGTAATACCACCTCCAGAAACAAAGGGTCCAGGTAATGTTCCCCTTTCCTGATACAACGCTGTGTCTGCAACTCAAACACCAACTCAGAGTCAAAGTACATCAAACTGCAGATACCCTGTGATATTGTGATTGCTTTAGATCACACAGGCATTTACCATCTCCAAAATGCTACAGCTGCAACACATACCTTAACCTGACACTTTTATAGTCCTTTATTTAACTAATTAGGTTTCAAGCTTAAAAATATCTCTCAACTGTTATCCATAGTTATATTAACTAGTCTTTGTTTTTTTTTGCTCATGGGATATGGCCATCACTGGTTCAACCAGTATTTATTGCCCATCCCTAGTTGCCCTTGAGAAGATGGGGTGAGCTGCGTTCTTGAACGCTGCAGTCCATTTGCTGGAGATAGACCCACAATGCTGTTAGGGAAGGAGCTTAAAAAGTTTGACCCCTGGAACACTAATAGTACAGTGACATATTTCCAAGTGAGGATGGTTGATTGGCTTGCGGGGGAGCTTGAAGGTGATGGTGTCTCCATGTATCTGCTGCCCTTGTCCTTCTAGATAGAAGTGGTCACAGGTTTGGAAGGCGCTGTCTCAGGATCATTGGTAAAGAGCTAAGCTATAAATTTAATGCAAGAACCACCAGGTGTTGGAAGCTGAGAAAAGGCGTCAAAAAAGCATTTCCTCTCCCACTTAAACTGAATTCTCACTTCCACCAAATTCCCTAGTTAGCTCTTGTTCCTTATCCAGCCTCACCACCTCCACATTTTGCATTCACTAACACTGAAGTACACTGAAAATAGGTCTAAAACTTGATGGAAACCCCCTTTCCTTTGCAGAATTCCTTCAGCTTTTGTTTAATTATCAGGATTGAGAGTCAATGAAGGCCTACAGCACAGAAACAATATCTTTGGCACACTGACCCTGTGCCAGCCACAAACAATCACCTAACTCTTCTAATCTTGTCTTCCAGCATTTGGCCCATTACCCTGGCATTGCAAGTGGACATGAAATACAGGTACTTCTTGAATGTTATGAGGGTTTCTGTCAATACCAGTTTTACAGGCAGCGAATTCAAGATTCTCACAATCCTTTGGGTGAAAACACTTCCACACATTCTCTCTAAACCTCGAATCCCTTACCTTCAACCTATGCCCCTGGTTATTGATCCCTCCATCAGGGTTTAACTGTACTCCACCTTGCTCACCATTTTCCTTGGATTCTCTAAGCCACAGGTGATTGATGAACTGATAGGAGGACTTGCATTTATATAGCATCTTTTGAAAGGTTACCCAGTTGGGTGGCAGGACCACCTGTTTTCAGTTGATTGAGAAGTGAATACCAGCCCGGAGACTGGGCAGAACTTCCTTCCCTTCTTTGTGATTTACACTAGATCTGTTACATCCACGTGCAAGTTCATAGCTCCTTGAAAGTGGAGTCACAGGTAGATAGGATAGTGAAGAAGGCAGTGTTTGGTATGCTTTCCTTTATTGGTCAGAGTATTGAGTACGAGAGTTGGGAGGTCATGCTGCGGCTGTACAGGACATTATTAGGCCACTGTGGGAATATTGCGTGCAATTCTGGACTCCTTCCTATTGGAAAGATGTTGTGAAACTTGAAAGGGTTCAGAAAAGATTTACAAGATTTGTTGCCAGGGTCGGAGGTTTTGAGCTATAAGGAGAGGCTGAACAGCCTGGGGCTGTTTTCCCTGGAGCATCGGAGGCTGAGTGGTGACCTTATAGAGGTTTACAAAATTATGAGGGGCATGGATAGGATAAATAGACAAAGTCTTCTCCCTGAGGTCGGGGAGTCCAGAACTAGAGGGGATAGGTTTAGGGTCGGAGGGGAAAGATATAAAAGAGACCTACGGGGCAACCTTTTCACACAGAGGGTGATACGTGTATGGAATGAGCTGCCGAAGGAAGTGGTGGAGACTAGTACAATTGCAACCTTTAACAGGAAAGATTTGGAGGGACATGGGCCAGATTGAGTTGGGATATTTGGGTTGGCATGGACCGAAAGATCTGTTTCCATGCTGTACATCTCTATGACTATGACCTGAAAGGGCAGGCAGGATATTATTTTACTGATTACATCTCCTGCAGTACTGCAACTGTGAAGTAGAAAATGGATTGCATACACATATTTCATGACTGGGACTTGAACCCACAACTTTCAGACTCCAAACTAGGCTTGCTACCCCACTGAGCCACTGCCAATATTCTGTAAGGTACTGAGTACCCTATCACCTGGCCTGCTGCTCACAACATTCCAACATGAAACCAATCCTCAACACACCAAATTGCAGCTCCAAGATTCAAGGATGGCAGCCAGGTCATGATTTATTTTCTGGCTGGGTTTTAAAATGCAATTTCTAATAGATGTTGGCTATAAAATTTTGAAATACACCTGGGAGTGCTGGGTTAATGAAGAATCAACTATATCCAGTTAGTTGATCTCAGCTGAGACAGCATTTGGAGACATTGCAATTTGCCTCAATGTCTGCAGGTTGAGAAGATGAGGAGATGGGGAACGGTGGTGTTGTGTAACATCTCCTGGATTAGTAATCCAGAGGCCCACATCAATCACTTGTACCAGAACATGAGTTTAAGTTCCACCAAAACAACTTAAGAACTCAAATTAATTTTGAAATGACCATGATTACTTAGATTGCTGTAGAATCTAAGCAACTTCACAAATGCTGTATAGTGAGGGAAACTTGTCATCCTAGGCTGGATTTGAAAAATATGGTGCTGGAAAAACACAGCAGGCCAGGCAGCATCTGAGGAGCAGGAGAATCGACGTTTCGGGCATATGCCCTTCTTCAGGAATGAGTCTGGTGTGCCAGGCGCGCTGAGATAAAAGGTCGGGGGGAGGGAATTTGGGGGAGGGGCGCTGGGAATATGATAGGTGGAAGGAGGTGAGGGTGAGGATGTTAGGCCGGAGAGGGGTTGGGGACGGAGAGGTAACAGCAAAGGTCTTTTGCAGGTCTGGGAGAGTGTTGTCCTGAGCTGGGGCAGGGCTGACTGCAGGGAGTGTCGATGGCGGCGCGTGGCTGCGAGTATGGAGCAGAGGATACGGAGAGAGGTCTGCTGCTGGAGGCTTCGGATTTGTTGCAGGTACTGGTTGTCCTGGTTGGGTCCAAATTGTGTTGGTCTGAAATAGGCTGGATACCCGGTTATCCTCTTGATTGTTATAAGAAGAGAAAGTGCTTGAGAACCTCAACAGGTCTGGCAGCAGCTGTGAGGGAGAAACAGAGCTAATGTATTGACTCCAGCCTAAATCTTCTTCCAAATCAGAGTGGGGGTTTGGAAATGGTGTTTTGTTTATGCTATAGACAAAGAGGAAGGAGGGGTAGGTGAAATGGACTGAGGGTGCTCAAAGACAAAGGGTGATGAAGCAAAGATTGAAATGTGTTGGAGGATGGAAGAAAACAAAGATGCTCTGAAGTTGACTGCTGTCTGAAATGGCCTAGCAAGCCATTTAGTTGTACTGCTCCAACCCACATAATTAACAGAACTGCGGGAAGTACCATCACCACATGGAATGGAAGTTGCGGCTCAGTCTCACTTTCTCAAGAGGAATAAGGGATGGCCAATAAATTTAAGATGTGGCAGAGCCAACTCTGTGCATATTCAGGAAAAGAGTGTCTACATGCCTCTTGGTTGAGGGCAATTTAGTGGAAGTCCACCAGTACCCTGGGCCCTCGTGACTTCTCAACCAACGCCAACCAAAACATCACTCCAGCCTTTCGGTGTCTTCTGCGGTATTTGTTGTGTGAGAAAACTAATGGATGACATTGTTTAACGATGATGACTACAGCCCACTAAAGGCAACAAATTTTCTGTAAAATACTTTAAGACACATGATACCTAACTGCAATAAAGGCAAAATACTGCAGATGCATGAAACGAATCATAGCATGATTGAATTTTACAGGACAGAAGAAGGCCATTCAGCCCGTCATGTCTGCACTGACTCCTGAAAGAGCTACCCAGCTAGTCTCACTCACCAGCTCAGTCACTGCAGCCCTTCAAATTTATTCCTTTTTGATATATATCCAGCCCTCTTTTGAAACCTGGAATGGAATCCTCCTCCCCCACTCTCCCAGGCAATGCATTCCAAATCCTAACAACTCTCTGAGTAAAGAAGCTTCTCCTCATCTCACTCCTAGCTCTCTCGCTGACAATCTTGAAATTGTGACCCCCCTAGTTACTGATATAGCAACTCATGGAAACAGAATATCCTTCTTTACCCTGTCAAAATTGTTCATAATTTTGAACACTACTCTAATCTCTCTAACCTTTCCTTGTTTCTAAAATCCATCGGTCCCGGTATCATTCTAGTAAATCTCCTTCGAACTGTCTCCAGGGCTTTAACATAAGGCCCAGAAGTGAACACAATACTCCAAATGTAGTCTGACCATGCCTGCTTGCTTTTATACTCTATGCCTCTATTTATAAACCTGATGGTCTTACAAACCTTCTTAACAATCGTTTCAACTTGCCTGGCCACTTTCAGAGAATCATGCACATGAAACCCAAGGCCCCTCTTCTCTTGTAACCCCCTCAAAGTTGTACCATTGAGCCTGTATTGGCTTTCTGTGTTTCTGCTACCAAAATGCATTACCTCATGTTTCTCTGCATTGAAATTCATCTGCCAGGCTTCTGCCCATTTAGCCAACTTGTCAATGTCTCACTGAAGTCACTGAGCATCATCCTCACAATTCATGGCTTTCCCCAAATTGGTAACATCTGCAAACTTAGAGGTTTTGCCCACAAAACCCATCTCCAAAGTGTTTATAAAGATCAGAAAAAGCAAAGGTTCTAACACCGATCCCTGAACAACACTCCTTTCAACTCATCTCCACACTGAGAAATGCCTATTTATACCTATACTTTGTTTCCTATCTTTTAATCAATGCTGTGGAGGACCCAGCAAAGCTAAACATGTCCAATTTGCTAACTAACCTGCCATGTGCCACTGTATCAAATCTGAAAGCCTAAATATACAAATCTGAAACCAACACAGAGAATGCTGGAGAAACTCAGCAAGTCTGGCAGTATCTCTGGAGAGAAAGAGAGACAGAGAGACAGAGAGAGACAGAGAGAGTGAGGAGAGTGAGAGAGAGAGAGAGAGAGAAGACAATTAATGCTTTGAGTCCAATGTGGTTCTGCTTCCAAAGAAGAATTGCACTGGACTCAAAACGTTAACTCTGTTTCGCTCTCCAAAGATGCTGCCAAAACTGCTGAGCTTCTCCAGTATTTTCGGCGTTATGTAACTGCAAATCATCTTCTCCCACATGTGGAGACCAGTGAATGTAATCTTCAATGTACAGGATTCGATATCAACTCTGCAAATGTTGCTAAGAGTCAAATGGATACCTAGGAATACAAGGAGCAATGAATACTCCACAGTGGGCAAGCAACAGGTAGCTTAACAAGTACATCATTGTTTCATCCTCAGGATGAGGGGATTGTTAACAAAGCCTACATTTATTGCTGATTCCTATTTTTCCTGTTCACTTCAGAAGGCATTCAAAGGAACAATTACCCACATGGGCTGGTGTTGCGTGCAGACTCAGACTTGGGTAAGGATGGCAGGTCTTCTTTTCACAAGTGAATGTGCTTCATTTTTGTTTCAATACAAACCAACAGCTCCACAGACACGTTTTGCTGATCTCTACTTTTTGTTTCTCGGACTTAAAACTGAATTTAATTTCTCAAGCTGCCAGGGTGGGATTTAAGAACTGGATTATTATCCTAGGCTTTTGGAATGTTAGTCCAGTAACCCAACCTGTACACTGCTGTTACCCACATCGCTGTAATAAAATCACCATCTACGCTGAGGAATTGTCTATCATAACAGGAAACAAAGAGAAATTGTTTCCAATGGCAGGGGGGTTGGTAACCACAAGACACAGATTTAACAAAATTAGAAATGAACCAGACAGAGGCTTATTTTTTAAAGTTACGAGGTGTTTTCGATAGAGCAAGCAGCAAAAACTGTTTCCTCTGGCGTGGGTCAGTAACCAGAGCTCAACAGGCATGAAATAACGGGCAAGGGAACCAGAGACTAGGTAAGGTGAATTTATTTTTTTCACACAAGAGAGTCTTAAGACGTGGAGATAGTAAGGACTGCAGATGCTGGAAGTCAGAGACAATAAAGTGTGGAGTTGGTAAATTACAGCAGATCAGACAGCTTCAGAGGAGCAGGAAAATCGATGTTTTGGATCAGGACCATCCATCAGGACCTGACCTGAAACGTCTGACTTGACTGCTCCTCTGATGCTGTCTGACCTATAATGCTTTCCCAGCTCCACATTTTATCGACTCTCAAGATGTGGAACTTGCTACTGTAAGGGTGGTGGAATCAGATCCCTTTGGGACTTTCTAAAAGGCAACTGGACTCTTGAGCAAGACCGATTTGTCGGGTTGCAGAGCAAAGGCTATGGTAACCGACTGAAGAAACCATTCTGACAGAGAACAGGCGCAGTCAACGATGGATCAAATGACCTCCTTGGGCACTGTACCATTCTCTGATCTGTGACTAAGCTGTAGAGATGAGAAGATTCTCTTAAACTTGGCAAGTTATTTTGATGAAGAATAGGACGCCTGAAATGAAGCAAATTCACTCATAACAAATGAAGCAAATTCACTTGTGGGTGGCATGGTGGCACAGTGGTTAGCACTGCTGCCTCACAGCGCCTGAGACCCGGGTTCAATTCCCGCCTCAGGTGACTGACTGTGTGGAGTTTGCACATTCTCCCTGTGTCTGCGTGGGTTTCCTCCGGGTGCTCTGGTTTCCTCCCACAGTCCAAAGATGTGCAGGTCAGGTAAATTGGCCATGCTAAATTGCCCGTAGTGTTAGGTGAGGGGTATGGGTGGATTGCGCTTCGGTGGGTCGGTGTGGACTTGTTGGGCCGAAGGGCCTGTTTCCACACTGTAATGTAATCTAATCTAATCTAAACACTCAAAAGGTAGTTGGATCAATGGTTCAAAAGGAAAGATGTGGTGGAGAGGGCAAGGAATTAGACCTGAGTTGATACATTTTCAATAAACAAGCACTTGTGCAATGTCTCCCATGCTTTAAGATCACATAGTTAAATACATATGAGTCCTGTATCAGTTGGAGTAAACTGTGGCCAGCCAAAGATTAATGGTACCGGATCATCTAACGATTGAGACTACAAATTAATTCTACAAACCAGCAGAGTAAAGACTAATCTGTGCAAAACATTAATCTTTGTTTCTTAATTACAGCACTGGTTTTCATACAGAGGACTTCAGAGTGTCCCTAAGGCAAGCAACTTCCATCCAGCTGTCAAGAGATTTGTTCTTTTCACTATTTAACATGCTGACACATAGGTCGTGGTATCCGAATGTTAAATATTCCATCAAAATGTACTGTTTTCCAAGTGATGTTGACTTTCTTTTGTTGCCAATAAGCATGTTAGTATTTGCCAGGGGTGCATGAGAGTTTGTCGGATGTTTTATGAGACTCCTGCGTGTATGTTAACTTTGCAGCAGATGCCTGGGTTTGTATCAATATTTGCAGTGGTGAGGTTGGGGTGGGGGTTGTCTCTGGTTGAGTGCCAGCATTTTTACAAGGGGGACCTGGGGAGTGAATCAATATTTATAGCAGATGACTGGGAGTGTGTCATGATTTACATGGGATTCCCAACTGACGGATAATTCTTTCTGTGGGTCCCTCGGTGTGTGCCAATATTTGACGGGGATTTCTCAATGTTGAAACGTTTGATTTCCTATGAAATCTGGCATATTTGATCTCGGATCTTATACTCCACAAATACCTGGTGAAGGAACAGCACTCCAAAAGTGAGCACTTTCAAATAAACTTGTTCGACTATGACCTGGTGTGATGTGATTTTTAGCTTTGTCCAGCCCAGTTCAACACCGGCACCTCCAAAGCAAGAATATAGGAGGCATGGTTAGTGAGTTTGTTGATGACACCAAAATTGGTGGTAACAGTGGAGAGTGAGGAAGGTTATCTAAGAAGATAGGGAGAAAGTGAGGACTGCAGATGCTGGAGATCAGAGTCAAAACGTGAGGCGCTGGAAAAGCTCAGCCAGTCAGGCAGCATCTGAGGAGCAGGAGAGTCAGCGTTTCAGGCATAAATTCTTCATCAGGAATGGGAGGTCGGGGGTTGGTGGAAGTGGTGCCTTCAGTGGCATCCGCGGGGGTGGAAGTGACGCTCCATGTGGTGTGTTTGTCAGCGGTGATCCAGTGAGTGATGTCGGTGGGGGCAGAAGTAGCTGAGGTGGCGGCAAGTATGGGGGCGGAGGTGATGTGTCGGGTAACCTTGTCGGTGATTCTGGCAGTGGTCGTGGAGGCGGTTGTCTTGCCAGCGCTTGTGGAGGTAGTGGTGTCAGTGGTGGCTGCGGACTGTGGGGTGGCGGGGGTGGAAGTAGTGCTGCTGTAGTGGTGACTGTAGCGGCTACGTGGCTAAATGGCGTCCGAGCAGTTCCTGAGGCCAGAAGAAGGTTCTGAAATGATTGAGGAATCCCAAGCTTGGAGATTAAGTACATGGAAGTTTGATGTACTTACTTTCCTTAATGTCCGATAAGCTGGAGAAAAAGCGTATGTTGAGTCTGCAGATTCTTCTCAGGATGAAGCACAGCAGAGATCCCTTGCAGGTCTGGGAGACCTGAGCTGGGGCAGGGCTGATTGCAGGGAGAGTAGGCGACATTCCTGATAAAGAGCTTATCCTTGAAATGTGAGTGGGCTGAGGAATGGCATTGGAGTTGAATTTAGATAAATCTGTGGTGTTGTATTTTGGTGAGACAAACCAGGGCAGGACTTACATAGTTAATGAAAGAGCCCTGGGGCATGTTTTTGAACAGAGAGACCCATGGGTGCAGGCACATAGTTCCTTGGAAGTGGTCAACATCACAGGTAGGTAGGGTGGTGAAGAAGGCATTTGGTAGCATGCGTTCATCAGTCAGAACATCCAGTATAGACTGTGTTGCTGGAAAAGCACAGCAGGTCAGGCAGCATCCAAGGTGCATGAAAATCAACTTTCATCCTGATGAAGGGCTTACACCTGAAACGTCGATTCTCCTGCTCCTTGGATGCTGCCTGACCTGCTGTGCTTTCCCAGCACCACACTCTCGACTCCCTTTAGCTACAAGAACTGTACTGATCCCCTTCTTGAAAACATATAGTATTTTGGTCTCTACCACTATCTGTGTGAGTGAATTCCACAAGCTCACCATTCTCTCATTAAAGATGTTTCTCCTCATCTTAGTCTTCAAAGGTTTACCTCCTTAACCTTAGACTGTGGCTCCTGGTTCTGGACTTGCCCAACATAACAGGGTCCATCCTTCTTGCATTTAACCTCTTTAGACGTGCTCGAATTTTTCACGTTTCTTGGAGATCCCCCCTCATTTTTCTAAACTCCCATGAATATTGTCCGAACCGACTCAATCTCTCCTCATACATCATTCCTGCCATTCCAGGAATCAGTCTCAATAAACCTTCGCTGTACTCCCTCCATGGCAAGAATATCATTCCTCAGATAAGGAGACCAAAACTGCGCGCAATATTGCTGGTGTGGCCTCACCAATGTACAGTTGCAGCAACTTTTCTTGGTCCTGTACACGAATCCTCTCATGATGAAGGCCAACAGTTTACTATCTTGATTGCATGCTACACCTGCGTGCTTATGTTCAGTGACAAGTGTACAAGGACACAAGGACACCCAGGACTCATTGAATATGTCCCTCTCTAAATTTGTAGCCATCCAATAATAATCTGCTATCCTATTTTTGCTGTAAAAGTGGGTACATTTATCCACATTATGCTGTGTTTGTTGTGCATTTGCCCACTTACTCAGCCCATCCAAATCACACTGCAATATCTCTGCATCTGAGCGAATCACGAGAATATACACTGGTTCCTGTTTTTTCAAAGAACTGGCCAACAAACACCAGACAGAATTTTACAAGCGACACAAAACAACAAAGAAAGAGTGATCACCTGTCCTCCCATCTCCAGTCAGCTGTCCACCATCTCCATCCTCGTACATCGCCACAACACTTATTCTGTAGGGAGTGTCAGCTGTGAGGGGCTGCAGAGTGACTGTGTTTCGCCTTCCAGGAACAAAGGTCTGGAAAACGGGAAACAATTCAATGAGTTAGGCCCACTGCGGAGGGATGGAGCAAGGGGATAAAAGTGACCAATTCAAAGGTCTGAAACTCGGGGAAGGATTGTTGAGTGCACTTACAAACTCCTCGATGGGGTCTCCGACAGTGGGAGCGTATATAATCCGGTACTGCTGAACAGGACCCTCAGCATGATCCCAGCTCACAGTCAAGCTGTTGGTTGTGGCATCATACACCCTCATATTCCTGGGTCCACTCCGGGTTACTGTGCAGATGGGGGGAAACATAATGTCAATTATGATTGTGATGTGCACCAAGTGCAGGAGAAATCACAGACAATTCACACAACAGAAACAGGCCATTCATCCCAACTATATCGGTGTCTCTCCTCCACCTCCCACCACCCCCCACTTCATTACCCTTATCCCCAGATTTTTCTATTCCTCTCCTTTTCAGGTGTTTTTCCAGCTCCCCATGAAAGGATTGCATTCAACTCACCCTAACCACTCCTAGTGAGTAAAGAACTTTCTCCCTATTGGTTTTATTTGCGAATGTCTTATTTTTATGGCCCTTAGTTGTGATCCCCCAAATGTCACAGAATCACAGAATTGTTGCAGGCCATTCAGCCCATTGTGCCTGCCCTATCTCATTAAATTATCTAGAGCCAATCCCCTACTTCATCCCCTTACCCTTGGATGTTATTTTTATCTATAAAACCATCTAATGCTTTCTTGAATGCCTCACTTGAACCTGCCCTGACCACATTTCCTGTCAACGCATTCCATACCCTAACTACTTGCTAAGTGAAATCACTTGCTTCTCTTGAAGATCACTTTAAAGCTACTCCCTCACATTCTTGTTCCTTTACTGAGCAAGAAAAGCTTCTCCCTACTTACCCTACCTCGGCCACTCATGATTTTGAAAATATCAATCAAATCTTCTCTTAGTCCCTGTTCTCCAAGAAGAACAGTCCTAAAGTCTTCAATCTAGCCTCAGAATTGAAGTTTCTCATCCGTGGAACTGTTCTTGTAAATCTTTTCTGTACTCTCTCAACTGCGTTCACCTCCTTCCTCTGAGGTCATGTCTCACTGTCCATCCCCTCAGATCTTTTTAAACTTTTAAGGATTTTGATCAGATCACTCTTCAGGCTTAGAGACAGGAAGTAGCCTCTGCCTCATCAGCCATTCCTGATAGCTGTATCAGAGTTAGAGTCACATTCACACAAAATGCACACATTCATCGTCGCACAGATATATAGACACATCAGGTACATGCACATGGGCTTACACAAATAAAGATGCGTGAACAGCTACTGAACTTACATGTTTGGCCCTCGCTGGCTTGCGGATCCCCTTCCCCATCAGCATACATTGCTACCACGTTGACAGAATACTTTGTATCTGGTTGCAGACGTTGCAAGAGCACATTGTTGGTGTTTCCGGGCACCACAACCTGAACAGCGAACAGTGGATCCACATCAGCATATACACAATCACAAAAAAAGGATCAGAGTCCAGAAACCCACAGCCAACGTTCATATTGCAGTCAGATGGCAACTTACTAACTTGCCAATGAGTGAAGCCAAACTGATCACACAGTCATTTTTAGTTTTAGATTATCACAAAGTGCACTGAAGCTCAGCTAAATGAATCAGTCAGAAACGTTCCTTACTATACTGGTGCCTGGGTAATGGTGACTTACATATTGAGGGGGTTGGGTTCCAGTCAGTGGTGCATAAACCACCCTGTACTGCTGCACAGGCCCCGGTGCACTGGTCCAGCGAACATTCAGACTGTTTGGTGATGGGTTGAAGACTTGAACATTTCCAGGTGCCCCACGGATTACTAGACATAGGAAGAAAGACTGCATTACAGTTATGACAAACACACACACACACACAAACACACACACACTCTCTCTCTCTCTTTAATCATGCAGCTCAACACATTTTGTTGGTCAAAATGAAGAGGGGAGAATTTCCTGCTTTATTCACTTGTGAATCATGGGTGTTGCTGTCTGGGCCAGCGTTTATTGCCTTTGAGAAGGTGGTGGTGAGAGAATAGCTACCTCTGTGTAACTTCTGGAGTTCCAAATGCCATTGCTGTGTCTTGAGATGACAATGAGGTCACAAAGTGGGCTAGGATGGGATACATTGCACAATCAAAGCACTATTATCCCCTTTATTAATGGGAGACAAAGGAGTGATAATAAGGAAATCAATGCTCCCTTGATGGTATATGTTTAGATCAATTCGATCTTTCTCTTGTCTGCTGGAACATTTTGCAAACCTCTTTTGAAAACAGGATTGGGCTTGACTGAAACAATGTTAAAAATCATGCACTGACTTGACTAGACCGATACACTGGTCAAATTGGCAAAACATTGATCACCTCCAGTGCCCATAGAATTTGCCCCTGCATATGACATGGCCTAGGCAAAAGTGAGGATGGCAGATGCTGGAAACCAGAGTTTAGATCGGAGTGGTGCTGGAAAAGCACAGCAGGTCAGGCAGCATCTGAGGTCCTGCTCCTCAGATGCTGCTTGACCTGCTGTGCTTTTCCAGCACCACTCTGATCTAAACATATGACATGGCCTGCAGATGGCTGGAGTGCACTTCCCCTTCTCAACGGGATGCTGAGACTCCCATCTTCACACACACTGCTGTGGTTCAAGGTGAAAGTCAATGTTGATGAAAGCAATCCCCAATTAATGTCAACCATAATGATAACCACATCCCAAGAACTGGAAATTCATCACTCAGCAATTGACATAAGAGCATAAAGACTAGAAGCAGGAGTTGGCCATTCAGCTTCCCAAATGCCCTTCCGACATAGAATACAACCAAGGCTGATCTCTTCTCGGCCTCAACTCTACATTCCTGACCGCTATCCAAAACTAACTAAACATCTGCTCTCCCTTCCTTAAATTTACCTAATGTCCTGTGGTCCACCACATTCTGGGGGGAAGGGAATTCCACAAAGGATGGCACGGTGACTCAGAGGTTACCTCACACCACCAGCAACCCAGGTTCAATTTCCCCCTTGGGTGTCTGGCTGAGCAGAGTTTGCACAATCTTCCCGTGTCTGTGCGGGTTTCCTCCCACAGTCCAGGTTAGACCATTCTAAATTGCCTGTCGTGTCCAGGGATGTGCAGGCTAAGTAGATTAGCCATGGGAAATGCAAGGTTACATGGACAGGGTAGGGGGTGGGACTGGGTGGGATCTTATCGAAGGGTCAACGTGGACTCAATGGGCCAAATGGCCTGCTTCAATACTGTCGGGATTCTATGATTCACCACCCTTTAAGAGAAATCATTTCTGCTATGCTCTGTTTTAAGCTACCCAGCTTTTGACCTGAAGAAAAGCAAACTATCTGCTTTAGGCCATGATCTGACTGAGCACTTACATGTTCTCCCAGTACTGGATCTACGAGCACCTTCGCCTTCGCTGTAGACAGGAACCACTGTCACTTTGTAAGGTGTATCCGGATTCAGGCTCCTAAGGACCGCGTTGTGTGTATTTCCTGGCACAGTGACCTGGCAAAATAAAGGCAACACAACTCAGCACCATCTGCAAATATTATTGGATGGAATTCAGTTGTGCCACAGTGTTGTTAATGTACTAATAGTCCATTAGAGTGTAAATTCAATTCTCTCAATGATTTGGAGACACCGGTGTTGGACTGGGGTGTACAAAGTTAAAAATCACATAGCACCAGGTTATAGTCCAACAGCTCTAGCTTTCAGAGCACTGCTCAAGGAGAACCATTCCGAAAGCTAGTGCTTCCAAATAAACCTGTTGGACTATAACCTGGTGCTGTGTGATTTTTAAATCTCTCAACGGGCAGCCTCAACTCAGTTTCAAATAAAAAATAAATATAAACATTTGATCCCAGTTAAAGTGATCATGAGACTGTCTGTCCACTTGTAAACGTTGCTTCACTCAGGCCCTTTAGGGAAGGAAACTTGTTGAAGTTACCCATTCTGGGTCTCCATGTGACTCCAGTACCATATCAGCCTTAATCAGCCAATGAAGTAGATTAGCAGTTGAATCAGATTATTAAGAAGGGCAATAAATGCTACACTTACCTGTGATGACCCACATACTAAGAATAAAGTTTTATTGCTCATTAACTTCTTAATTAACAAGAAGAGCTTCCTGTGCACTAATTGGTTGACAGTGAACTTATATCTAACTTATTTCAATGGCTGTAAAGTATAGCATACAAATAGCAGCTCTTTCTTTCTATATAAAGCTCAGTGCCTTTATTAATTCTTGTAATTAAGTTCAAAATCAAAAACAAAAGAGGAGCTGGGAGCTTCAAGTTCATGGAACTTTGCAAGGACAGTCAATGGTTTCAAAAGAAAATTCAAATGGGTGTCGACAGTTGAAGGAAATAAACTCACTAGACAATGAGCATCAAGTAGAACAATGGAGAGCATGGGCTTAATGGAGTGAATGGCCTTTTTTTGTGCAGTGATGACTTTGTGATTACACTTATACCTCTGGGTCCTAAGTCCTATTTACAGAAAACTCCGTACAGCTACTCAAGGAGGAGAAAGTATTCTAGAAGTGTGCATAGCAACATGAATAAGTCCTCAGACATAAACAAACATCATTTCAAACCCTTGGGATGAAGCTCCTGGGTCTCACAGTGCTGCTGTGAATTTGACAGAGATCCTATTCATGCAAGGAAGCAAGGACTGATTTCCCCGAATTTCCAGCTGTAAGGCAGTAACCTTTCTACAGACCAGAAGAAATAGGATCACGAGTCGGCCATCTAGCCCCTTTAGCCTGCCCTCCCATTCAAGGGGATCACAACTGTTCTGAGATTCCTCACACTCACTTTCTTGCCCTTTCCCCATAACCCTTGATTCCTCCACTGATCAAGAATCCATTTGTGTCAGTCTCAAGTATACGCAAGGACTCTGACATCCCTGACATTTGTTTGACAGAGTGTCATTGGTATAGGGACTAAATAAGAGATTAACAGATAGCATAAGCAGTCATAGTGAAATGTGTGGTGCGTTTCCTACTCAATCACCATCAGATTGTGCGTGCACACCCTCAATCTCCCTGATTCCACTATCGTCAATCACACCTTTGATGGCTCAGTGGTTAGCACTGTGCTAGGGACCTGGGTTCAATTCGAACCTCAGGTCTGTGTGGAGTTTTCACATTTTCTCTGCGTCCACGCGGATTTCCCCTAGGTGCTCCGGTTTTCTCCCACAAAGGATGCGCAGATTATGTGGATTGGCCATGGAAAGTACAGGGTTGCAGGGAAGGGGGTTGGGTTGGGATAGAATGCTTTTTAGAAGGGCAGTGTGGATTCAGTGACCAAGTAGCCTGTTTCCACACTTTAGGGATTCTATAATTCAACTGTTTGGGCCTGAAGCCCTGGAATTCCTTCCATTAGTGTCTCTGCTGTACTTACCCCTCTCTCCTCCTTGAGCACATTCCTTAAAACCTACCACTTTCACCAAGGTTTGTTTTTACAATATTTGCGTGAGTCAGTGTCAACATTTTTTGGATCGTATTCCTGTGAAGCACCTTGGGAAGGTTTCCCAGCATTAACGGCGCTATGGAAATGCCACTTGATGTTGTTGACTATCGCTACATTGCATCTGCAGTAAGCCCTGAGCTACATTTAGCAATGAACTACACTGAGTTGTGATGCTCACCACTTCTTCATTTCCAACTCCAGTTGTTGGAACATAATGAATCTTATAGCGACGTACAACTCCTTCAGCAGGATCCCAGATCACATTGAGCGAGCTCGTTGTTGGGTTGTACACTCTGAGATTTCGAACAGAAGCAAGTGGCTCTGAAAAACACAAACGTTTCAGATGGTTTTATATGAAGGGCCTAGACAGAGCTCTCAAATGCTCCCTTGATTTCCGCTGTGCGCTGCCAACTTGTTTCTCCCAACATAAACCATGGTTTCAAATAGAGTCCATCAGCATAGAGGAGCAGGCAATGATTCCCAGTCTGTACTGAGTGAGTAACTTACAATGGGAGATGTGATCAGAGAGCTAGATGTGGTCTTCACACCCTCAGAGGTATCAAGTTCCACTCTCAGAAAGCATGGAATGAGGCCATTCAGTTCTCAATGGAGGGCTAAATGATGAAGGGACATAGATTTAAAGTGAGGAGATTTGAGGAGATTTGAGGAAACACCTTTACACCGAGAGGGTGTGTGAATCTGGAACTCAGTGCCTGTAAGGGTGGGAGACACAGAAATCCTCATCACATTTCAGAAGGATTTAGATGTACACTTGTGATGCCAAGGCATACAAGGCTATGGGTCAAATGCTGGAAGCAGGTTTAGAATAATCAGGTAACTGTTTCTGACTGGTGCAGAAACGAAGGCCAGTCTTTTCACCGTGCTTAGAGATCTGTACAATGCTATGAGAGCATACACAAGGCTTATGGGCATCAACTCTAAAGGGATAAGGTGAAAACCGGGAAATCTGAAGTATCTTTAGGAAATTGTTGGGACATCAGGACATCTAATGAAAACGAGGACTGTCCTGGCTAAACCACATTGACTCTGGAACTGTTATCGAGTAAATGACTGATCCGACACCAGTAGCTACCGGGTGCCATTCATATTTGCCACAAGCAAGCTACATAGCCTGCAAAGGAGTGGGGAGGAGGCCATTCAACCCATCAAGCCTGCTATACCTCAAAGTACATCTGTACTTCAACCTCCTTTTCCACCTTTGTTTGCTCTGGATTCACCCACCAGATGGATAATTTGGAAAATACGAATGCGTAGACATCCGCTTCTGCAAATCCCAGGAGTTTTTTATGTCACTGGCATACGTGGAGACAAAAATTACAGCAGATGCTGGAATCCAAGGTAGACCAGCATGAGACTGGAAGAACACAGCAAGCCCGGCAGCATCAGGAGGTTGAGAAGTCAACGTTTCAGATATAACACTTCTTCAGGGCTGAGGGTGGGTATCAGGGGAGATCCAGATAAAGGGAGGGGCGGAGGAGGGTTTTGGGTGGGGAGAGGGGCAGGGTGGTGAGGTAGGGATAGGTGAACACAGGTAGAGGGTATGGCCTGGTTGGTCGATGGGAGGAATTAATCCAATCGGTAGCTGGAAGGAAGGGTCAGTCAGAGGAATGGAAGGGAAGGGGAAGGGCTGGGGAGGGAGGTTATTTGACATTGGAGAACTCAATGTTGAGTCCTCCAGGCTGTAGGCTGCCTAGGTGGAAGATGAGGTGTTGCTCCCCCAATTTGCGATCTGATTCGCTGTGGCAATGGAGGAGGCCACGGATGGTCATTTTGGAGAGGCAGTGGGAAGGGCAATTGAAATGGGCGGTGAGAGGTCAGGTGAGGCAGCAATGCTAACCACTGGGCCACCATGCCGCCCTCAAAAAAGATCTCAAATCTTTTAAACAAACTGCATCAGTCCTCAGGGATTTGAGTGGGCGGGGGTGGGGTAGGGCAAGCATTCTGAAACCTGAGTGACTCTTCATTCCTGCTTAATACTGCACAACCGTTGTGAACAAAAGCACCCCCTCATCATTCAGGAATGTGAATGCATGGCCCACTTGGCACTGCAGTGTACTACTGGGGTTTGATTGGAGCTGCTGTGACATAAACTGAGGTCCTTTCGGATGGGGAATAAATGATCTTGTGGCATATTTTGATGAAAATCTCCACTGTCACCTTTTTCTCAGTCATCTCTGGGACATGGGCAATGCTGGGGCAGCATTAATTGCCCATCCATAATTGCCCTTGAGAAGATGGTGGCGAGCTGCTTTCTTGAACCGCTGCAGTCCACATTTTAGAGGTTGACCCACAATGCCCTTAGGGACAGAGTTCCAGGATTTTGACCCAGTGACACTGAAGGAACAGCGATATATTTCCAAGGGAGGATAGTGATTGACTTGGAGGGGAACTTGCAGGTGGTGGTTTTCCTGCATATCTGCTGCTCTTGACTTTCTACATGTAAGTGGTTGTGGATTTGGAAGGTGCTGTCTGAGAATCTTTCTAGAATTTCTGCAGTGCGTCTTGTAGATAGTACACACTGCTGCTACTGAGCACCAGTGATGATTGGAGTGGATGGTTGTGGATGTGGTGACAATCAAGTGGACCTCTTTGGCCTGGATGGTGTCAGGCTTCTTGAGTGTTGTTTGAGTTGCCCCCATTCAGGCAGGTGGGGAGTAGTCCATCACACTCCTGACTTGTGCCTTGTAGATGGTGGCCAGGTTTTGAAAAGTCAGGAGGTAAGTTACCTAGTCAACAGTTATCCATCAACTGTCACTAATGATACCAATTGACTGTTTCTTTATCTCATTGCTGATTGTGACAAGTTGTGCAAAAAGAAGCTGCTGCATTTTGTGTATTACAGAAGTGAAATGGTGACTACACTTCAAAAGTATTTAATTGGCTCCAAAATACTTTGGAATGTCCTGAGGTTGTAAAAGGCACTAATTAAATGAATATTCTTTCTTCTAAAGGAACAACATCACCTGTTTTGATTTACACTCCATCCTATTGCTAAGAAACCAGAAAGTTTACTTGCCTTTCCCAACGTAACCATACACTGAGCGGGTGGTTTCAATAACTTCTCCACAAAATGCCCCAAATCCCTTTCCCAATCAGCACGGCCTGCTGCTGATTTATTCAAAACACACTCCACTATTTGGTTTCCTTACTCCCAAACTAATTATTTTACATTTAGAAGAACCAATTATTTTCTTGAGCTCCTTTTGAAGGAGGCTGTGAGATTGATGCCAAATAGCAACTAGTTTGTGCTATGGATTTTGGATCACTTTGATGTTTCACTCAGGCAAGTTGAAAATTCCATTCCACTGCAGGACACGTGTGGAGGAAGAGGCAGAATTCTATTCCATCAGCCCAAGAAAGAATTGAGAAGCAACTGAGGCTTTAGAAAGGGACATTATTATTTTGAAAATTAGGTTATCAAGTATTAATGAAGAGCAGGGAATTTTGAATATAAAGCTAAATAACTTCTGATTTCGAACTTCACTCACCCAGTGTAAATAGTTAAATACATGATATAAATCCACCCAATTGTGATACTCTGTTGGGCCAATGATCAAGCCCGCCCCTTTCTTGTTAGGTTAGTATTGAGGAGAGATGTTTGGACAGAATGATGGACCGTACCAAGGAGCTGAATGATCTACATGTGCTACTAAAGTCAAAGATCACAGAGATACTGCCCATTTTTAAAATTAATTCATTGGATACAAAGGTCACTGGCTAATCCAGCTTTTAGTGCCCATTACCATTTACCCTCCAGAAGGTGATGGTGAGCGGCTTTCATGAACCACTGCAGTCTTTGGGATATAGGAGCATTCACAGTATTTTTAGGGAGAGAGCTCCATGGTGTTGACATAAAGCAGTGATATATTTCCAATTCAGGATGGTATGTGGCTTCAAGTGGAACTTGCTGCTGGTGGTGTTCCCATGTATCTGCTTTCCCTTGACCTTCTGATTGGTATAGGTCCTGGGTTTGCAAAATGCTGCTGAAAGTGCCTTGGTGAATTACTACAGTGTCCAGCAGATGTTACACACTGCTGACGCTGAGCATCAGTGATGGAGGAAGCAAAATCGGAAGATGGCAGATGCAGTGCCAATCAAACAGGATACTTTGGAAACAGTTTGTTGGAGTTCCACACCTCTGGGCAAGTGGGGAGTATTCTATCACACTCCTGAATTGTGCCCTGTAGATGGTGGACAGGCTTTGAGGATCAGGGAGCTGGGTTCCTCTCTGGACAATTCCCAGTCTTTGAGTAATCCTTGTAACCGCAGTATACAGTATTTATATGGCTGGTCTAGTTCAGTTTTTGAACTCTCAGGTGATGTAATTTCTCCTCCCCAACCTCCCACCCAATCCCCAACCACCATTCCCCACCCCCCACCTCCCTCCACCCCCCCCCCCCCCCCCCCCCCCCCCTCCCCCGACCCCTACACTGAGCAATCATGTGCAAGGTTATCGAACATACTTGTTCTGCCATTTCCAATGATCTGTCCCCCATCTCCAGCTCTAGAGACAGATACCACTTTGATTGAGTAAGGAGTGTCTGGATCCAGGTTCTGCAGCACCACGCTGTTCTGTCTGGCACCCACAGTGACCTTGAAGAGAAATAAATCCTTGAGTTAAATATTCAATGGATATGGAAACATAGAAAATCAGAGCAGGAGTAGGCCCTTTGAGCTTGTTCCACCATTCAATATGATCATGGCTGATCATCCAAATCAATATCCTGTTTCTGATTTCTCTCTATGATCCCTTCAGGCCTATAAACTGCATCTAAATCCTTCAGTGTTTCAGCCTCAATCATATTCCATGCCAGAGAATTCCACAGACTCACCACTCTCTGGATGAAGACATTTCTCCCATTTCAATCCTCAATGACCCACCCCATATCCTGCAATTCTTGATTCTGGATTGTCCAGTCATTGGAATATCCTTCCTCAATTATCCTGAATGATCTGTAAAGAAGGGTAACTGAAGAAAGGAATGCCTGGCTTTTGCAGTCCCAGGAATTGGGGCCTCCCACACTGTCCATCACTGCAAACATGGAGCTCAGACTGGGCAGCAGCTTAGCAGTATCATTCTCAGTCCTAGGTCAGACAAAATTCAGCCCAATGTGGTACTAATGGAATGCCACATTATTGTAGAACATGAAAGATTATGGGCAAAGTGTTGGAAAGTGCTGGGATTCAAATAGGTGGATGTTTGATGATTGGTGCAAATTCCATGGACTGATGGGCCCCTTTCTGTGATGTCAAAAACTCCATGACTCAATTATGATTGGAGATGCCATCTATCAAATAAGATCCAAAGGCATTCTGTCTCCTCTGGTGAAAATAAAAGATTCTATTGTACTACTTGAAAGAACAACCTTCTGGCATCATAGATTATATATTTTCCTCAACCAATATCAATAACGTGGGGGTGCTGGTGTTGGACTAGGGTGGACAAAGGTACAATCACACAACACCAGGTTATAGTCCAACAGGTATCAATACCAATAAAACAGCTCACCTGGTCATGTATGCTTCGCTTTTTGTGGGATCCTGCTGTGCACAGAATGAGAGCCATGTGACTTGCAGAGACTACAATATCTAATTGGCTGTAAAGCATTGTGACACATCCTGAGGTTGTGAAACAATTCTTTCTCTCAGACATTGAATGTCCAAAATCCAGCCTTAAAAATGTTTTATGTCACAGCGAAGAAAGCGTCCAGAGCCAAGTCTGGATATGAAACCATTTTGAAAAAAGCTCCCTCTTGACTACTTCAAATGCTTCTGCCACCTTCAAGAAAAATTTTCCAATGCCATCCTGTGTCAATGGGGCATTGCTGGTCTAATATTCAGACAGTCACTATCCTTGGGTTTTAATTAAATGTGAAGGAGCTTGGGGATATGTTGAGGTTGTCAGCCCTTTTGGGTCCAACGCTGTCACATCATTTCACACTGGCAGAGGCAGGCTCTCTGGTAGACAGATTCTATAATCCTGTACCATTTGTGGGCTACCTCAAACCGGACACTGCTGCCAATCTGCCAGCGAGCCATCTGGAAGTTATTACATTTTTGTTTCTCAACAGTAAACAGCTCCTTGCTGTTTCTGGGAGTGATATTACAGAGCAGGCTGTCGTTCCCATTTTCTAAGTTGAAAAAGTTCATGATAAATGGTCGCTGTGTGCAATATAAATGCAAAAATGTGTGAACTCCAAAACATCAAACCTTAGATGTTCTTAATTGCAGCTAATTTCTCAAATGTAACTGAAAACGCCTGGGTTTTAAATGTGGATTAAAGTCTACCTTCTTTGTTATATCCAGTCAGGGTGTAACTTTTATGGGGTGTACTAAGGTTATTTCAGAAAGAAGCAGAATTGTGAGAAATTGTGCTGTTGGCATTCTGGCAGTCACCTGGAGAGACATTATTGATTTTTTTCGTACAACATGAAGACAATGAGAGTTTTAAAAACAAACCTCTTGAATGGATTTGTCTTAGATGACCTACAAGTCTGCTTTGCATAAAGAACATGGTGCAATGCAACATAACCCAGTACAATGGGTCACTGAAGATTAGTTAAAACCTCGCTATTCTTGACAGATTAGATACTAACTCAAACAAAAACATCAAAAGGTTAGCCATAACACAAGGAAAGTAATCCAATTTACTGGAAAACAATTTATTGGCACACAGCAAACAGTAACTGGTGTTTTCCATTTTATGTTTTTTCAAACTGAGTCTGAGAAAGGCTTGTTGGTACTGATACATGAACTATTCAGTAAAGGAACACACGCGAATGTTTGAATCTATCGAGTGAGTTAGTCAATACAATTTACAAAAGGAATGTTAGACTGTGGATTCTTCTTAACATCCATTCCTCCTTTATTCTGTCATGGGGTGTCAATGGTAGAGCCAGTATATTTTGTTTGCCCCGAAATACCCCAAATTGAATGGCTTACCAGGGATTGTAGAGCATTTCAGTCCATAGCCAGAGTATATTGGGGCAGCATGGTGACTCAGTGGTTAGCACTGCCACCTCACAGAGCCAGGATCTGGGTTTGATTCCACCCTTGGGCAACTATCTGTATGGCGTTTTCTCTCTGTGTCTGCGTGGGTTTCCCCAGGGTACACTGATTTCCTCCCACAGTCCAAAGATGTGCTGGTGAGGTGGATTGGCCATGCTAAATTGTCCATAGTGTCCAGCGGTGTGCAGGCTAGATGGATTAGTCATAAAATGTGCAGAGTCACAGAGATGAGGTGGGTCTGAGAGGGATGTTGTTCAAAGGCTCAGTGTGGACTTGCTGGGCTGAATGGCCTAATTCCACACTGTAGGGATTCTGTGATAACATATTCCTCTGCAATTATTCAGGCTATTAGAAGGTATCATTGGCAGTTTCTGAAGGTTAAACATAGTAATTATTTGATGAAGCAAGAGTGTGTCAAATGATTTCGCAAATTGTAGAAAGTCCAAGCCTCCAAGAAGGAAGGGTGTGATTGACTATCCAATCTCCAATGCCTTGAGTAAATCCTGTTATGGAAAGCTGGGAGTGTCTGCTGGCTGCAGATGGAACATTGAGTCAGAAAACAGGCTGAGGCTTTCATCAATGATCTAAGTCTAGGTCGTGTGATGTCACCTTGTCCAGAATAGAACAGACCATATGGTTCACACTGATAAGCAAGTTCAGAGGAGGTTTGAAGATATTTAAAATCAATCTGTGATAACTCTAGAGCTGAAACAGGAAGACTGTGTAAGGTACAACATCTGGTTTACACTTTGATTCTACTCTCTTGCAAAGTCACAGGAATAATGTCAAGAGGTATGTATTTAGCTCACAAGGCGACATTAATATAATCCCGATTAATTTAATGAATGATGACCGCTTTGAATATAAACTAGAGTGCTTTTAAGATTACATGAGTAATCAGAGATATGTGTGTGGTGGATGCAGCATATTTGGAAGGAACATGTGGATTTGAAACAATGTTTTGTAAAGCTCCCAGAAATAACATTTTCCCTTATTTCCAACTTGGGTCACTTTCAGTGAAATGAATATAGATTTCTCTGATTAACAAACTAACTCAATTATGCTGGAATCATGTGAATACCAGGATAATTGAAAGGAAGAAAGGTGTTTTTTTTTCTCATTTTCTTTGATACTATGGTCTGGAAAAGGAGTTGGCTTTGATCCAAGAGCACTCGTGTTTACGGACAGAATCAGTACTGATTCAAAATGATGCTTCAACAATTGTTCTTTTTTTGGGAAATTGGTAACAGCACAGGAGGTGGTCATTTGGCTGATTGTGTCTGCACCAGCTCTGTAAACAAGGTACTCTGAGAGGAGGTACTGCAGATGCTGGAGATTAGAGTCAAGATTAGAGTTGCGCTGGGAAAGCACAGCAGGTCAGGCAGCATCCAAGGAGCAGGAAAATTGACGGTTTGGGCAAAAGCTCATTCCTGATGAAGGGATTTTGCCCGAAACATCGATTTTCCTGCTCCTCGGATGCTGCCTGACCTGCTGTGCTTTCCCAGCACCACTCTGATCTCGACCCCAATCTACTCTGAGAGTCCATTCTGCTGTGCTGTATTTGTTAGCCTGTTCATTTTAACACCAATGGATGATCTCAGTGCCTTCTTTCCATAATCCTGTGCAAATTGAAACAGTGGTTTAAAAAAAATAGCCTGTTGGTAATGATTAAATGGGGTGTTACTGTAATGAACTGGAATCAACCCCTTCCTCTGATACTAAAAATAAGACATCTGCTAAAACAGAGAAACTTGAAACAGATGTGTTTAGTATCTGCACAGGGTAATGTTTGTACCCCCCGCTTCGATTTTTAAACAATTCTATAAAAGCCTCAACAATGTACAACAACGAAAAACTTATTCTGACGATTCGCATTAAGACCTGATTGTGGATAATGTAAGATCTCCTTGCTAGTTGCATGGCAATCGTATAAAAGCAACTTAAGGGATCTGCAAATAATTTTGAATGTAAAAGCAACTGTGTAATAATAACTCATTAATCTGTAATCACATGTGTGTCATTGCATTTGGGGCTGTCAAGTTCCAAGATATTGCAACTGATTACCAAAAACCTGTTTCAGGACGATTTCCCTCAACACATGAAGGAGTTGAACTAGATTTCAATCTATTCCTTTGGTCCCCTGAACGAGCACTGACATTGACTTGCAACAACTATTACCAAAAGAAGCCTATGGTTAACTTATGTAATTAAAACTGCATTATAGTCAAGGGAATTAATGTCATCAATTACATTCTTTTCTAATTGCCTGGAAAATTATGTCACATTTTTGTTTCAATAGGTTTGGCTCCATACCCATGCAGTTCACAGAATCATAGAATCCCTACAGTGTGAAATCAGGCCATTCGGCCAATCGAGTTAGATTAGATTTTAGATTACTTACAGAGTGGAAACAGGCCCTTCGGCCCAACAAGTCCACACCGCCCCGCCGAAGCGCAACCCATACCCCTACATCTACCACTGCACCTAACACTACGGGCAATTTAGCATGGCCAATTCACCTGATCTGCACATCTTTGGACTGTGGGAGGAAACCGGAGCACCCAGAGGAAACCCATGCAGACACGGGGAGAATGTGCAAACTCCACACAGTCAGTCGCCTGAGGCGGGAATTGATCCCAGGTCTCTGGCGCTGTGAGGCAGCAGTGCTAACCACTGTGCCACCGTGCCGCCCGACCCTCCAATTATACCAACCCTCCAAAAGAGTGTCCCAAACAGACCCACTATAACCCTGCATTTCTCATGGCTAATCCGCACAGCCTGCACATCCCTGGACACTAGGGGCACTTTAGCATGGCCAATCCACCTAACCTGCACATCTTTGGACAAAAATAGGAATGAGCAGAGCTGGCAGCCTCTATGGAGAGAAATCAAAGTTCATATTCTTGTCGAGTGACTCTTCCTCAGACATCAGTACTCTGGACTGTGGGAGGAAACTAGAGCACCTTTGTTCAGGCCATTCAGCCCATTGCTGGTTCTCCCTCACTTTGTCAGACATGGAAGCTTTTTTCCTCCCAGTGACAGCTTTCCTATCAGTCCCTGGATTCTGGGATCCAGATAAGTCAGTTACCATACCATTATCCACCCTGTATCACTGCTTCATACGGACTCTAACCAACAAAAAGACAGACAAGAATCATGAAGACAATTGAGATTACCGTTTCATCAATGGGGTCTCCGGTCATGGGAGCGTAGATAACCCGATAACCCCGGACTCGACCAATGGCAGGGTCCCACTTCACTGTCAGGCTGTGAGATGTGGCGTTGTACACTTGGAGGTTACGAGGGGGAGTGGGAGTGGCTGAAGAGTAAATAGACATCATGAGTATTAATGCCATTTCCTCCCTCTTAGAGTCACGGAAACAGAACCTTTGTTCCAACTCATTCATGCTGACCAGATATCTTAACCTCATCTAGTCTCATTTGCCAGAACTTGGTCCATATCGCTCTCAACCCTTCCTAACCATATACACATCAAGATGCCTTTTAAAAGCTGTAATTGTACCAGCCTCCACCACTTCCTCTGGCAGCTCATTCCATACATGCATCACCCTCTGTGTGAAAACGTTACCCCTTAGGTCCCTTTTATATCTTTCCCCTTTCATCCTTTAGAAAAAGATAAAAGATCCTGATAGCATTAGCATCTTTCACGAGCTTAGGACATTCACACTCCACAACCTTCTGAAGTGAAGTCAATGTAGGAAATGCAGCAGCCAATTTACACACAGTAAAATCCCATAAACAGCAAGGTGATAACAACCAGATTATTTGTTTTTCCATGATTTTGATTCAGAAAGCATAAGCCAGAATACCAGAGAAAAATCCTTGCATCTTACTTTGAACTAATATCATGGGCTTTTTCCCATTCATTGGAGGGTTATTAAGTACAAGATCTAATGGAAAGATGGGATCTCAGACAGTGCAGTACTGGGCAGTGTGAACGTCAGCCAGAATGATGAGCTCGGAGGTTGGAAATTTTCAATTTCTGGCCAAGCAGACCAGCTTTACAATAAAGCTGCTTCTTAATTGCAATAACATGCCTCAGGCTCACCTTTTCAGAACAGCCTCTGTTGTAACACATAGGCATTTGTGTGTGCGTGTCTCTCCAGGCACCTCCACAGCATCTCTCTCAGTGAGCAATGCCAAAATCAGTGCCAGACTTGGAGTGGTTATTGTATGCAGCAGCCTTACTCACTAACAACAGTACTCCAGCTGTCAAAACGCATTTCACGTCAGATTTTCTAAGGCAACAGATGGATTCACTAAGTTGGGTTTGAATATTGGATCATTACATCCTCCTCAGTCATCCACAATTACACTTTGTATTTTGTAAAATACTTTAGCAACACAGTAGATAGGTAATTTGCATGTTCATGGGAAAACTCCTGGCAAACATTTACTATTGAATTCCTGAAGAACTCCACTGCAGTTCTGTGGAGCCCATTTGGCCCATCAAGCCTGTTCCATCATTTTACCAGTTCGCATGGTGCTTATAGTGGACAAACACTTGAAAGGGAATATATTTGCAGTGTCATAAGGAAAAATAAAGTGGCACAAGCAATGTGGATAACTCATTCAAACAGCCGTTCCAGGCAAAGATGAGATGAATGGTCTCTTCTAGTACTGCAAGACCTACAATTTTATTTAATCCAGATGACAGTTACATCATGGACCGTACATTTATGAATGAGGAAAAGAAACAGATTGCAAACATGTTTTTGCATAAAGGCAGTGTTCCATTTATATGATCATTCACAATAATCCTTGTTCAGTATTTTCATTCATGATATCAAGGTAAAGGTGAGTCCCAGGAGGGGTCTGAGCCCACAGGAGGCAAGGATCAAAGGGAGAAATTACAATTGTTTTGGTATCTTCATGCTGCTCCCTTGGAGGAACATGTAAAGCATCAGAAGGAGGAACAGGTTGAGTAACAACCTGACAGATTGAAATTTTACTGGTTCCTCTGTGGTTCTGATAATCTTTCTCCGAGCCTGGGGACCTTAGTCTCACCAGAACCTAGGGAAGGAAGTAGTGCACTCATCCAGCTGATGGAGGTAAAAGATCATTTGGAAATTCCGAGGAATTTTGGTGTACAGGCACTGGAATGTCTGGAACTGGGTTCATTTAAATTCAGAAACAGCAGTTCTCCCAGAAAGAAACTCCTTACAGACCCGGAGATAAACATGGCAGTCTGATACTCTGATTCACATTTTTTGTAAGCAGAGATTTACCAATGAAAGTAACAGAAACTGAACACTTACAGGGTGTAATTGGAATCGTCTTGGGCACTAAAAAAAAAATTAAAAGAGGGCATTTGTTAATATCAGGTGTTTTCTTTAAAGTAGAGCAAAAATCTGGTCGACATTCAGAACTCGTTAAATTCTCAAATTTATAGTCACAGTGAACGAAATTCTGAAGAAGGCTCACTGGATCCAAAACATTAACTCTGCTTTCTCTCGACAACTGCTGCCAGACCTTCTGAGTTTCCCCAGCAATAGAATAAAGCCATAGAAACCCTACAGTACGGAAGCAGGCCATTGCAGCCTATTGAGTCTACTAGGTATCTCTGAAGAGCATTCCACCCAGACACGCTCCCCACAACCACCCCATCTCTGTAACCTAATGGCTAATCCACTTCGCCTGCACTTATCTGGACACTATGGGCATTTTCCTATTCCCAATCGACCTAACTTGCACATCTTTGGACTTTAGTACTTTTATTGTGCTGTGCAACTTTGGAAGAATATGGCAGAAAGCTTGGCAAGAGAGACAAGATAAAAGTGACCTAAGAAAATGATAATAACACTCAGCAGGTCTGGCAATGGCTGAGGCAAAAAAATAGTGTTAACTTTTCAGGTGGATAACCTTTCATCCAAACTGGTAAATCTAAGTTTTTAAAAGGCTTTAAGCAGGTTTAAAGGAGACAGGGGCAGAAACACAAGGGAAAGTAATTGATCAGCTAGAGGAGACGTGAAATTAAATAATGAAAGAGTTGGTTGAGCAAGTGCTGGGACAAGTAAAGAAATAAGACAAGCTGCTATTCAAAAGCAAAACTGAAAAAAAATTATTTAAAGGAGAAAACTTCAAAGAAAAACAAAGCAAAATGGAGGGAGTGACTGTGGTCCAACATTGCTGAATTCAAAGTTAGTTGTGGAAGGCTAAAAGGTGTCGAACTGAAGGTTGAGTTGCTGCTTGTTAAGCTTACATTGAGCTCCATTCGAACAGTGCAGGAGCCCAAGGACAGCAAAGTCAGTGAAAGAGCAGGGCCAAATTGATACTAGGAGATATAAGGAAAAATTTCAGAAACTGGAATGAAGTAGAATTCTCACTGGGAAAATAGAGTCGGGGTGGGGGCAACAGACTGAAGTAAATCCTCATGAAAGCTTATTTAACACACCAGTAAACACAGGTCTAAGCAACAGGGATGTGCATCACTGGAACAAAAACGGAACTTTGTGAAAAACATCAACATGGCCAGCAGCAGCGGTGGAGAGAAAGCAGAGTTAATGTTTTGGGTCCGGTGATCCTTCTTCAGAGCTGTTCCAAAGAAGCGTCACTGGACCCGAAACATTAACTCTGCTTCACCAATGCTGCCAGACCAGCTGAGATTGTCCAGAAATGTGTTTTTGTTTCAGATTCCCAGCATCTGCAGTTCTTTGCATTTTTGTTCATTGTGTATCAGCAGATCATGAACAGCATGAGATAGTGAGGTTGAATTCCTTCAAATGGGACACACTAATTAAGACTGATTGCCTTTCCAATCACCTTATTTGCTTCTATCAAAACACATGGTCTGGTATTGTTTAGCGTTTCATAAAAACAAACATCAATGATTAACGATCTGATGTCATCCAATAAAGTTAACATGGGACAATCTAGATGGAATGCATCAAGAAAATATCAACTGATTATCACATAATGGAAAAAGTGAGGACTGCAGATGCTGGAGATCAGGGTAGAAGAGGGTGGTGCTGGAAAAGCACAGCAGGTCAGGCAGCATGAGTTTTGGGCATGAGCCCTTCATCAGGAATGAGGCTTGTGGGACCGTGGGCTGAGAGATAAATGGGAGGGGGATGGGGGCTGGGGAGAAGATAGCATGAATGCGATAGGTAGATGAAGATGGGGGAGAAGGTGATAGGTCAGAGAGGAGGGTGGAGCAGATAGATAGGAAAGACAATGGACAGGTCAAGAGGGTGGTGCTGAGTTAGAGGCCTGGGACTGGGATCAGATGGGGGAAGGGGAAATGGGAAACTGGTGAAATACAAATGAATCCTGTGTGGTTGCAGGGATCCAAGCTCGAAGATGAGGCATTCTGCCTCCAGGCATCGGGTGGTTAGGGTTTGGCAATGGAGGAGGTCAAGGACCTGCATGTCCTTGGTGGAGTGGGAGGGGGAGTTGAAGTGTTCAGCCACAGGACGGTGGGGTTGATTGGTGTGGGTGTCCCAGAGATGTTCTCTGAAAAGATCTGCAAGTTGGCATCCTGTACTCCCAACGTAAAGGAGACCACATCGGGTGTAACAGGTACAGTAGATGACATTGGTGGAGGTACAGGTAAATTTCTGTTGGTGTGGAAGGACCTTTTGCAGCCTTGGGTGGAGGTGAGTGGGCAAGTGCAGGTTTTAAACTTCATGCGGTGGCAAGGGAAGGTGCTGGGAATAGGTTGACAAGGGAGTCGAGGAGGGAATGGTCTCTCTGGAATGCTGATAGGGGTGGGGAGGGAAATAGATCCCTTGTGGTGGGGTCTATTTGTAGGTGGCAAAAGTGGCAGAGGATGATGTGATGTATATGGAGGTTGGTGGGGTGGAAGGTGAGGACCAGTGGGTTCCATCCTTATCCAAAGGTCATAATCCCAAGATAGGCAGACAGTACAACTGGAGCCAACATTTTCTCGACAAGGAGGAGATAATGAATTTGATGGTGGGGGATATTGGCTCATTATATTCGAGACAGGCAGAAAAACTGTGTTAACATTTCAGATCGATAACCTTTCACCCAAACTGGTAAAGCTAAGCTGTTGAAAGGCTTTAAACTTCGATGAGGAATAGATTACTGAGGGGTTGGATCTCTTCCCCCTCCCTGACCACCACTATCAAGTGCCTGTTTCCAAACCACAATAGCAGAAGCAAGGATAGGGGAAAAAGGAAAAGCCTGACGAAGATGTTTTTGTGCTAAAGACTTACATGTGCGCTGGGAGCCAAGGAGATCTTCGCTTTCCATCTCATCTGGGTAGATGGCAGTAAGCGAGACATCGTATAAGGTGTCAGGAGTCAGGCTGTCTAAAACTTGGCTGTTGTCCTCGCCATTTATAATCATCTAGACAGAACAAGCATCAACACAAAGGTCAATAGGGTGTCAGAGCCAGGAACCAATTTTCTTTCTGAAACCTCATTTTCCTAATGAAATGGGAGGCTTCAATTTGATATCATCCAGGCAACTACAGTAATCATACGCTGAATTTATTAACCTCTGACTGCAGCCACTGTCCCAAGTGTCATCTGAAATATTTCTGGTGAAAATATAATTGAATGGAACAATTTGGAATGATCTGCTCAGTGAATAAATACTTTTATGTAGTTGATTCAACTAGGCCCAACATCGCTAATGCACAATGGTCAAAATCAATTTGTGTAGCCATAATATGAATGCACAGGTAAAGAATATGTTTATGGATTTTGCTACAAGTGATTGAAAGGACTCTTCCCATTGTGATGTATGTCAATTTTAATATCATTTATTTTTAGGTTTAATTTGAAAATTAGTGACATATGGATTTTTCGGTGTGTCTGAAGTGTTTAATTTACAAGCATTTTTGTCACCATGATTAGATTAGATTACTTACAGTGTGGAAACAGGCCCTTCGGCCCAACAAGTCCACACCAACCTGCCGAAGCGCAACCCACCCAGACCCATTCCCCTACACCTAACACTACGGGCAATTGAGAATGACCAATTCACCTGACCTGCACATTTTTGGATTGTGGGAAGAAGCCCACGCAGACACAGGGAGAATGTGCAAACTCCACACAGGGAGTCACCTGAGGTGGGAATTGAACCCAGGTCTCTGGTGCTGTGAGGCAGCAGTGCTAACCACTGTGCCACCGTGCCGCCCTTTTCTTTTAAAATAACATGATTGTGAAGTAGCTCTCAAAAGACGTGTGTTTTTGTGTACATTTGAAGAGCTTGCGACTAGGTAAGATGAACAACTGTGCATCAGGGTTCCCTTTCAAAATTTCTGAATGTGTATTTCTTTTCAAGTCTAGGGGAAAGACCAATAATTTGAAAATAAAGGGGTTTTTTCAGTTTCATTCTGGGGGAGGTCTGCAGAAGTCTTTGGACAAGGATGACTCTCCACAAACCTCAACAGGTTCATCCAGTCTGTGCTAAAGGACCAAACTAGTCCCTTCCTGGTACAGTAGGGATGTGGAGGTGCCAGTGTTGGACTGGGGTGGACAAAGTCAGAAGTCACACAACACTAGGTTATATTGGAACAGGTTTATTTGAAATCACAAGCTTTCGTAACACTGCTCTCCTGACTTCACTTGACGAAGGAGCAGCGCTCCAAAAGCTTGTGATTCCAAATAAACCTGTTGGACTATAACCTGGCATCGGGTTACTTCTGACTTGGTACAGCCAGGTATTGGGGTTTACTATAAATTTTCTCATTCCCCATCCTATCCAAAAGCCTGTTCACACACATGGATTTTGGGTTGAAAATAGGATTGAATACTGTTGTGAGTCCCATCACAGTGAATGGCTCATTGGCATTCCCAGTCATTATTATATGAGCCAGTTGAGATGGATTCGCTGAGCTGGAATTCAGCAGAGTATGAAATTCATCTGCAAACAATGGAAGGGATAACAAAAACCTGAGCAACATCAATGGTGTACAGCAGGAACATTTCCACACATCTAAAGATCTGTCCATCTGCAATTTGCATCACATTCACCTCTTTAAGGGGAAATCAAAATGATAACAGGAGCAGAAAGCACTGATCTCCTCACCTCTTTTCTTTCCCCTCCTCCAGATGGAACCCAGGAGAGTCTGTAGAGGGCAACATCCCTTGCTCCATGATCCCAGTGGACACGGAAACGCCTCTCCCCGATGTCGGTGAAGCGTAGGTTTGATGGAGCTGGGACAACCACTGTAGTGAGAGAAAACAGAAGCTGTGGGACCTTAAATGTACATGACATGAGCACTGATAACAGGATCATGGCCCAGTAGAATAGTCAGGAAAGGAAGCAGAATACAAGAAAACGTTTCAAGATACTGTCACTGTTATCTGATGTTCTAACACAAATAACTTACATTTATATAGTACAATTAATGCAGTAAAGATGTTTCAAAGGAGCATAGACAGTTTTAAAAAATGGAATTGACAACAAACAAAGAATAGGATTTCTCCTCAGGTGATCAGAAGCTTCACCAAGGAGGCAGATTTTAAGAAGTGTTCCATCAGGGAAGACATTAGCAAGATTTAGGACAAAAGACACATACAAAGTCACAGTAGGCAAATCTACATTGCCATGAGCTGATGGCAGTAAGAAGATCTCGAATATGTGCAAACATTTGGCCAATATAATTTTGATTCTCTTGTATATAATAATCAGGAATAACTCTCTCCCAGCACAGTGAAGACTTAAAAACACAGTTTTTGCTCAATTCTAATATATCATTTCCAATTAAGTGCTGTGTTTCATCTCTTGCTTTGCATTTTTTTAGTGTCTGACAAGTCATTTGGGGATAGGTTCTGGTTTTTATCTTACTCTACAATCTCTAAAAATATTGAACTTTATATCACAACACATTCCAACCAGTGCCAAATTGACATCTTTATGACTTTCAGAGCCCTGCAGGGATAGGCACATGATGTCCCATACATCATACATCCAATTTGGAAAGCATTGCTCAGAATATTATGGGATATTCTCAACTTGTCAGGATGAGTGCAGCTCCAACAACACTGAAGAAAGTTTACACAATCCAGGACAAAGCCGCCAACTTGATCAGCACCTCAACTAAAGGTAGTTCTTCTATAACACAATGGTTGCATTCTTTTGCAACCCTACATTGTAGAAAAATTGCACTTTAGAAACAGCGCTTAAAGTGTTTGTGATGTAATCATGTTACAGCCAACACATGTTTTAAAAGTTCATGCTTTTGAAACAGTGTCCCCAGTTCGTCAATCAAGTTATAGTGAATTCATGTTAATGAAATGTGCGTTATAGCAGAACGACCTGTATTAAGACTCACTCCCTTCAACACCCATGCACAGTAACAGCAGTGTGTACTTTCTACAAGATTCACTGCAGCAACTCACTAGGGTTCTTTTGACAACCCTTCCCAAACCCATGACAAGGATAAAGACAGCAGACACACAGGAACACCATTCCTCCAAGTCACACACCATCATGGTTTGGAACTTTATTGGTGATATAAACTGCTTGGAGCTGCACTGCTAATCCTTCACTGTCGGTCCCCTGTAATAGCACCATAGATGGACATAAGTACTCTGAGGACTCCAGTGGTTCAAAATGGTGGCTCACCATCACCATCACCAAGGCAATGAGGGATAAGCAACAAATACTGGTGTTGGCAGTATCAGACATGGGAAATCTGAGGAGTCTTATGAGATGGAAACTGTGTCTTATGAAACTTCCAGTTTCTATTGAATTATGTCCATCTCAACATGGTTGTTTACATTGAGTAAATGGAATATTCAGACACTGGAGGAACTTCAGTTAGTTTTTAACCATTCCTTGATCAGGTGTGCAATGCGAACTTTCCACTCAGCACACTACTTGCTGAGCGAGTGGATGGTATTGAATGGAGGTTGGAAGGGTTCTGGTTCCCTGGCTACAGAGACAGTGAGAGGCCCCTTGTCTCCTCTGTTAGGGTATTATCATCATCATTAGGCACTATACTGGATCAATGACCCGAGGGTTTGCTGGCTGACCAGATCTATTGAAGAGCAGCGGTGGCACAGAGAAAGCAATTGTTGCTGGGAGTATTACAGCCATTATCAGGATACAGGCCACAGCTGAGTAATGAAGGGGGGCATGGAGGATACTCAAGGCTTGGAGATCACAGGTGATGAGTATGTTGTCAGCAGAGGGCTTCCTGCTGTCTGATGTCAAGTCCTTCAATTAGACACTTCCGATCTGAAGTGATTTTGAGCAACAGAGATTCCACACCTTCCTCAACTGCTGTCACCCACCTCTACTACACCCACCATTCCTCCGTTTCCCACAAGGAGAACATGCAAGCAACCTCGCACACATTTGTTCATTGAGCTTCCAGTCCACAAAACCTCTACTGTGTCTGGGTTCAAACTTGCCTGGAGCAGGATGAGGCCCTGTAGCAGATATTAAAGACCCACTTGAAATTCTCAGTTGGCATTGGGTGGCTGAGCCATCCAGGGGGCCTTTGCAGCAGACTCCCCAATCAACTGATTAAACACCAGCCCCTCAACAAGCCTGTCATGGGGAAGGGCACCACATTTCACCCAGTGAGATTAACTCAAAGATCAAGGAACCAACTCTTCTGATGAACTAAGCATCCAAAAGGGTCTAGGTCACTTTCAGTGGAGACATGAATCTGGGGAGAATAAAACATCTCTGTGCATTGGATAATTGTTTTATCACGGGGGCATTAGGAGGTGGCATGGATGTGGGGGATAACCTATCATACAACTAACCTAACAGCCTGCTGTCGTTGTAAGTTAGACTTCAGCAACATATTGACAGAGATGATCACAGAAATTGGATATTTATTTGAATAGTGGGTGTACAGGCAAAGTTCTAGACTAGAACTTAGTTGAGGTACTCACTTTAAAAAGTCAATACACAGACATAATGAGCCAAATGGCATCCTTCTGCGCTGTAACAATGTTATGGTTCGAAGTATTTATCTAATTCCTACTTGAAAGCTACTGTTGAACTTGCTTCCACCACTTATTCAGTCAGCATGATCCTGATCAGAACAGCTCACTGGGTTAAAACAAAATCCTTCTCTGTTCTACTGGTTGTTGTCAACTATCAAAAATTTGGTGTCCATTGGTTAATGACGCAAAATGATCTTTCCTCCTTTACTATATTGGAGTGCTTCATGATTTTGAGCACCTCCATTTGATCTCCTGCTCACATTCCCTGCTCCAAGATGAACAATCAAAGCCTTCCTTGCTTCTCAGTGTGCCTGAAACTATTCGATCTGTTACAGGCTCAATGGAAGCCCTCAATATTTTGACTGAAGTGTCTCACTTACAGGTGTTTTCTCTCCCAATCAGGGGAGCTGAGGGGCCATGATCATGTACCGCAGTAACTGCAACCTTATACTCCGTCTGTGACGCAAGGCCTGATAGTGGCACTGAGTTCTCATTGCCGGGGATTTCCACCTATCGGGTTGAAGAAAAGATATTGGTTACACTTGTTCAGGTAACAGAGTGAATTCATAGCAAAATGTAATGTAAAGTTTTTTTTAAAATTCATTCATGGGATGAGGGCTGGGCCACCATTGATTGCCCAGAGGGCAGTTAAGAGCCAACCACATTGCTATGGGTCTGGGGTCACCTGGAGGCCAGACCATGGAAAGATGGCAGTTTCCTTCCATAAAGGGCATTAGTGACCCAGATGGATTTTTCCCAACAATCGATTCCTCATCATCGTAGCTCTTAATTTCAGATATTCGTTGAATTCAAACCCCACCATCTGCTGTGGCAGGTTTCAAACCTGGGTCCCCAGAACATTATCTGAGTCTCTAGATTAAGAGTCCAGCAATAATACCACTAAGCCATCACCTCCCCTGGAATCACAAAGGGACAATGGGAGAAGTCTATTGGAGCTTATTTGTCTTTCTCCAACAAACTCACCCAGTCTACGGAATTGTATAACTACCCAGGAAGAATGTTCTTGTCATAACTGAGTTGCTTAGTGACAAGTTTCAGATTCCATACGATCTGGTTTAAGAGATATGCTTTTCTTTGGGTCAACTCATGTAACTAAGTTCACTCCGTTTGCCAGTGTTTGCATTTTGTTGTTTCCCACCACCCATCCTAATCATGTTCTCTTTAATTCTGAGTCTTGTTTTCCAACTTGTGGTTTGCTTCATCACTCTCCTCTAGTCTAGCAACACTCTCAGTCATATCCGACTGTGACTGGCAAATTAAAAGTATAGGCATTATAGTCCCACATGCTCATCAGAGATAGACAACTGGTATTGGTTTAACCTGAGGGTCACCACACATCAGGTGAGAGGACAGGTTGAGAAGGCGAGACCCTCACTGTAACCTCAGTCACTACAGGAGTTGAACCCACATTGTTGCTGTCATTCTTAATTGCAAGCCATTCAACCAACTGAGCTAATTGACTCCCTAAATGGCAACTTATGAAGGCACTCCAACACCATCCTCTCAAGGGAAGAAAATATGCTGGCCATTTTGATTATTTCATCTCAGAATGTAGTCATCACTGACAAGATAGGTAGTTAGTCCATTCCCTGTTGCCCCTTGAGAAGCTAGTGATGGACTTCCTTTGGAAACGATTGGTAGGACATTGACACAACTCGTCCTTATTTAGAGATTATTTTTGACTCAAATTTAATTTCTCCACAAGCTTAGATGAATAATCCAGAGCTTGGGCATTCAAATCTCACTGTGGAGAGTTTGAGGATTTGAATTCTGATTACATTGTCAATATCATATCAATAAAAGTGATAATGAAAATGTTAGGTTGTTGTAGGAATGTAAGGTCATCAGAAAAAGAACAGCAGTGGACTAATTGGCCTCTGAGTCTGCTCCATCATTCATTAAGATCCTGCCCGAACTCAATCTTGCAGCCTATAACCTTTGACTTTCTTTTGTAGATTATTAAATATATACAATGATCCAACTTTTATTCCTCTCTGGGTACACATTTCAAAGGATTAATGATGTGGAGGAGCCTGGAGTGGACAAAGTTAAAAACCACAGAACACCAGGTTATAATACAACAGGTTTGTTTGGAAGCACTAGCTTTCAGAGCACTGTCCCTTCATCAGGTGGTTGTGGAGAATAAAATCATAAGACACAGAATCGGACTATAACCTGGAGTTGTGTGATTTATAGCTTTGTCTCAGGATTAATGACCTTCTCTCATGACAAATGCATCTTAAATGGAAGACCAATGAAAGCTCTTGATTCCCCTACAAGCTTAAATATTCTCTCAGCAGCTACTCTGTCATGGTACAGCTGTGTCTTAGATGTACAAATAAGGTCACCTTTCATTCTTGCAAACTCCAGTGATTCCAAGCCAAATCTGCCCAACCTTTCCTCTCAAACTAAATCCTTTATCCCACGAATAACCCATGAGGACCTTCTCTGAACTGTATACAATGCAAGGATCTCCCTCATTAAATATGGACAGCAAAACAGCTATCTTATTAATGCCTTGCACAGTTGCCACAAGGCTTCCTATTTTTAAACATGGAAACTGCTGCAGAAACCCAACAGTTTTGAAGAAGGGTCACGTTAATTCTTTACACACCTCAGGCGAGGGGAAGAGGGGCCTTCATTGTAACTTCAGTCAGGATAGGAACTGAACCCACAGTCGCACAGATTCTACATTGCAAACCATCCAGCCCACTGAGCTAATTGACTGCTTTCTCTTCACAACTGCTGCCAGACCTGCTGAGTTTCTCCAGAAATTTCCAACTTTTGTTTGTATCAGATCTACAGCATCTACACAGGTCTTTGATTTATTTTTAATACTCCCTATTTCTAACCAGCTCCACCATTTAATAAAATCATAGCTGATCTGAGTATTTCCATCTATCCCAATAACCTTTCATGCCCTAACTTAACAAGAACCTTAAAACTTTTTTTAAGATAAAGCGGGCAACAAATATACAAAGAAATTTTTTAAAATCATGTTACTCTGCAATGGAACATATCACCTCACCTCCTTGACGGTCTCATCACCCACTTCATTGTATTTAATCACATATTTAAGCACTTTGCCTGGTGCAGGATCCCAGTGGGCCCGTAAGTGACTGTGAGTGACATCGGAAAACCAGATATTCCTGGGTCCACCCAGTGGCACTGTGGAGACAGAATGAAACAGAGCTCAACAGAGAAAAACAGGTGACAAAATACCATGAAGCAAGTCAAAACAAAATCAGGTACTGAGTTTTGACATGACACACTGTGGCTACAGTATGTGGCTCCTTCCAGAATGTGTTTAAATTCCTCTGAGAACATCTAATTTTTCACACTGATGTTAAACTAATCTCTGCAATAATCTTTCAGAGACTAAAATAACTCTCAAAAAACTAGAATTTGTCTTTAACTTGTCACAGTGGAATCGATTTTTACTCTGAAAAAAATACAAGGATATCTGAAGAAAGTGAAGCTTTCAAGGATGAATTAGAACCATTCTGAGATTTGCACCCGAACACACCATTAAACACATGTGATAGCCACCATATGATAAAAGTCAATATTACATTTGTCTTCTCATTACTTTGTGCAGGATTATACATGACATACAGCATAGAATTAGACTATCTGACTCAACCAGGCGATGCCCATATTACGAGGAGAAAGTGAGGACTGCAGATGCTGGAGATCAGAGTCAAGAGTGTCGTGCAGGTCAGGCAGCATCCAAGGAGCAGGAGAATCGACGTTTCAGGCATAAGCCCTTCAACAGGAAAGCAGGAAAATCGACTTTTTGGGCATAATCTCTTCTTCATTCCTGATGAAGAGCTTATGCCTGAAACATCGATTCTCCTGCTCCTCGGATGCTGCCTGACCTGCTGTGCTTTTCCAGCACCACACTCTCAACTCTGATCTCCAGCAGTCCTCACTTTCTCCTATGCTCATGTTATGCTTCCCTTGAGATTCCTCCCATCACCATTCACATTTAAATCTATGACCATTATCCTTCATTCCTTTCTTCCACATATTCTTGTTGAGCCTTTCCTTAAATATATCTGCATTATTTACTTTAAGCACTGCCTGTGCTGAGAACATCCATCTTAAGAAATAAGTTTTTTTCACCTACCAATGTCTTGGTGACTACGTTATCTTGAAGACCTCTAACTGAGCGCTTCCCACAAAAGGAATCAATCTCTCTGTACCCACTCTATCAAAACCCATTATAATGTAAAGATCTCTTTTGGGGACCCTTCAACCTTTTCTGAACCCATGATAAAAGAGACCAGCTTGCTAATCCTTTTCTGAAATGGATACTGACACATATTTGGTATCGGCTTCAGAAACATCCTCTGCAGCCTCTCCAATGAATCCAAGAAACATAGAATCCCAACAGTGCAGAAGAAAAGCCATTTGGCCCATTGAGTCTGCACCAACCCTCCGAAGAGAGCTCTTCATCCTTCTGTATTCTTCTATATCCTTTTGACAATATGGTGATCAGCACTGCGCATAATTCACTGAAATATCTATCTATTCTATTTCCTAGATAAATTCCAATGTAAGATCATTCTTCTTAATATTTCCATCGCTTCTCTATCATTATGTGTGATACTCTCATCTATTCCTTTCAGTCCTATTCATGTCTCTTCATTCCATGTTTCCAGTATCTGTATGCTTATCTTTCATAACATAACAGCAAGGAAACAAATTCCACTGTGCTTCCATGAGTTCCAATTCCAGATGGATTTCTTTTCATCCAAAGGGTACAAGGGAGAGGGCACTCTGAGCTCTGTCTACCATAGGTTTACCTGCTCACTTCTCTCTGGCCCTTGTCTATCTTCCTGCTTCCACCTGCATGGCCTGGACTGTGAAACTGCTAAACAAAGATGCTGTTTTGCTCAATGAAATGGATAAACTTTGTTATTGAAAAGATAGATACTCGAATTTGAAACACAAAGGTTCGTGGTTAATTTTGCATTGATGGGTGAAAATCTGCAAAAGACTGTGTAATTAAAATATCTTACAGGTAGTTGCCTGCACACTCAGTGGATCACTGGGGACATCTTCGTACAAGGCATGAATTGTAAGGGTATACTCAGTGTTGGGAAATAAATTGTCCAGCCTCACATCAGTGTTGTCAGGGCCAACTTTCAACTGCAAGAGAAAAGATCAATCACTTGTAAATATTATGGGGGATAATGAAGAAAAAAGAGCAGCATTATTACAAACTCACTTTAAATCACAATGAAATTGATGACAATTTCATGCATCAATCTTTGTTTTTCTTTCCAACTGATCTTCTGTGTGACACTTACTACATGAAGTTGAATATGTGTGTGAGTAATATTGATCCAGCAACCAATGTCATTAAAGAACGGATTGTTTGGCTGTCAGCACATTGCTGTGTTTGGGAGCTTGATGTGCATAGATTAGCAGCCATTTTTCCCTATTCGCATCATATTCCCATGTTAATGGGCTAGACTTTGTGCACCCACTTCAACAGGTTTGAAGAATGGAGGTGAGGGCACTCGTTAAATCAAGCATGCCTTTTTCGTACCCACCTGGCCCCACCAAACACCACAACTATATCAGCAGTGAGTGTGCTGTCAGGTGCCCCCTCCAGGAATGGGTCAATTGAAGTCCTTCAGCAGGCAATTAGTTCCCAAAAAAGACTGCTTCCACTGTTCCTGGGATTTAACCAATGACAGAAAAGGTGCCATCAACCCACCATTTTGGGTTGTTGCCAGGCAAAGGGAGAGGGTATCCCCCCCAAAATTACCAAATGTCCTATCTGAGGTTTTGCTGCCTTCCAACTCGCAACTGAGTTGCCTTCATCCCACTGACCTCTCAACCCCTCTACCCAAAGTGCGTCACAACTATACCCCCACACCCCAGCCTGCCATCTTGCCTGGGCCTGTGAGCTGAGCTCCTCTCAGAACTTCATTATATTTACTAAATTCCAATCCAATACCACATGTCTCTGTCCCAAAATGTTTAAGAGACACAGGCCTCTGATAGATCAGCAGCTCTCTAAGATGGGCTTCCTGTTGTTGAAGGGCAGAAGCCTATTAATAGTTGAGGAAGTTGGGAGCCAGGCACCTTGTAAAATTCTACCCTGATCTTCACAATTTATTTCATTGACTGTAAAGCATTTTGGGAACAGATTATATCAAATATAAATTATCTTTATGCTGCAGTGCTCCAGCCAATCTCAGAGCAACCAAAACACATAAATAGAAAGTGGACCATACCACCAGTGCTTCGTCCAAAGGCTCATTGATGATATTATCTAGTATGGTGATGAAACATCTGAAACCAAACCTTCCAGCTCAGCGAGTAAACTTACATCAGAACAACACCTCATTTATCACTTGAGAACTCTGCAGCCTTCTGGACCATTGAGTTTTAGGGTTTGAGTATATTTCCCCATATTATCTCTCACCTCCTGTACACCCGGCCTGTTATTACATGGGCTGCTACTACACACTACCCATTGTCAGCCACTAATCGTCCCCATTAGCAGCTACTCATTTCCTCAGACTGACTTTTAATATTCCTTTGTCTAACTGTTTTTCTCTGTCTTTGAGCTCTATCTCCACCAATCCTTTTTCTCCTCCTCCTCCACTCTATCTTCTGTATAAAAAAAAATCCTTTTCCTATCTACCATCAATTCTGAGGAAGAGTCACTGGGCCTGAAATGTTAACTCTGATTTCTCTCTACAGATGCTGCCAGACCTGCTGAGGTTTTGTAGCAATGTCTGTTTTTGTTTCACATTTGCAGCATTTGAAATTCTTTTTGGTTTATAGGATGGATATTATTAAGCTGGAGGGAGTTCAGAAGAGATTTATCCGGACATTGCCAAGTATGGAAAGTTTGAGTTATAAACTGGATAGGCTGGGACTTTTTCATTGGATCATAGGAGGTTGAGGGGGCGACCTTATAGAAGTTTATAAAATGAGAGGTTTAGATAGTGTAAATGGTAGTTGTCTTTGCCCTATGGTGGGAGATTTTAAGACCAGGTGGGGGGGGGGACATTTTTAAAGTGTGAGGAGAAAGAGTTAACATGGGGGCAATTTATTTACATTGAAGGTGGTTTGCGTGTGGGATGAACTTCCTGTGGAAATAGTGGATGTGGGTACAATTACAACTTTTAAAAGTCATTTGGATTCATTCACGAAAAGTAAAGGTTTTGAGGGATATGGACCAGGAGCAGGTAGGTGAGACTAGTTTAGTTTGGGATTAGGATTCTGTGCCTGAATGACTCTTTTAGGCTGGAACTGGAGAAAACTCCCCAATCCTTTCTTTAAAATTACGTATAATCTTTTGCATCCAACTGGTAAGGACACAGTTTAATACCTCATTTGAGATTCAGCATTTCCAACTTCTAGCCTGAATTATATGTCCAAGCCACTAGAGAAGGGATTAGAAACTATAACCTCGTCTGACACTAAGCCATTGCTGACAATTCAGGACTGAAGGAGTTCTCCTATAAATTCTTACTCAACAGTTCTGAAGTTCAAGACATAAATCACCTAATTATATTGACCAACATTAACTCTGTGGCTGGCCTCCCTACAACTTTGATGATTCTGCCTTTCTCAAGTGAGACGCATGCCAAAGTCAAAGTGGAGCTGAAGTGCTGCTTATGCTCTGCATAGGGTCACACAATGATGTGTTAGGCACTCTGTAAACGTTTCAGAGAGGTTTGGCTAAAGTTTAACGGGCCCACTTAGTGCATGTGTAATTCTGTTTTCACAAGCTAAGTCACTTAAATGGGAAAATATTTGCATGTGTTAAAATCTCTTAAAAGAGAGAGAGAGTGAGAGAGATTATGACTAAAGATTGTGGCTGTCTGAGCAATAAAACTGAATGTGATGTGAGGCAGACCGTGAGTGAAACTGGTTAGCTGTTTCTTAACACAGGATGAAATACTGTGGAGACTGTAGCTCAAGATCATGTTTCACTGCCAGTGACATTGCTTGTTGTTCATTGTTTTCTGAAAAAAAACATTAATCAAGCAAAGCAGTTCTTTAATATCACTGTTTTTTTAAAAATTCTCATATGGAATGTAAGTATTGCCAGCATTTGTCGTCCATCCCTAGTTGCCCTCAAACTGATTGATCCTCTGGACTATTTCAGAAGGGAGTTAAGAGTAGGTCACTTTGTTTTAGCTCTGGAGTCACATGTTTATCAGAGTAAAGATGGCAGATTTCCTTCTTAAAGGGCATTAAATGATGTATGTTACAACAATTGTTAGTTATCTGCCCATCATAAGGCTGGCTTTTAATTCTACATTATTTTATTCAAATGTCATTGTCTGCCATGGTGGGATTAGAATCCATGACCCAGAACAATTGCTTGGGTCTCTAAATTACTAGGTGAAAGTGAGGAGTGCAGACACTGGAGATTAGAGTCAAGAGTGTGGTGCTGGAAAAGCACAGCAGGTCAGGCAGCATCCGAGGAGCAGGAGAATCGACGTTTGAGGCAAAAGCCCTTCTCTACATTACTAGTCTAGTGGCATTGTCATGATACCACCAGCTCCCCCTCACAATCAAAGTCCAAACATTTTCAACAATCGTTAGGCATTACAAACAGAACTAACATTAATTCATCATGTACCAAAGTATCATTAGTTGGCAAAGGGGATGGCTGAATTCAGTTTTCTTTTCTTTATTCATTCACAGGATGAGGGTGTCACTGGCTAGGCCAGCATTTGTTACCCATCCCTAATTGCCCAGAGGACAGACAAGGGTCAACTATGTTACTGTGAGTCTAGAGCCACGTGTAGGCCAGACCAGTTAAAGGTGGCAGTTTCCTTCCCAAAAGTACATTAAGGAACCTTCAAAGAAACCATACCTTATATAGGGGTAGAATATGCACCTTTCAAATAGATTTTAGGAAAATCATCCAAGCTGCAGGAGGTAGGTAGGTCAGAGAGCGAGATAAAGGGATCATATCACTGAGCTGGATATCAAGATCACAGGAAGCAGGGCTGGAAGTTAATGATAGGTCATTCAGGCCTGGATATTGCTAATAATGTGTTTCTGTGTTGACAGTGGCATCCCAAGCAGATACTGATTGGCATTGTTCCTGAACTGCTGGAGTTCTTGCGGAATAATCTCCAGGACATTGACCCAATAGCAATAAAGGAGCAATGACATGTACCCAAGTCGGTGGTTTGTGACCTACAAGGGGACACTGTGCCAACAACATTGCAATCCTTGTCCTTCTCTATAGGAAAGGTGGCCCAGTAGTAAGCAAGGGTGGGTGTGTTAATACAGTGACTCCTATTGATCATATATACTGCAACCGCAATGCAACAATGATTAGTAATTGTAGTAGCAAGAGTGATCAGCAGTTGTATTCCTTTTTATATGCATTCCTGGGATATCAGCTTCATTGGCTGTAACAGCAATTATTGCACATTCTTAACTGTCCTTGAGAAAACACTGCAATTCTTTTTAGGGAATGTTGATTTGTATTCATCCAGGCACGACTGAGCATATATACAGTGGAAGATGAATAGAGCTCAAGCCTCTGCCTTGGATGTAGCCAAGAGGGTTGGATTAAGTCCCCCTTATGGTCAATAGAACACTCAAGAGATTGGTGATAGGGGAGAAGGCTCAACTTTCTCTGCTTTGGGCTGGCCATTGTTCAAAACTGTAGCATAAATGCTTTCTTCCTCTGAACAGGGTGCCAGTTCGAGCATGGAATGGGCTGATTCATTCTGGATAGTGTTATAAGTGGAGCTGAACAATACAGAATCAGAGAAAACTCATATGAAGCAGATCAGGATGCAAGGCCCAAAGGCACTTGGCTGAGGAACTCCACCACTGATGCTCTGGAGCTGCATGACAAGCATTTCTCAATCTCATCAAGTCAGAATTATTTTTCCCTTAACTCTCTCAAGGGAGGCGGGCATCACTGGCAAAGCCAGGATTTCTTGCCCTTATCTCACAGCCTTTGAACTTGCTCAGCTATCTCAGTGCCTTGTTCAGACTTGCATTGCTGTGGATCTGGACTCACATGGAGGCCAAATGGGTAATGACAGCAGACCTCCTTCCCCAAAAGGTATGAGTGAACAAGATTTTTTTTTCCACAAATCAATGATAGTTTCCTGGCTGCCATTACTGAGACTAGCTTTTAGTGTAGATCTATCAATTAAGTGAATTTAAACTGCGATGGTGCAATTTGAACCCCTGACCCCAGAGTATTAACATGCAGCACCGAATTACCAATCCAATCACACTACCATGGGCTCCATGACCCCACACTCAGAGGGCTTCCTACTGTCAACAATTACCCTCCATTACAACAGGACGCACTGGTTACACACTTGGTTGAATGTTGCTGTGAAGTTGAGGAGACCTACTCTTGCTTTTCCAGTTTACTTCAGCTTGTGTCATGTCTGGGTCAAGTGACTTTTGATAGGATTCAAACTGATGTGGGCAGGCTATTGGTAGCTTATGCTATTTCATGCTGGTGTAGTTACTTCCTTCCAACAACTGATTAGGATAAAGCTGAATAAGATAGGGGCTAACCAAATTAGTTGATTTGTCTTAATAAGACATATTTGGGGGATCCAACACACACATTGAGTACAGCTAGTGTTCATAGCTGTCCGAGAACAGCTTGGAACATGGAACAGATTAATCTAACGCATATGTCTTGCACTGAGAGGAGTTCCCTTCCCTCAGTGTTATGAGAGATGAACCAAACAGACAGGACACCAGGATCGAAGATGGCAAGGATCTCAGAAACAAGTTGAGTAATGTCAAGCATTTTGGGCATTTGAGCACTTTTTCACTGAAAACATTTTCAAACACATTGACCATGTGTATACCCGGGCAATATTCTTCCGCTGTTGATTCTCTTTGTCCACCACTAATTGCATTGAAAGCAGTTCCGGCAGTGAAGGGATTTTCTTACAAGAATAGGTTGAGCTGATTGGAACTATACTTGTTGGAGTTCAGCAGAATAAGGGGTGATCTCAGTGAAACATATAAGATTTGAAGGGGTCTTGACGGGGTGGAGGTTTCCTCTCATTGGGAATCTAAAACTTAGGGGTATTGCTTCAAAGTAAAAGGGCCCCATTTAAAGTGGAAGAAAAGAAGTGATCTCTCAGAGCGTCCATGAGTATTGAAATTTTCTTTCATACAGAACTGCAGAGTTAGAGTCATTGAAATATTCAGGGTTGAGGTAAACAGACTTTTTTTTAATCTGCAAAGAAGTCAGGTGTTATGGAGCAAGTGGGTCACTCATGATCTTACTGGTTGATGGAGCAGGCTCCGTGGGTTAAATCATCTACTACTTCGCCTATTCCTTGTTATCTTATTTACTTTCTTCACTCCTTCATGGGATCAGGCTGTTCCAGTATTCTCGTTCCCACTTTTCCTTGAGGTAATGGGGAATGAATCACCTCTTTGAATTTAACTGCATGGGTCACTTGGCCATTTCATAGGACTCATAAGGTCAACTCATTTTCCACCCTGAAGGGACAGTTGTGAAACTGATTTTTTAAAGATATATTGATCCGTTCATTTCAAGACATGGAGGTGCCAGTATTGGACTGGGGCAGACAAAATCAGAAGTCACTTGACACCAGGTCATAGTCCAAGTGGTTTATACGAAATCACAAGCTTTCAGAACGGTGCTCCTTTGTCAGGTGAACTAGAAGGAAACGCCTTTCCTCCACTTCACCTAACTATTAATTTCTTTGTAATGTCAGTATTACTGATCTTCGCTTTATTCAAAATTGTTTGGTTTGTTAGCTGAATTTAAACTCCCTAAGTGCCAAGGTGGACTTGGGAGATGATGGTGTGGTGGTAATATCACCACTCTACAACTTAGAGACCCTTAGGTCATGGGTTCAAATCGTGCCACAGTAGTTTGTGGAAATCTAAATGCAACAACTCAATCATCTGGCATTGGAATCTAGTGGCAATTATTAATTGTGTTATGTAATGTTGATGATATACACAGAATGGCTCAGTGGTTAGCACTGCTGCCTCACAGGACCAGGCCATTTTGTATTTGAAACTGATAAAATAAATTGCCAAAGGGATGTTGCAATGCAGCTCCAGTTGTTTTATGCAAGGATAGAATTACAGTAGCCTAATTATTATGGAACGTGATCAGTAATCCTCACAAAGTAGTGAACTCCCAGTATGGTCGTTGGCAAATTGAAGTTTAATTTAAAACATGTCAATATTCATCAGAAGTCCAACTCTTTTAACAATGTCTCCAGGGAAATAACTGAGCTGAGTTTATTTGTGACTCCAGTCCCACCCATAAATGTGGTTGGGTTTTAGCTGCCTAGATGTGGGCTAGCAGTCTTTTTAGCTGTGCAAAGCCCCTGTGGTTGAGGAAGAATTTCCACCACAACCACCAGCTCCTCAGGGACAACTGGGAGATGAACAATAAGTACTGGCTTTGCCAATGACCCTAACCCTGAGAATGAATAGTAAATTGCTTCTTTGTCTTCTCCACTCAGTCCACACACAAGCAAAATACAGATCACACAGAAGCTGGTTTGAGTTAATAATCAGGATGGAATTTGATTGGTAATGCCTGAAGGAGCCAGGGAAATTAAATCGTATTTTCCGATACCTCTTTCTGTACAGCTGGCTGACTGGCATTCATCGGTGTGTAGAGCAGCATATATCCCGAGGCACCACGAGCTGGCTCCCATCTGACATTCATCGTGGTCGGGGTAATATCGTAGACATTTAGATTTCTCACACCAGGAATGGGCACTATCAAAAGAGAGTTTAAAAATCATGAAGAAGTAATTGCTAAGAAAGCCATTTGTCAACTCACAAAGTGATACCCTCTTATCTGACATCCAGCACCTTTCAGGTATCTTGAGATGGATTTTCTGACTAGCAAAAAGGAGCCTTGAAATTCCAAGTCACAATGGCACTGAGAGGAAGACGATGAAAACCATTGCTGGGGAACCACTGTGTGAGTTTCAGAGTCAAAGACTTGCCCTGTCAGGGGCAGCACACTAGATAGGGTAGGCAGATAATAGCTCTACCCTATGGTAGTGGAGTATAAAATTAGATGACATAGGTTTAAGGTCAGAAACGTGAGACACAAAGGGTCCACGGGGCAATGTTTTTGCACAGAGGGTGGTGAATGTCTAGAATGGTCTGCCAGAGGTAGTGGTGAAAGCAAGTACAATTTCTTCCTTTCAGAAGCATTTAAACAGATACATGAAAGGGATAGGTCTGGATGGAAATGCGGGGGAGTCCTAATGGAAGGTTCCAACCTGAAATATCAACTCCCCTGCTCCTCTGCGGTGCTTTTTCCAGCTCCACACTTTATCAACTCAGACTTTCTAGCATCTGCAGACCTCAATATCTCCAAGGAGGGATACAGACCAAATGCAGGCAAATGAAACGATTTAATTCTGAAAACTGGGCTGCATGAACAGGTTGCGCTGAAGGGCCTATTTCACTTGACTCTATGACTCTATGACTCTATTTGACTCTATTTGACTCTATGACTAGTTAGTTGCAGAGTAGAGCTCCCTCTGCAATGCCCCGGCAATGTACTTTAACTTGTACACTGAAAAACATAGCTAACTGTACGAGTTTTGCTCCCTGCATCACTGACGGGCATGTTGATACTGACTCAAAACAGAGCTAGAGAGGCACCAGAAAAATTGTGTGGCTGATCTCTTCGTTTAGGGAAATATGCCAGACAAGAAAGACCTGGAACGTTTTCACTACATCAACAGTTACAAATAGCTTGAAGCCAAGTTTCTGTGGATGTTCTGCCATTACAATCAAGCGATTTCAAACAAAACAATCATAAAGGTTTGACAAACATTTTTTTGTTACATAGACCTCGTAATAAAGTAAAAACAAGTGGATAATATCTGGCTCACGTGTGGTCTCTGTTCCCATAAGAGGTTCACTGACTTCTCCTTCCAGCAGTCCGTACACATTGACAACATATTCCGTGTCAGGCTGCAGGTTTCTCAATACTGTGGTCTTGGTTCTTCCATTTACTAACACCTGAAAGAGCACATCGCCATCATCCAAATATGGCCATGAACTGGGACAGTAAAACAATGCAAGCAACAGGAGGAAGGCTGGATGTGTGGTTCCGTACACAATCTGAAGTTTTGAATCTTTGATTCTGACGCATATTTATTGATAAGTGAAATGGCAGCATGAAATCCCCAGTGTCTGCATTAGTTAAGAAGCCAGTTGACAGAAATGGCTTCATGCTTTTATTGAAAGAGTCGGAAGAGGAAGTTGACACAACTGCGTTCACTACTGCAGCCACACAGGGTGAGGGCAACCATAAAATCTCTGCCTCAGCTCGGAAAGAGGCTACATGTGTCTATCTGACACTGCATTTCCACTCCAGTCTGAGCCCACTCCAGACTTAATCATTGCAGGGTCCACAACGATCACAGCTGAAGTTTGGAAGTGCTCTGACTCGCAAGTAGCAATGTTAAAACAACTCTCTCTTATCCCTGTGAACTCAAGGAGACCACATATGTTTTGAATATACAATTAGGTGACTTTTCTGTAACAGCATTCCCCACAACACAGAGGCCACTGTTAGACAGCCCAGCTCAGCATGCTGGGTGTGGGGGCTGGGCAGCGGGGGGTGGGTGCAGCAGGAGGAGGAATCAAATGCATAATAATAAATAAATGTATATATTTACTAAACTTAGACCAATGTTTGAACTCTTAACAGCTCTCTCAATTTGATTTTATTGATATTTATACAACACTTGGAAAGCAGTTTACTAACCTCTTCAGGTTTCCCTCCAGCCACTGGTTGGTATTCCACCCTGTACCGATCAAAGTTTGAATCAGAGTGATCCCAAGTTACCCGGAAGGTGTGATGAGTTGCCTCAGAGGTAACCAGGTTTGTTGGAGGATTCAAGTCACCTACGACAGCAAATGTCAAGAGACAGTATGAGTACATCCCTCTAGTACTCACCCCGCTAGCTTAGCACCCACTAATTTCTCATAGCCCCCAACCTGTCTGATGGACAATCCCGAGCCTCTTGCTAAAGTTCCTTCAGCTGCACCTCCCAAATTTTGCACTCTCCGGCACCTGGAAAGTCAAGGGTAGCAGTTGCAAGAAAACACGATTATTTCCAAGAACTCCTCCAAGTTCCATGCTCCCCTGAATTGGACATGTATTCTCATTCCTCCATTGTCGATAGATCAAATTCCTAGACCTCTCTATAACAGCATGAGGCAGCAATGTCACCAGCTGAACTGTAGAGGTTTCAGAAAATGGCCCGTCACCATTTCCTCAAGGGTAGTTAGGAAATGGATAGTAAATACTAGCCTCGTCATCAACACTCATGTCCAGAGAATGAATCTTAATTACAGGATCTACCATTAGGTAAAGACAGATTTCCGACAACTAAAAATGCTCTAAATTGTTTAAATTCATTGAGTTGCTCAAAATAAACTTCTGGATTTACATATCTACTTTATATTACCTGTTTATTTATATTGATGACATTACCTTTTAACCATTTCCTTTTGAAATGTATGTATTATTATTTTCTACAACCCTTCTTATAGCACTGTACACAACTATTATGGTGCAGATGGAGGCCATTCAGCCTATTGTGCCGGTACTGGTAGCATTGCAGCTGTACAATTTGTTCCCAATAATTACCTGGAGAAATAGTATGATATTGATAGATCATTTTTTGGAGATGACAGTGTTGGACTGGGATGTACAAAATTAAAAATCACACAACACGAGGTTGTAGTCCAATAGGTTTATTTGGAAGCACTAGCTTTCGGAGCATTGCTCCTTCATCAAGTGGTTGTCAATTCGGAGCAGTGCTCCAAAAGCTAGTGCTTCCAAATAAACCTGTTGGACTATAACTGGTGTTGTGTGATTTTTTTAACTTGATAGATCATTTAGTGGTATTAAAAAGATTATTCATCCTAAATTTCTGAATTGCCTTCTGGAGGTACATTTCATTAATGCTTTGTCACTTTGCTGCTCTCCCTTTGCAATTATTGAGGTGACTGACACCAACTCATAAATGTTCTCACATTGGGGCTCTGTTTTAATACCATGCACCAGAGCCCACAATTAGTTTGCACAGCATAGCAGGCACACTGGCCCTTCACTTTTCCCACTATAATATTCATTCCATGCCCCTCCCACTTTCACAGAAGCCAAAATTGCTCCACACCTGTAAGATCAGAAATCTACCCATATCCATTCTGAACATTTCCATGAGCTAAGCCCTAAACTCAGAAGGTTCAACAATTGATAATCTCCGTAATTTCACACATTCTGACACGATCAGTTTATAGTCCAGGGCTGAAGTCCAACTAACTGAAGGCAGGCCAAAAATTGGAATTTAGGCTGTATTATTGGGTATGGCTCAATGCAAAGGAATGTTGACATTGACTGTTTTGCCTCATTAGCCAGAATTTGCTATTTTAAACTTGATAGAGGCAGCAAGGTAATTAATTTGCTTGTGTGAAGTAAACATCACTTAGGCCTAACACTGATTATTTTCCAGAATAATTTTCGACCAAAGGAGCAGCTATTGGCTTTCCATACCTGCTTCCCCTCTGCCTGTATCTGTCTCCTGCTTCCCAAAGAAATCTGCCAGTTCCACGTTCACACAGGCATGATGGAAGTATTCAGTCAGCACACTGCTATTTAACACGGGTAACCTAAGACGACCTGTTCCCTCTCAACATTTTAATGGTGTAAATTGTCATCAAATGTGAAAAAATACACATAATTTAACTGCTTGCTATTCTGTTGGGCCCATCAAATCTGTACTGCCAAAGTTCCACTAAATCTACAATCATCCCACTTTCCTGCACTAGTCCATAGCCTCCAATGTTACAACAGTTCAAATGCTTATCCAAGTGCTTTATTAAGGTTGTGAGCTTCATATCTCAATTACTGTCCCAGGCAATGCATTCCAGACTCCACCACCCTCTGGGTGAAAGTGGTTTTCTGCAATTGCCCTTTGAATCTCCAGCCTTTCTCTTTAAAATTAAGCCCCCTTGTTATTATCCCTTCAACTTAGGGGAACAGTTGTTTTTTTATTCACCCTGTCCGTGTCCCTCATAAACCGATAGCCAAGGTAAGAATCCTAGTCCAAACCCTAACCACAGTACAGTCTTGACATTGTAAAACCACCCAACAGTAGGCAGCAGATTGAAACTTGATTGGTCCATTTTGACTGCTTGAATCAAAAGGGAATTATAGATACTTGCAAACCAAAGGAATTAGAAGGCTAATGGGGCAGTCAGATGAATTAGAAATCTCTTTCCAAGAGCTAGTACAGGAACAATGGGCTGAGTGGATTCTTTTGCTGCAATCTGATTCTCTGCACAGCGTTTGCTAAAATCAAGTTCTCAAATGATAGTTCATACCTGGTCCCTTTACACTGTTACAGAGATTCGTGCTCAGGTCATCAACAATTTCAGTGAGTAAAGCAAAATCAGCCACGGTGTACACGTGAATGCTGTCTGGGTCAGTGGCAATCTGCTTCAATTCGGCTTCATCCGCATTCTTAATACCTAAGGAAGAACATCATACTTGATAACAGTGAGTACTCAAGAAAGTGGTACAGTCGTACAGTCACCAGACTAGCAATCCAATGCCCAGGCTATTGTTCTCCAGTATGGCTTCAGAGATAGTTTCCACAGCTCAGTGTTCAGAGCAGAATTGCATATCTAACTTAAACACTAAAGTTAACAAACTATGATTTTTACTACCTCTTCAAAGAATGCCATTGCAAAGTCACTTTATTAAAAGTAATACTGCAGGTATAACTATTATTGATACATATTGTTAACAATGTGGTTATTACTGATCTAGCAATCCAGAGGATGCAAGCTTGGGTCCCACCATAGACATTTGAGAAATCAAACTTAGTTTATTTGAAAAATAGGAAAAGACCTTTGGTATCAGCAAAAGTGTCAGCTTATCATAAAATGTCAAGTGGTTAGCTATACTTTAGAAAAGAATGTTAGACTTGAATGGTGATATCACCCTAGTTGCTTGAGCTTAGAGAATCTGCTGCTCTGCCCAAGTTACGTTCAATACCTTGACTGCCTTCACTTCCTTCCAGTTTCCCACTCTGTTTCACACCATGCCAACTCACCAACAGCATACAGCTCCACTCCCATGTTGCGCAAGGTATCGGAGGGAATGCCAACATCATCTTGCGACTTGCCATCAGTGATGAGGACACCAATTTTACGTGCGTTCGGACGAGCACCAGCATCAGTATTGAAGTTGTTTTGCAATATGTGGCTGAGAGCCATGCCTGAGAATAACAGTGAGAAGATAAGGTAAAAACCGGCAACTTGCATCAATCATTGAAGGAGGGTTACTTGAGAAGTAAATTGAGAATGGGAATTGGATGAAAGCTTTGGCAAAAGATGTTCCCTGCTCTGAGTTACGAGGTGAGAGAGATTAGAACATGGGTCCAGAAAAATGCATCAATAGTCATTGGGAGAATTCACGGCTGCACAGACAGATCACCATCCTCACTTCGGAGTTAGAATGGTTAAACTTGTGCTATACTCTGGTCAGTCATTACAAGCTAAGGCTGCCAATATTGCCTTGGTGTGCACTGGGTCTGACAGTATGGCTCCCCCGTCATTGTACAGGTTGTGTTTAGCATTGTAGCAAAGATATTCTGAACACATGACAAATCCCTGAGAAAGCACGTTCCAAACCCAGGGCAACTGCCATCTAGAAGGACAAGGGCATCAGATACATGGGAACACCAGTACCTGTAAGTTCCCCTCCACTCACCGTCCTGAGCTGAAAGTATATCGCTGTCCCTTCAGTGTTGCTGGGTCAAAATTGTGGAACTCCCTCCCTAAAGACATTGTTGCACATGGACTGCAGCGATTCAAGAAGGCAGCTTTCCACCACCTACTCAAGGGCAACGATGGATGGGCAATAGATGCTGGTGCAGCCAGAGACACTACATCCCACAAGTGAATTTTTTAAAAGGTAAAGATCATGGGAAACCACCTGAGCTTGGAAGAATTGTAAGCTATAAGGAAGACAGTGTGGCAATCAAAAAGGACATAGAGAAGTTGGGGGTGTAGAAGGGGAGGTGGTAGAGATGAGGTTCATGCAGAGAAGTGTGAGGAGATGTACTTTGGTCAGAAAAACATGGAAAGATAAAATGAAATAGGGAGTTCACTTCCAAGTTAGGGAGGGCACATCAATTATCTGAATTTCGGATTCTCCAAATATGTCTCAGGGTCCTGTAAATGCTTCCTTTGTTTATGATCAGATCAGTAATCCAAACAATCAGTTATCTGAGCAATCTGTTATCCGAGCAATCAGTTATCCGAACAATTTGTTATCTGAACAATTCGATATCCGAACAATCAGTTATCTTAACAAAATACACCTCGCCCGTCTCGTTCAGATAACTGAGGTTGTTCTGTATAGATCATTGAAGGTAGCAGAATAGGTAGAGAGAGCAGTGAGTAACACACAGTAGACTCATTTTTATTGCTAAGGACTTTCAGTGGAAGAGCAAAAAGGTGATGTTCAACTTATTTAAGACATTTGGGAGACCTCAGCAGGAGTATTGTGTACAATCCTGGGCATCACATTATAGGAAGGACATGAATGCACTAAAGAGAGTGTCGAAGCAGTGATTCTGTGATAGCTAGTCTTCACTCATGACTGGTTCAAGTCACAATCAGCTACAAATCGGCTGTGATCTCACTGAAGGACAGCACAGTCTCAAAAGGCTGAGTGGCCTGTGTTTCCACAAGATCATCCAGATCCACAGGGTAAAACAGCCTACCTGTCAAGGTGTTGCCCCCTTTGTAAGGTAGACCCGCTACAGCATCGAGTAAGCTCTTCTTGTCCCTGTGCTGATTAAGGTTCCATTCGGTCCTTGGGTCTCCGCTGTACTGGGCCAGACCTAAGGACATTCAGACAATGCAGTGAGCCATGTCAATTTATTTTGTTGCTTGAGGAAATGAAATAGCAAATTGACAGAATCAAGGAGGACTCTGCGAGAGCTCACCAAACTGTACTCTTCTGGGACCAATGTCGAAGACTTGAACCAGCTTGGAGATGAAATTTCTGATCTGTCGGAAATTAAGTCGCCCAATACTCCAAGATCCATCCACAAGCAGCACGATGTCAGCAGCTGCCCTAGTGGTACACTGCAGCCCTGGCACAGTGAAAAAACAGTTACTAAGGAACAAACCTCCGGTCTAAACTTTTAACCTACTTCAGAAGAAGAAAAATGTGCACATTCTGCAGCAGATACTATTATTCAGGAATGAAATGTATAAATCAACAAAACATAAAAGACAATTTGCATTAGAATATGGTTAAGCAATGCAAGAAAACCAGGGTGAAATTTGCTGTTATGCTCACCTTTGCAATTGACATCAAGAAATCTCTATTGACCTTGGGAATAAAATTGGAGTTATAATTGACATTGTTTTTGTGACAAGAGTTCAACGTATTTTTTGCTACTTCTGCCACACAATGCCATCGCATATAAGTGTCACAATGATGCTTGTTGTGCCATTTCACATCGTTGTATCACTTATGTTTAAGTAGATCAGAAAATAAATCTTAAAGACTACTTTTTAAAGCTAAAACATATTGGATAGTGGTGAATTGGTACATGGTAATCCTAGCATAGGGCTACAGATGTTACCATTCTAAAAATAACATTCAATTTCAATTTTTGAATTGGAAATTGAAGTAATAAAGAATTATTTATGTGTTGTTCCAATTGGTAAAGTAGAGTATCATGCAATACTACAAAACTATTATAAATCCATTGTCAAATATAATATTCCTCATTTACAGCACCCTAACTATAATCCCCTAACTTGGATTACCATCTTCCTCACCAGTTCATTTTGAGTAAGGAATATTACACTAGGTTAAATACTGCTTCCTTAATGCTGAAAGTCACCCAATGTTTTTGAAGTCCTTCGAATTCAAAAACAAGCAGGCATTGTATCCAATTCCAAACCAAATGCTGTAAAAACACCAAAGTAAATAAGAGGGATGATACTGTCAGTCAAACACTCAATTTTAACAAATCCAACAGCAGGTAGGTTAATATTATCACATGTAAGTGCTCATGATTTTGGTAAGAGAACACGCAGCACGAAAACAGTTCCTAGGTTTCACAATCTCAATAATTCACATAAACAAACTGAAATGTAGATCAACTCCCTTCAGCTGGAGGCACAAATCTCCAGAATTTGAGGATAATATATGAAGGATCGCATTGCAGAAACACCAAAGATGACAAGACACAGAGAAGGTTTGAGAGGAATTTTTATTTAAATGAGTAAAGTGCTTGCGTATGTTCCAACAACATTTTGGTTTTTTTTTGCTGTTTTCGTGACAATCCACGCAATTGCTGGTTACATGACATTGCAATCCTCCCAGCCTTTGGCCTCATTTGAACCCATCTTGGAAATTTCAAAAAACATCCACTCCATCACTTCATAAGTTTCTTCTGTGCTCATGTACGATTCCTGCTTTCAATGGCTGGAATACTGTAAGCAGGTATATAGTGCTAGCTGCAAAATCAAAAGGGAACGGGAGTGGAGGAAGGTCGTCTTCTGCGTAAATGTCAAAATTGAAAATGTTACTGCTTCACAAAGGAATAAATAACCATTAATCAGAGTCTCTGATCCATGTGCAATTTATAGACTGTCCATGCTCATGACTGGGAAGATAAAGAAAATATTTATATTTTAAAGCAGTAAAGGCATCTTAAATTGTGTACAGAGAACTGAAAAATAGCTGCAGTGGTAAACTCTGCAACAGTTACAGCATACTTACTAGTGTCCCATGCAAGCACTGAGTACACTCATTCTGCCTACTTCCATGTGTTACATCAATTAATTGAAAATAAACAGGTTAATGTTCAAATGTAAAGGAATCGGAGAAGACAGGAACAGGGAAAAATTCAACGCTTTGAAGGTTGAATATTCTACTGTTCTGAGTGGGATTTCCAAGATCTATGTTCAAATGAATCGATCATACTTAATTTATAGTTTTAATCATTAAGCCCCGAATCTGTCCATCTGTCAGAGACACTCTTCCAAAATTAAGAGCAAATGTCTGAAGTGGGATATTGTTTCTTTGGAATGTTTGCATTTCGTAACATTTCAGTGTGAGGCGAATAGTTACATTTAATGGCAAGGAAACTGAAGGAGGGTATAAGCTTTTGCAGTTTGTGGCTGAATGAGCTACCATGTTTTCCTGCCCAAAATATAAAAGCCTCACTGTTTGAAATGCCTGACATACACTGAGAATGTTTTCTCACCCTGTTTGTATGAGAGTTTAGAAGACCATTGGCCTCATGAGTATCCTTTGGGATCACCTGCTGTTCAGTGCAGTATTGTGAGACCTTTTATTTGTTGCTGTATGTTTAGGATTGCAATGGGCAATTCTACTAAAGCAAAATAATTGCTGAAATACAACATGATGCAATGCCACTGCTATGAAATATTTGTATTATCTATGAGCATCACAGTTGGTGTGATCTGGTAGAATGTAATGAAGTTACTTTTTTAGCAGAGAGAAACAAGTGGTGGTAAGTTTAACTTTAAACTCAGGAAGGGGTGTAGGTTCAGAAAGCGAACCCTTGAAAGAACCCATGCTGTTGGCATCACTCTGCATTACAAACCGGCCATCCAGCCAACTGAGCTAAACAAATGCGATAGCATGGTTTGTGTGAATGTAATTTGACTTTGATACTCTGAGGCAATTAGGTTTGCAACTAGTTTTGCAATTATCTTATTGCCGCATTAGAACTGTTGGGTCAACTGTTTAAATGTAGAATTGAGTCATTAAGTTAGATTTGGTGAAAACATGTATGCAGAAATTCACCTCTGCATTGACATTCACATCTGCATTGATGGAGTGCAGAGGGGAGATTCATTTGAGTGCATTAAATGTTCATAAGAGGACAAAATTTGAATCCCAGTCTGAGGAAATTCAATTCATATGCACACATTATGTTTTAGTTTTATTACTTTAATCTCACAAATGACAATTTGAGTTGTTTGGACTGATGGTGCTCAGGCACTCCCCCTGCAGGCAATACCAAGGGTGACAGCAGCACTCTGGTGATTAATGAAGGCGCAACTGGTCCAATAACCATGGCTGAGAGCCCCCTTTTAAAGTGGTTTCCTGACAGTTGGGCCATTAGCTGTATTTTCAGGACTTAACCCTTGCCCAAACCTTTCTTATCCCAAATTCCAGTGGGTGGTGAGTGAACATGTGCAAATTGTTTATGCTACTGGAATATAAATAGATGGTTGAGCAGTAGGAATAAGATTGCAGGATTAGGCCTTTGGAAGAATTGGGAAGGAAGTTTAAGACAAGTATGAATGTGGATCAACTTTTACATTTTCTTAACATCCTGTTTAGCTGTAAATAGTCCTCAAAATAACGTCAAGCCATTGTCATGCAATATGTTCATAAACAATAGAACATAAGCCTTAGAAGCAGGTGTAGGCTATTCAGCCCTTCATGATTGCTCCTCTAAGGATGATCTCATGGTGTCAGCTCCACTTCCTATTCTGCCTCCCATAAGCCTTGATTCCTAAGTCAAATAGAAATCTATCTAATCAGCCTTAACTAAATTCAAGGACTCAACATGGCTTTATGCGTGGGGAATCATGGCTCACAAAACTTGATTGCGGTTTTTGAAGAAGTAACAAAGAGGATTGATGGGGGCAGAATAGTAGATGTGATCTATATGGACTTCAGTAAGGCATTCGACAAGGATCCCCATGGGAGACTCGTTAACAAGGTTAGATCTCATGGAATACAGGGAGAACTAGCCATTTGGATACAGAACTGGCTCAAAGGTAGAAGACAGAGGGTGATGATGGAGGGTTGTTTTTCAGACTGGAGGCCTGTGACCGGTGGAGTGCCACAAGGATTGGTGCTGGGTCCACTACTTTTTGTCATTTATATAAATGATTTGGATGTGAGCATAAGAGGCATAGTTAGTAAGTTTGAGGTAAAAACAATGACTGCAGATGCTGGACACCAGGTTCTGGATTAGTGATGCTGGAAGAGCACAGCAGTTCAGGCAGCATCCAAGTAGCTTCGAAATCGACGTTTCGGGCAAAAGCCCTTCATCAAAGGGCTTTTGCCCGAAATGTCAATTTCATAGTTAGTAAGTTTGCAGATGTCACCAAAATTGGAGGTGTAGTGGACAGTGAAGAGGATTACCTCAGATTACAGATGTGCCAATGGGCTAATAAGTGGCAGATGGAGTTTAATTCAGATAAACGTGAGGTTCTGCATTTTGGGAAAGCAAATCTTAGCAGGACTTATCCACTTAATGGTAAGTTCCTCGGGATTGTTGCGAAACAAAGAAACCTTGGAGTGCAGGTTTATAACGCCTTGAAAGTGGAGTCGCAGGTAGATATGATAGTGAAGAAGGTGTTTGGTATGCTTTCCTTTATTGGTCAGAGTATTGAGTACAGGAGTTGGGAGATCATACTGCTGCTGTACAGGACATTGGTTAGGCCACTGTTAGAACACTGCTTGCAATTCTGGTCTCCTCCCTATCGGAGAGATGTTGTGAAACTTGAAAGGATTCAGAAAAGATTTACAAGCATTTTGCCAGAGTTGGAGGATTTGAGCTATAGGGAGAGGTTGAACAGGCTGGGACTGTTTTCCCTGGAGTGTCAGAGACTATGGGGTGACCTTATAGACGCTTACAAAATTATGAGGGGCATGGATAGGGTAAATAGACAAAGTCTTTTCCCTGGGGTCGGAAAGTCCAGAACTAGAGGTCATAGGTTTAAGGTGAGAGGGGAAAGATATAAAAGAGACCTAACGGACAACAATTTTACGCAGAGGGTGGTACATGCATGGAATGAGCTGCCAGAGGAAGTTGTGGAGGCTAGTACAATTGCAACATTGAAAAAGCATTTGGATGGGTATATGAATAGGAAGGGTTTGGAGGGATATGGGCTGGGTGCTGGCAGGTGGGACTAGATTGAGTTGGGACATTTGGTCAGCATGGATGGGTTGGATCGTAGGGTCTGTTTCTGTGCTGTACATCTCTATGACTTTATGACTCTATGACTCAGTCCGTACTGTTTTCTGGGAAAAACAGTGCTATACCTGCTTACTAACTTGTTGCGAATTTGTGTACCCAGACCACCAGATCCTTCTGGACCACCAAATTCTGCAATCTTCCTCCATTAAACAATATATGACCAAAGTTCACCAGTTCCCACATTATACTCCATCTGCTATTTTGTTGCATATTCACTTGTCCAGTCCATATCCATTTTCAGACTCTCTAATGCCCCTTACAATCACAAACACAGAGAATGCAAATAATGCTCAGCAGGTCTGGGAGCATCTGTGGAGAGAGAAACGGAGTTCATATTTCAAGTTCTGTTTGAGTCTCACTCAGAACATCTCTCCGCAGATGCTGCCAGACCTGCTGAGTTTCTCCAGTCTTCTCTGTGTTTGCTTCCAACATCTGCAATACTTTACTTTTGCCTGCATACCGATCTTGGCTTCCTTGGCAAATTTAACTGCTGTGCTTTCAGTTTCCACATTCAAGTCATTGGTACAGATTATAAATATTTGAGATGCCAGCACCCTTACCTGTGGCATTCACATAATTACAGCTTGCTAATCCAAAAAAAGATGTGAGTGTCATTACTGACTGCTTCGTGTTCACTAACTGATAGTTAACTAATAAATCCTTTATTGATGTTCCCCTTTCTACCATAGTCTTTCATGGTAGCTTGTCAAATGACTTTTAGAAATCGATATACAATGATCCATTTCTAGTTTTTAAAAATTCTCCATTATCCATCTACCTTGCTACTCATCAAATTATCTATTTACAAAAATAACTTTTTAAAAATTCCAATGTTAAATTCTTAAAAGTTTTTGAGGTGATGTCAATTGAAAAATTTAAGCTGATATTGATAGTTTTCTGTCAGGTATGGTTATTATGGAACCAATAGAGTTGAGATTCAGGTCAGCTGTGATATAATTTTATGACAGATCAGATTTACAAGGGAGGTCTTGTGGAGCACTGGGTAGTGCCCTGACTCTCAGCTAGAAGCTCCAGGCTCGAGTCCCACTTGAGGATCTGTTGGCCACTGGTGGTATGTTTAGAACTTACTAGTGCATTGTGTATTTGTAAATCCTTCCAAGATGCCTAAGGGAGATTGAGAACGGTGTGTGGTCAGTGATACTTGACATATCTGACTTTCACCAGGGAAAACAAGCAATAAATCACTGACTTAAGCATGTGTTGTGTCTGCCCCATCCACGTCAAGGTGCAGGAGGTTTTCTAAGTCAGGTTTGGGTGACTGAACGGGCTCCTTATGTTCCCATTAGTGCCAATATCTAAGATGTCACTGATTTGGAGAGAAGCTTCATGTTAAGTCACTGGTCAATCAGTAAATGCGTTACCTGGTGGTCCCAGAGGTTTCTCTAATGCTTCATCTGAGAGGGTTGTCTGTTCCTCCCCAAACAGTGGCAAACTTTCTCCACCCTCAAACATTCCAGAAACAGCCACTTTATAGGTGGTGCCAGCTCTGGAAATAAAACACAATTTGACACGGTCGTTCACATCAAAATGTTCATCTTGCAATCAAATTGATCACTTCATTATGAGAAAAACCTGTAGCCAGTTGTTAACAATTCCAAGAGGGTATGAGAAAAAAAAATTGTTTACAAGGTAGGCACTCCCTCAACTGTACTCCCAATTTACTACAAAAACAGAAATTGCTGGAGAAAGTCAACAGGTCTGACAGCATTTGTGGAGAGGCAAACAGAATTATTGTTTCGGAAACTAAAAGAGAAAATGCTGGAAAATCTCAGCAGGCCTGGCAGCATCTGTAAGGAGAGAAAAGAGCCAACGTTTCGAGACTAACTGACCCTTTGTCAAAGCTGTTTCGGGTCTGGTGACTCTACTTCAGAACTCAGCATTTATCATCCTTCTGTACAGTCATTGCTGGTCTAAAACATTTCGAACATAGAATAGTGGAGCATAGGTTCTGGCCCTTCAGCCTACCATGCATATACCAACCAGATGCCATTCTAAACTAATCCTTTTTGCCTGCACATGATCCTTATCCCACTATTCTCTGCTTGTTCATGCATCTGTCAAGATGCCTCTTAAACATTGTTATTGATCTGCATCTAATACCTCCCCTGGCAGTGAGTTCCAGCTAAATAACAGACTCTGTATAAAAACTTGCCTTGCATATCTCTTTTAAACTTTCCCCCTCTCATTTTAAACTTATGTCCCCTAGAGGTTGACATTCTGTGCTTTGGAAAAGACTCTGACTATCTACCCTATCCATGCCTCTTATAATTTTATAGACTTCTAGCAGGTCACCCATCAGCTTCTGACGCTCTAGTGAAAACAATCTGAGTTTGTCTAACCTTTCCATACAGCTAATACAATACAATCCACTCTCACATCCTGGTAAACATCTTTTTGCCCTCTCCAAAGCCTCCACATTCTTCCTATAGTGTGGCGACCTAAAACTACCTCAATTTCTCTCACAGCAGCTTGGAATGAGTTTGGCAGGAGTACTTTAAATGAGGTTTCCGACAAGCCTCTACCACCATTACATCTGCCTCCATCCCCTTTTATCTCTGATCTCCCCTTCCAGCTGCTCATAGGACTTCTCAGAGTTTGAGGGCATTTGACCAGAGCACGACTGAACAAACCTTACCTTGTGCCACACAGGGAGACACAGGGAAATGACTAGTCAGTGTGAATTTTGAAAGAATTAACTTAATGGAGGAGAGAGATATAGAAAGGTTTAGGGAGAGAATTTCAGAGCTCGGGATTCAGAAAGCTGAAGGCATAAGTGCTAACAATCCAGTTACGAAACTTAGGGATGTACAAGCTGCCAGAACTGACGAAGTGCAGATATCCTGGAGGTTGTACAAAGTTAAAAATCACACAACACCAGGTTATTGTCCAACAGGTTTAATTGGAAGCACCAGCTTTCGGAGCGCTGCTCCATCAGGTGGCCCACAACCACCTGAAAGCTAGTGCTTCCAATTAAACCTGTTGGACTATAACCTGGTGTTGTGTGATTTTTAACTTTGTTCACCCCAGTCCAACACCAGCATCTCCAAATCCTGAAGGTTGAGGTGGGTGGGTTTGGTGCAGAGGGATGGTGAGGCTGGTGAAGGTTGAGGCCATTTGAACGCAACTATGAAAATGTAAAATCTGAGTCGCTGGCAGTTACAGGGAGCAGTGAGAATAAAGACTATCAGTGAGTGGGGGGTTTGGTATTTCTGTGGGTATTGACAGCAGAAGATTGCAGGTTTGAGTCTGGATGTGACTGCTGTTGAAGTAACATTCAAGGCCATGGATCTGGTGTGGGGCAGTGGAACTACTGTGTATTTTTGGCAGTGCAGACTTGATAGGCCAAAGAGTCCCTTCTGTACTGTGTGATTCAGAATTCCAGACGATCTCAGGTTTCTGGAGGATGAAAAGTGCAGCCAGGAGAATGTTGGAATGGCGGAAGCTGGAAGTGACATGGTCATGGATGAAGCTTCAGCAGCAAATGACCTCAGGCAGGGGTAGAAAGGGGAACTTTGCGGAAGGAGACGGGCAATTGTGGCACTGGACAGTGCATGCAGTCTTGAACTCAGCTTAGGGTCAAATAGGAACAGATTGACAAAACGTAGAACAAAAGGAATCATTCTGCCGGAACCAGATGGTCAACAAAGCTTCAGCTGGAAGACAGACTTTCCAGCGAGCTGTTATGTATGGAGAACATAACGACAATATGATAAAATATTCTACAGGCATTCCGTATGTGGCTGTTTTTAATAGCACTGAGTGCCTTTGATTGACAAACTATTCCAAATGGTTGTAATCAAAACAGCATTAAATAAATGTTTAAATATGATAACTCCCTCATGAGCATCAAAATTTGTTTCAGTCTTTACCTTCCCCACTCGAACTGGTAACATAGTTTAGCAAATATATGGAACACTGATATCTAATTGTACCAATGGGAGGTGACTCAACTCTAAAGAAATTTGAATTAAAACAAAACTTAAAGGATGAAGCTAAAATAAATATGAAAACAGTGACATCATGGTCTAATGGAAAACAGATAAAGCAACCACCAAGCGTTTTCTGCAGAATAAAAAGAGAGGGTAGTTATCAATGGTTATCGAGTGGGGATAAGTGGTCAACCAGTAACCATTTCTCTTGGCCCAGGGACCCTTGTATTCAGGTGAAATGACAACCAAAAGCTGGCAGAAAGACAATCCGGTCAACCAGAGTGTAATGAAAAGAAGATGTTTGCAGCAAAGAGAGTAATGCAAACCAGCCACCACATTTCCCAAACTGGGCTGTAATCATTCTTTCATCACTGTCACTCCTTCCAAGTCAGTAATGATGATTCTATTCGGTTTCAGTTCACTGCTGCCGTTTTATTATGAGTAAGAAGAGAAAAGAAACCATATTTTCAAAGTCTCTGATCTCACCAGGGCTCCCTGCCCTATTGTGAGGTCAGGCAATGATCTCAATTACCCCACCATCAGAATACTTTCCAAGAATCAACACTGAAATCCCACATTTGGGAATGTCACCTCTCCTTACTTTAGCTCATTCTCCCCTTCTACCCTCTTCCAAGTTCAGTGGACATCTGCCCTTGGCTCTTCACCCAGAATTCTTCATACAAATAACATTTAATACAGCAAATTACAAAAGGTTCAGCCTTTCTCCTTCCAATAGTACACATTTGGAAGAGCTTAAATGGCCGAACTTTAAAAACAAAAGATGCATAAAAATTTAGAGTTCTGCATGATTAAACAGGAGTCGCCTGAGACCTCTGACAATGCATAAATGAATCCTTAAACTTATTGAGGCAAATCAACACATCATTTCTCAGTAGCTTGTTTTTACTTCCATTTGAACCACCAATTTTCAAAACTTGGCCCATCAAGATTGGGCCTTAAATCCAGCCATCAATGTACTACAAAGGGACAGATATCAGAAACTCAGTAGGCAGACATCATCTCATGGATAGATCAATAGATTTACATGTGAAATAATAGATAAATGGCAGAGAGTTGTGGGCTGGAATGTATTCACAAGGTTGAGGATTTTAATAGGGAGGCAATGGACTGGTGGTATTATCACTGGATTATCAATTCAGAAACGCAGGTAATATTCTGGAGACCTGGGTTCATAATCCTGCCACGGTAGATGGTGGAATTTGAAATCAGGAATTAAGAGTGTAACGATGACCATGAGTTGATTGTTGGCGAAAAGGCCCATCTGACTCATTAATGTTGTTCTGGGAAGGAAACTGCCATCATTACCTGGTCTGGTCTACATGTGACTCCAGACCCACAGCAATGTGGTTAACTCTTAAATGTCCTCTGGGGCAATTAGGGATGGACAATAAACATTGCCCTAGTCAGAGACAACACTGTCCCATGAATTAATTTTAAAAAACTAAATGCAGCAGAGTATACCCAAAACTGAGTACCCCAGGATAGAGTACCTCCACTAGCAGACATGACATATTTACATGGGTAACTTTCATTTTAAATATTTAGCTCCACAAACATGAAAACTATAAAAATAAAGTTAGACTGCCAGGGCATTCCCTCTCGTCCCCAAAGTCTCAGTGTAAAAGCTTCAGAAATCTTAGAACAGGGTAAACAGTATCCCATTTTTCCAGGAGTTGTGTTATTCTCCTGACAGAGACATGCAAGATGAGCAGGAGAATCCCAAAGGATTCCACATGGCTTCAAAATTGGGAATTAATTCCATTTCTGAGCTCTTAGTTAACAATTCCCAATCTTGAACTCCCTTAACCTGAAGATGGCACAAGCTGGGGTGGGAGCTAAAGTCTAAATTGGACCAAGACATACAATGGCTTACAGTGCAACTGGCTCCAGTTATTGTGTTTAACACTGAAATGAAGTTACAAAACTGAGTCAGGTAATGCATGGAGAAATCCTCCTGCATGGAGTTGAGCATGAAACTTCAAACTTATTGGGATAAAACAGGACAGTCTCCCATTTGAATTTGAGTGCAAACATTTAGTTGGGAGTCCAAGGATGCTTGGAACCTATAGTGGGGTCCAACACTTGACATGAGCTAGTGCTCCCAACAACGTGCCCTGTGGAATATAGGACTGGCCACACCATCAACCCAACCAGCCCACTTTTCACCTCTCTGAGTCTTTCAGACATACTACTGGGTGGCAGGACTCAAAATTGAACCAAATAATCTAAACACAACATTAATTTAAGAGAAAATCCACAGTACAAACCATTCCCACATCAAAAAACTCAAACATTATTCTCAGATGCACTAGAATCAAGCCATTAAGGGAGTTAGTGGCATGATGGTAATGTTATTCAGCTAGTGATTCAGACTGCCCCAGTATTCTGGGGAATATGAGTTCACATCCCACCATGGTAAAATAGGAAGTTGACAAAAATGTAGAATGGAAAAAGAAATTTAATCAACCTGTTCAGAGATGTTGTTATGACACACTTCTGTCATGGGTAGGACTTCATGGCTCTGAGGTAGGAACACCACCATTGAACTGCATGAGCCCAAATTTGGAATTAAACAGTAGCCATTTACCCAATGTTAGCTTTTGCTGCAACATATGCCTTTAAGGAAGAAGATCTGCCATCCTTACCCAGGCCCACAGCAAGGGAATTCACTCTGAAATAGCCAAACAAGTCATTCAGTTCTTGACCAATTAGTGATGGACAATAAATGCTCAGCTAGCCAGCGATGATCACATTCACATGAATGTATTTTTTTTAAAATATAGGGCCTTATTAAAACAATGTATAGACACCCTGAGCATGTGGTCCCTGTTACATCCTAGTGGAGGGACAGAGAGGAAACCAGTCTTCCTCACTGACATGCATCTTGATTACTTTCATCTATTTCTGGCAGGAAGCTACAACCTGTCATTGCTGACTGCTCTATAAAGTCAGTAAAATCAAAAGAGGGGATCTCAAGATCATAATTCAACCTCTCAACTAAACATATTTCCAGATTTTCTCTAGTAGATGGTAATTAGCCTATGAAGGACCACAGGCATCTTCCTGGAGGGGTATTACTGGCGGAATGAATTCTTCCTCATCTCAATTCCAAAAGGTCATCCCTTTCCAAACAAAGAATGGGGGGGACGCCAGGAGCAATCTTTCATGATTAATAAGCTCAGGACTAAACTGGCTATGTTAGCATCATTCTAAAGTATACTCTAGCAAGAAGATATAGGATCATAATTAGGCCATTCGGCCCATCAGGTCTGCTCCATTATTCGATCATAAATGATATGTTTTTCAACCCTATTCTCCTGCCTTTTCCACTTAGTTTTTGATCCCTTTACTAATCAAGAATTCATCTAACTTAAACACACTCAATGACTTGACCTCCACAGTCTTCTGTGGCAACACATTCCACAGGGTGACATGGTGGGTCAGTGGTTAGCACTGCAGCCAGGGACCCAGGTTCAATCCCATCCTTGGGTGACTGTGTGGGCTTTCTCCTGGTGCTCTGATTTCCTCCAGTAGTCCAAGGAAATGCAGGTTGGATGGATTGGCCATGCTAAATTGCTCATAGTGTCCAGGATAGGTGGCTTAGTCATGGGAAATACAGGGATAGGGTGGCTACGGGTGGGGTGCTCTTCAGATGATCAGTGTGGACTGGATGGGCCAAATGACCTCGATGTGAACTGCATGGATTCTATGACATTCACCACCCTCTAGCTGAAGAAATTCCTCCTCACCTCAGTTCTCAAGAATTATCTCTTTATAAACAACATTATATTTACCTCAACTCTTCCAGTACCACGGTTGTATCATATGGCCCCAGTACCATTTCTCCCTGTTGTTCTTCTCTTCCCCTGGGATGGTAGATGACCTTATATCCTGTGACTTCCCCCGGGGAGGGGTCCCAGGTGACTCTGAAGCTCGTCCGGGCAGGTTCGGAAGTTTGTAAGTTTTGTGGAGGTTTGTACGGAGAGGCTGTTAAAGAGTGGGAAACGATCCAGTGTTAATGACAGTATGTCATCACAAACAGTACTGAATGCAACACATTAAAGCAATTTACTAAATATCAGCATATTAAAATGCAGGCAGGAACAGAACAACACAACTCCCAGCGTGACCCGTATAGTTTTGATGTCTTGTCAACACAACACCAGCACTCCCCACCCATCTGGCAGCCTAGAGAATCTCCCGGGAGAGACAAAGAATCAAACATTAAGCCAGGCCAAGCTATGTTGACAGGTCTGAAGTCAAGTAGTTAAGGGCCTTACAGATGGCCAGGAGAACTGAGGACAGTGATTTGTTCTCACTGCACTTCAACACGGAAACTGCTATTGGCGACGTCGGATGACGACGTTTAATTGAAGCAGTCATTGCCTATTGTCATGGAAAAGAAAAGGGGAGCAATTAATAAGTGCACAGCAAGATCTCACAAACAGCACTCTGGCAATCTGCATTTCTCTAACATTGACTAACAGATAAATATTGTCCAGGATATCGGCCAGGACATTCTTTGGAATAGTGCCATGGGATCTTCTACATCAAACTGAGAGGGCAGATTGAGCTACAGTTTAATGTCTCCTCGAGTAGTATGTCCCTCATGGTAATATCAGCTGGGTTGTGCGTTCAAAAGTGCTTGGACTGACACAAGAACACAAGTCTTTAATCGTACCATCACTCAGTTGCCTCAATGCTGCTTTGTGAAGCAGATTTGTGCAAACAGTATGGGTTGGATGCCAAACAAGCTGAGGTTACAACGAAAGGCCCACCTTCCCAAACCCTGCCTTTAGTTGAGGTGTGGTGACCCTCTGGTTCAACTCACCATCAATTGTCTCTCTTGAATGTGAAAGCTGTCCTCTAGGATAAAGGGACACCAATTTCATACTGATATAAAGGTTAATTACTTCTCTCAGAGGATTGTGAGTCTTTGAAACTTCTTCCCACAGAGAGCTATAGAGGGGAGCAGAGTCCTTGTGCATATTTAAGGCTGAGATAGATAGATTTTTGATCAGCCGACACACCAAGAGTTATGGTAAAAGGGCAGGAAAGTGGGTGTGAGGAATGTCAGATCAGCCATGATCTAAATTACTGGTGCAGCAGACCTGACGGGCAGAATGGCCTACTCCTGTTCCTAATTCTATGGATTATGATGACTTTATTTTAAGACATATAACTGGCAGAAATCTTAAATATAAGACTTGCTGGTTGGGAATATCTATTCAGAAAGCTTTTATATCTCAGTTTAGGTGGTTCAGATACAACCGTCTCACCTGTGGTTCCTTGTCCTGATCTTAATTTCCCTTCTGCTTTTCTGTACATTGGAATCACAGAGATATTGTACGTTGTTTGAGGATTGAGTCGCCTTAGGACAGTGGTGGTCACGTGAGAAGGAATCTTGGTTCCAATGGCCCTTCCTCCTGTGGCTGGTCGGTACGAGAGTCTGTAGTTCAGGACATTGCCTGGAGCTGGTAGCCACCTCACACGGAAACTGTTGACCATTTCGTCTGATATGGTCAACGTCTTAGCCTCTGGTGTAGCTGTTCAACAGTAGAAGAGAAAGATGTTGGAGTTGATTTTTTTTTTGACAAGTCAGTTTGGTTAACTTTTGAAGCGTAGGAATGCAGCCATAGAAGTCTGCAGTACAGAAAAAGGTCCTTTCATCCATCAAGTCTGCACCAACCTAACCATTCTAATCCCCTTTCCCAGCACATGACCCATAACTTTGTATGGCTTGGCATCACAAGTACACATCTAAATACTTCTTAAATGTAACAAGGGTTGTTACCTCTACACCCTTACAGGCAGTGAGTTTCAGATTCCTACCATCCTCTGGGTTCAAGCACTTTCCCTCACACCTCCACTAAATCTTCTGCCCCTTCCTTAAACCTGTACCCCTTGTTTATTTATCCCTCCATCAAGAGGAAATATCTACCCAATCTATGCCCCTCATAATTTTATACAACTCAATCATATCCCCTCTTATTCTGCTCTGTGCCAAGAGAAACAATTCCAGTCTGTTCAATCTCTCTTCATAACTCAAACTATCCAGCCCAGACAACTTCCTGGTAAGTTATTTGTCAGAGCATTGATACAAGAGTTAAGACATCATGGGGCTGTACAAGAGACAGGTAAGACCACTTTTGCAGAACGGCAGACAATTTTGATAGCCCTGCTATGGAAAGTATGTTATTAAACTGAAAAGTTTGCAAAAAAGATTTACTAGGATGTTACCAAGACTGGAGGGTTTGAGATATAAGGATAGACCGGCACTTTTTTCCATGGAGTGTAGGACTCTGAGGGGTGATCTTATCGAGGCCTACAAAATCATAAGGGGGATAGATAAGGTAAAAAGCTAAGGTCTTTGCCCTCTAGTTTTGGACTCCCCTACACCGGGGAATAGATTTAAGATGAGAGAAGAAAGATTAAAAAGGGACCTGAGGGACACCTTCTTCACACAGAGATGTGTATGTGGAACGAGCTGCCGAGGAGATGTTAGAGGTGAGTACAATTACCATATTTAAAAGGCATCTGACTAGGTACATGGTTAGGAAAGGTTTAGAGGGGCAAAACGCAGGAAAATTATACTAGTTCAGTTTAGGAAAACTGGGTGGTATGGATGAGTTGTTCCGAAGCATCTGTTTCTGTGCTGTAAGACTCTATAAATCTCATTGATACTGGAAATGCAGGGAATTTAGAGAAAAGAGGCAACCAAACTACAAATAGTAAGCTCCTACAGACAATCACAACCAGGTCATCGACTTGTAATTTATTAGGTAAGGGATAAAGATTGACTAGGGTTCTGGGGTATTTCCACTGCTCTTTCCCAAATTGGTGCTGCAGAAGCTTTTTACATTGTGCTTGAGAGAGCACACTGAGTCGCTGCTGACATCAGAGCAGAGATGTAAAGCAGACAGCCAACTTGCTATCGCAGGTTTTATACAACCACACAAAATAAGAATCTATTTAAGGTAAATGGATTGCTGTTATCTGCTGAGTAAGTTGATATAGTTAAGTATTAACCATCAAGAAAGTGGACACATCAGGGATGTTCTAAAGTAGATCATCAGTCAGTGCTAAATGAGACTCAAATCAGCTCTGGAAGACCTGGCAAAAGGATATGTCTACCAATGTTCCATAACCATCATGGAATCCCTACAGTGTGGAAACAGGCCATTCAGTCCTTCAAGTCTACACCAATCCTCAGAAGAGCATATCACCCAATCTCTGTAGCCCTGCAATTCCCATGGATGACCCACCTAGCCTGCACATCCCTGGACACTAATGGGGAATTTAGTGAGGCCAATCCATCCTAACCCACACAACTTTGGACAGTGGGAGGAAAGCGGAGCACCCAGAGGAAGGCCACACAAACACAGAGGGAATGTGCAAACTGCACACAGACAGTTGCCTGAGGTTGGAATCAAACCTGTATCCCTGGCATTGTGAGGTAGCAATGCTAACCACTGAGCCACTGTGCCACCCTAGATTGCTATTCAGAAATCCCCTTGTAAGCAGCACTATATACAGGCATTATGACATGTATAAGCAATACCAGACCTGGCTATAGTATCACCTGTGTCTGCAAAGCCACCAGACTAGGGCCTGAAGGTTGCCACAGATGCAGATTATTGGAGGAGAGGTAGTGTCCATCAAACAGGACAGAAGTCAACTTTTCAGTAGTAGAGAGGAAATGGATGAATTTAAAAGAGAAAGGGATTATTTCTCACATTATATTCTCATAGTGAGAGGTTTATTGGACAATAGGATGAGGCATCCTAACTTTAAAAATATGTTCTTAAGAAGAGTCACTGAACTCAAAATATGAACTCTGTCTCTCACTCTTCCCACAGACGCTGTCAGACCTGTTGAGTTTCTCTAACAGTTTCTGATTCTGTTTCAGATCTGCAGTTCTTTGCTTTATTTAAAAATATGGTGACAGGTCTGCATGAGAGCCATTCAAAACATGATCATTACAGTATAAAAGGTAAGGCTTGTCATACTGGCATGATTTACTGTACCATCAGTGGTTTCTGTTCCTTCAAGTGGATCTCCTTCCCCACTGCCATATGAAGCATAAATCCTGATCTGGTACTTGGTCTCTGGCCGTAGATTCTCCAGTGTTGTTGTGGTGCTGTATCCAGGGACCCACTTTTCTCCACTATCATCATCAAAGAGAGATTTCCAGGTGACACGATAGTTGTACACGTTGCCTGGAGCTGAAGTCCACGAAACGTCGATTGTGGTTGGTGTAACGTTTTCAGTCACAAGGTTACGTGCTGAGCCACGTGCTAATAAACAACCAGATCAATGCAAGGTCAGAATCAGTTCTATCATCTTTGCACTTGAGTCATTACGTTTCATAATCCAGCTTTATCAATGCTTTCACTGATTAATACTTTATCAGATTAATTCAAATACACGTGATTTGTAAGCACTTGTATTTTCTTCCCATTTGTTTTATGGCTATCTGATTTTGCTTTCCATATGACATGCTGCTCAAATTGAGCTCTCTGTCACCAACATCATTTCATTAATGATTGTCTATAACCAGCTAACTGAGGGTGTCACTCCTTGGAAACCAGGCTTACTGCATCATATCACCTTGATACTTCCATCATCCGTCTTCACTTTAACACCTGAACAGGTGAGAGTATTCCCAAATCCCCACTATCTCACCAATCTAAATGCTTGACCAGAACTTAACTGGATCAGCCCACATTAACCAGAAACCCAACTCGACTAGTCACATAAATAAGGTCATCATTGTCCCAAGAGGTGAATGGAGGTGGGGGTGAAGGTGATAGGTCGGAGGGGAAGGTGGAGAGGATAGGTGGGCAAAAGTTTTGCAATTCCTTCCCCTGACACCACATCCCTCACCTCCATCCAAGGCCCCAAAGGAGCCTTCCACATCCATCAACATTTCACTTGCACTTCCACACGTCATTTATTGTATCTGTTGCTCCCGATGCGGTCTCCTCTACATTGGGGAGACTGGATGCCTTCTCGCAGAGCGCTTCAAAGAACATCTCTGGGACACACACACCAACCAACCCCACCACCCCGTGGCTGAACACTTTAACTCCCTCTCCCACTCTGCCGAGGACAAGCAAGTCTGAGCCTCCTCTATTGCCACTCCCTCACCACTCGCACCTGGAGGAAGAACACCTCATCTTCTGCATCGGGACCCTCCAACCCCATGGCATCAATGTGGATTTCACCAGTTTCCTCATTTCCCGTCCCCCCATCTTTTCCCAGTTCCAACCTTCCAGCTCAGCATCACCATCATGACCTGTCCCACTGGGTCCATCTTCCTTCCCATCTATCCGCTCCACCATCCTCTCTCACCTATCACCTTTACCCCCACCTCATCCACCTATTGCACTCTCAGCTACCTTCCCCCCAGCACCACCCCCACCCATTTATCTCTCCACCCCCAAGACTCCCAGCCTCATTCCTGATTAAGGACTTATGCCTGAAACGTCGATCTACCAATTCTCATTGAAACATTGAGTCTTCTTAAGAAGCTTGACAGGGTAAAGGCTGAGAGAAGGTTTCTCTGGGAAAGTCCAGGACCAGATGGCTTTGTCTGAGATGAAAGGACACCAATTTAAGACTGAGGTGAGGAAGAATTCCTTGTCTCAGTGGGTTGAGAGTCCTTGACACAACAGGGTTGCAGGGGCAGAGTCCTTGTGGATATTTAAGGCTGAGAAAGGTAGATTCTGATCAGTCAGGAAATTAAGGGTTAAGGGGCAAGGGCAGGAAAGTGGACATTAGGAATGTTGGATCAGCCTAATCCTATTGAAGGCTGGAGCAGGCTCAAGGAGCCAATCAACTTACTCCTGTTCCTATTTCTTATGGTTTTATAGAAGGACAAGAACAATTGACCCATAAAAACATCACTAAGAAGATTCCCTCCAAGCCAATTACTATCTTGAATTAAAAACATATTGCAGTTCCTGCATCACTGAATCAAAGTCCTGGGACTTCCTCCCTAATAGTATTGTGGGTATACCCTAAACCATATGGACTTGAGTGGTTCAATATATGCGCACATCACCTTCTCAAGGATGGTTAGTAATGGACAACTAATACCAACAATATCCACTTCCTATGAATGAAGCAGGAGTCCTGAATTCATTTTCATACCCATTCAACTCTGCAAACTCCTTCTCTTCTGCATCTGAATTGCTCATACCTCCTGACTTTCTGGTCTGTATTTTTGAACTGTCAGATTTTCCAATTCCCTTCCCTCTGTTTGTTCTGAGCAACACGCCAGTGAAGCAACAACAGAAGACCAGCAATCAGATCTGACACGTTGACCTTTGGCCTTATGATAATAAACTAATCCACTTGTCTAGAAACAATATTTATCATAGAGTCAGAGAGTCATACAACATGGAAACAGACGGTCTAACCTGTTTATGTTGAACAGAATTCCAGACTAAACTAGTCCCACCTGCCTGCTCTAAGTATATATCCCTCCAAATCTTTATTGTTCACATACTTATCCAAATGTCTTTTAAATGTTGTGACCAAACCTGCATCCACCACTTCCTCAGGATGTTCATCCACACGTGAACCACCCTCTGCAAAAAAATTTGCCTCTCAAGTCTTTTTCAAATCTCTCTCCTCTCACCTTAAAAATGTGCCCTCTGGGCTTGAAATCTCCCATCCTAGGGAAAAGACAACGACCATTAGCCTTGTCTATACCTCTCATTACTTAATAACTTTCTCTCAGGTTGCCTCTCAACCTCCAGGCTCCAGTTAAAAGAAAATCCCAGCCTCTCTTTACAAGTCTTTCCAGACTTTCTTTACAATTCAAACCTTCCATACCTGGCAACATCCTGGTAACTCTCTTCTGAACCCTCTCCAGATTAATAATCTCCTTCCTATGACTGGGCAACCAGAACTGGACTCTGTATTCCAGAAGAGGCCTCACCAGTGTCCTGTACAACCTCAGTCTGACTTCCCAACTCCTATACTCAGAGGACTGAGCAATGAAGGCTAGTGTGCCAAACATGTCTCCTTCAGCCACGTTTGTGAGATTGTTCAGTTCCCTGGGTCAAAACCCCTGGAATACTCCTATCTAACATTGCTGTGGGAGCAATATCAGGATGTGGGCATCACTGCATAAGCCAACATTAATGGTATTGACTCAACCACATTGCTGTGGGCCTGAAGTCACATGTAGGGCAGACCAGGTAAGGATAGCAGATCTCCTTTTCCAAAGGACATTGGTGAAGTAGATGGGTTTTCTTGACAATCAGCACTGTTTCATGGTCATAGTGATTTCATTTGGCTTTACTTTTATAGAATTCAAATTCCAGCATCTGCCGTGGCGGGATTCCAATCTGGGTCCCCAGAACATTATCTGGAGCTCTGGATTAACAGTTCAGTGATAATACCATTAGACCATCATTCCCGATGGGCTGCAGTTGTCCAAGAAGGCATTCAACCACCACCTTGGCAAGGCCAATTGTCAGTGACCAATAAATACAGACATTTCCTGAAATGTCCACATCCCAAGAATGCAGATAAAGATATATTGTATATACTGACCTCAACAATTTTCAAAATCAACAAATTGTTCAGGACAATGTGAGGATTTGATTTGATGTGGACAGAGAAACCACTTCTCCTTGCTAGAGGGTAAATAATGAGTGGACACAGATTGATGTAGTTTACAGAAGAATCAGGGAGGATGAGAGCATTATACTTCACAAGTTGTTATGATTTAGAATATACTCATTGCCTGAAAGGGCAAAGTTGAAATGATCTTGCTCATGTAAAGTACCTCTGCTCATTTAGTTCTATTTTGACAATGTGATTGCTTGGACTCGGAGGACTTATGTGTTTTTTTAATTGCGTGAGATGTAAAGCATTTTCTCCCTGAAGGTAGGAGTTGGATCATGACTGCATCTGTGTGCGTAAAACAGCAAAGAGAAATATGGAACGAAAAAGGGCTTTGTGGTCCAATAGTTCTACTGCTTCCATATACAGACGTTTTAGCGTGGATTCTACCCAGCTTGTTTAATCTCTGAGGAGAGTTTCTGCAGTCCTTCTCCCTGCTAACGCCAAGCTGCAGTAAAACATGCCATTGCCATTTTAAATGCCATATTACTCATTCCTGACTGACTGCCTTGCTTGGCCATGTGATTTCAACATTCGGAACAGCTTAGGGGCCAACTGCCTTCCAATTTTGCCCATCCATTTGTAATTATCCTTCAATCCCACTAAATCATTCACCCTGCTGCTTTTCAAACCTGTTCACCATAAGATAAGTTCTTGCTAGGTGCAACTTTGGACTTTGCGCAGTTTTGTGAAAAAAATGTTGTGTTATCATCCTCCTTTTACTAAGCATGAGCTATGGGGAAGGAAACTGCAGGGGATGAGCACATTAAAAATGTGGAGCTTATTCAAGGAAAAGCTCCTGTGTGTCCGAGGTAAGTATGTATCTGTCAGGCAGGGAGGAAAATATAGAACGCATGAGCCGTGGTTTACTAAGGAAGTGGAATCCCTGGTCAAGAAGAAGAAGGAGGCTTATGTTAGGACAAAATGTGAAAACTCAGTTAGGGCGCTTGAGGGTTACAAGGAAGTCAGGAAAGACCCAAAAAGAAAGCTCAGAAGAGCCTGGAGGAGACATGAGAAGTTGTTGGTGGATAGGATCAAGATTAACCCCAAGGCTTTCCATAGATATGTCAGGAATAAAAAAATGACGAGAGTTAAATTAGGGCCAATCAAGGATAATAGTGGGAAGTTGTGAGTGGAGTCAGAGGAGATAGGGGAAGCACTAAATAAATATTTTTCGACAGTGTTCACTATAGAAAATGAAAATGGTGAGGAAGATACAGAGGTACTTGCATCTAGACTAGAAGAGATTGAGGTTCACAAGGAAGAGGTATTAGAAATACTGCAGAGTGTGAAAATAGACAAGTCCACTGGGCCGAATGGGATCTATCCTAGGATCCTCTGGGAAGCAAGGGAAGAGATTGCCGAGCCTTTGGCATTGATCTTCAAGTCATCATTGTTTACAAGGAATAGTGCCTGAGGACTGGAGGATAACAAATGTGGTTCCCTTGTTCAAAAAGGGTAGTAGAGACAACCCTGGTAATTACAGACTAGTGAGTCTCACTTCAGTTGTTGGTAAAGTGTTGGAAAAGGTTATAAGAGATAGGATTTATAACCATCTAAAAAAAGAATAACCTGATCAGGGACAGTCAGCACGGTTTTGTGAAGGGTAGGTTGTGCCTAACGAATCTTATTGAGTTTTTTGACAAAGTGACCAAACAGGTAGATGAGAGTAAACAGGTTGATGTGGTGTATATGAATTTCAGCAAGGCGTTCGATAAGATTCCCCACAGTAGGCTATTATACAAAATGCGGAGGAATGGGATTGTGGGAGACATAGCAGTTTGGATCAGTAATTGGCTTGCTGAAAGAAAACGGAGGGTTATAGTTGATGGAACATGTTCATCTGGGTGTCCAGTTACTAGCGGCATACTGCAAGGGTCGGTGTTGGGTCCACTGCCATTTGTCATTTTAATAAATGACCTGGATGAGGGCTTAGAAGGATGGGTTAGAAAATTTGCGGACGACACTAAGGTCGGTGGAGTTGTGGATAGTGACAAAGGATGTAGTAGGTTGCAGAGAGACATAGATAGGATGCAGAGCTGGGCTGAGGGGTGGCAAATGGAGTTTAATGTGGACAAGTGTGAGGTGATACACTTTGGACAGAGTAATCGGAATGCAAAGTACTGGGCTAATGGTAGGATCCTTGGGAGTGCAGATGAGCAGAGAGATCTCGGTGTCCATGTACACAGACCCCCGAAAGTTGCAACCCAGATTGACAGGGTTGTTAAGAAGGCTTACAGTGTTTTGGCCTTTATTAATAGAGGGATTGAGTTCTGGAACCAGGAGGTTATGCGCAGCTGTACAAAGCTCTGGTACGGCCACACTTGGAGTATTGTGTACAGTTCTGGTTGCCGCATTATAAGAAGGATGTGGAAGCTTTGGAAAGGGTGCAGAGGAGATTTATAGGATGTTGCCTGGTATGGAAGGAATGTCTTACGAGGAAAGGCTGAGGGCCTTGAGGCTGTTCTCGTTAGAGATAAGAAGGTTGAGAGGTGACTTAGTAGAGACATACAAGATAATCAGAGGGTTAGATAGGTGGACAGGGAGAGCCTTTTTCCAAGTATGGGGATGGCAAACACGAGAGGACACAACTTTAAAGTGAGGGGAGATAGGTATAAGACAGATGTAAGTGATAGTTTCTTTACTCAGAGAGTAGTAAGGGTATGGAATGCTTTGCCTGCAATGGTAGTAGATTCGCCAAGTTTAAGTGCATTTAAGTTGTCATTGGACAGGCATATGGACGTAGATGGAATAGTGTAGGTGGGATGGGCTTCAGATTAGTATGACAGGGCGACACAACATCGAGGGCCAAAGGGCCTGTATTGCGCTGTAATGTTCTATGTTCTATGTTCTATGTTCTATGGAAAAATGTAAACCAAGCTGAAGATTTCCTTTGCCCATTATTAGAATTAGACTAAAAGTCAAGATCTAGCTGCTCCATGTGTAGATACCAATGTGCTCTGATTGTGTGCATGTGCATGTCATCTGGCTCAGCTGAGTGTAACAATAACCATTAAGGTTATATTTACAGTCCAGACCATCTTCCAGGCTGTGCACTATGAAATATTAATTTTTCTTCCACAGTACACACAACAAAGGACAACATTTGTCACCCTTGAACTGAATGTCTTGCTTGGTTAAGGGTCAACCACATTGCTGTGGGTCCCGGACTCCATATGAGAGCCAGGCTGTGCAAAAATGTTGTTTTCCTTCCTTGAGGGACATTCATAAATCCAGGTAGGTTTTTACAAGAATCAATGTTAAACTCACTATTACTGAGGCTTGCTTTCAAGTTCACACTTTGATGAACTGAATTTCATTTCCAACAGCTGCCGTGGTAAGATTTTGAATCATTGACCCCCACAGTAATGGCCTGGTCCTTTGAATTACTAACACAGTGGTTTTATTGCTGTACCAGCGTCCCTGCTTAGTCAAGATGGTCAAAGAACTTTCTTCATGCAGAACTGCCAATGGATGGAAATGGGAAATGACCCATTGAACCACCAAATATTACAGTATCCAAGAAGGCCAGTCTGAGTACTTCTTCACTTTATTAATCCAAAGCCAATCTCAGAGCCACGTTCTCTCCCCATAGCCTTGTTACATTTCTCTGTTTCAAAGACATATCCATTTTTCCCTCAAAATTATCTGCAACTCAATCAATCCCTGTGCATTCAACACCAAAACAAGAAAAGCATGAAAGCACTATGTAGGAAAGATGTCTGTCCTGAGTAATAAAACTTATAGCTCCTTCCACAGATATATTCAGCTGGATGTCTTGACACAGTCCAATGCAGTCCTTTCAGTGTCTGCTCCTTGTTGTGATCTTATATCACCTAGAAATGGTCCCCAGGTTCAACCAAAGCAATATAATCTTATTTCTGCTAATTTTTTGTGACACATTCCGCAATTCTCCTGGACTCAACTCAGCAGTTCAAATGCATTCATCTCTCTACACCTCATGAGTATCTTTACAGCTTGCAAGTGCCAAACTGTGAATATATATGAAGTATCTGTGCAGATGTTTTAGTGGATTCCAGATGCAGAAGCCAATTTAATATAACATCCAGATGGCAACCGATATACATTTAAGCATTGAGTGCCTGATTGATGTCCCACAGTACCATAGGCTAACTGCAAATCCCTGACAAGAATCCGAGAATCCCAACAGAGCAGAAAAAGGCCATTTGGCCCATCACACCTGCCCTAACCCTTCTAAATAGAATGTCAACCAAACCCAGCCCTTCATGCCATCCTCATAAGCCCCCAAACCCCACATGTTCCATGGCCAATCCACCTAACCTGCACATCCGTGGACATTATGAGGGAATTTTGCATGGCCAATCCACCTAATCTGCACATCTTTAGTCTCACTGTGTAAGCTCAACTATGAAATATTACTAAGGTGCCTCTAACTCTGGTTGACGTTGGTGCCTTGCTTCTTTTTATAATGCATAATCCATCTTAATTTTAAAACCCATTTTTGTCAGTATACGTCCTAAGCCTGAGTTAATAAAAGGAAGACAATTTCAAAAGTAAATGAGAGAGGCAGTTTTTTTTTTAACTAATACTCTGCGACTTTTTCTGTGAATGGACTTTGATGCCAATTTTGAATTATTTGACAAAAAAAGTCCTTTGTCATATAAGTATCTTTCCTCTTTTATTTTAAGACTGATATAAACCTGTTTTGTCTTAGTTATCAAGCTAGAAGCTACAGCTATATTTTACATGCGTTTAAACCGAATGGACTGTTGAAGACAAAAATTCAAAAACACTTCACCAAATAAATTCTGTTTGCATAGACTATTGTTGCAGAAAACATTTAATGAAACAATGATTAAGTCTCAATTGGAGCGTTGTGTCCAACTCTGGGCACCATGCTTTTGGAAGGGTGTTGAAGCTTTGGAGTGGATACAAAGGAAATTGACTGGACTGGTACCAGGACTGTATTGATATATTATTGAAGCCAAAATTGGCTTTTTATTCCTTGGAAATTTGGAGATTTGGAGGGGATATAACTGTAATTACTCAACTTAGAGTCATGGAAATTTATTGCATTGACCTTAGTGTTCATGTCGGAGAAAAGTGTCCGCAAAACTCAATAAAGCATCTTCAAGGTCTTTGTTCATCTTTGATAAGACTCAGAGTGGAAATCGTTAGTTGCACAGCTATCCAGTGGAGAGATGGGAATGTTAATTAGTGCAGGGGGAGAAAATGAGATCGGAGCGGTGCAAAAAACAAAGACTGATGCAGAGGAGACAAAACATCAAACACGACACAATCCAAAATCAAGACAGGGTCCCCGCCGATAGGCGAATCCTCAGAGGTGCGTTAACCCACTGCTTTACATTTTGTGTTCTGACCTAGCTATAAGAAGTGTGTTTGAGCAGTTCCATCTGCGAGGAAGATTAGTCGGCACTTTCACAGAATTTGAGTATTTACGGTGAAATATTCGGTCTGCTGATCTCATTAAGACTCCAGAAAGCACTTTCCAGAGTTTTGATGAGCTCTGCTGCAAAGCTTACTGGGTTCCACTTAAGCTGCATGCTTTCAACTGACAAATCCTGGCCATGAGAGCACACAGTAACTGCAAACTACATACCATTCTGACAAGGCCAAAAGATATTTATTGTTTTAACTTCAGAAGATTTATATACCCAATGGAAAAGTGGCAAACGCACAAAGATAACAAATTTGTTTGCCCAGTTTGCGGAAAGATTTAAATCTTGTTGTTATCTTATTTTTGATCAGTGTTTCTCTCCAGCTTCCACTGGATTGCAAAGCTAGGACTGTCCTGCCATAATGGAGAGAAGCGACCATTCGTGGGGTCAATATATCTCAGGGACCACATGTAATCTTGCTTCCCTTATCTTCAGCCAGTGTCAGAACTTATGTTGCCAAAAAGTGACTGTGTTATTTGAAGGAAACAGTAATAGTCACTTGTTACAGTGAAACGATGCCGACTATGACTCAATTGGAAGCACACTTGTTTCTGAGTCAGGCAGTGCATTCCAGATCATAACAACTCTCAGTGTAAAAAAACAAATCCTCCTCCTCCTCTCTCTATTGTTTTTGATACTTAATCTGTGAATTCTGCTTGCAACCCTCCTTCAAGTGGAAACCATTTCTCCTAACAACATTTCTAAATCTGAACGCCTCTGCTAAATCTTCCCCTAAACCTTTCTATGCCAAGGAGCTGGGATCTTGAGTGATCAGGGGTAGATCACCCTTTAATCAATGAAAGTTAAGGGAATACAAGCCAAGTTTATTCAGTCTGTCCTTGTGGGCTGACACTTTAAACCTGGGTTTAGCGTTTGTGGCTTAGAAACTGCTGTCAAAGGAAGCTTAGTGAGTTACTCAAAGTTTGGGAGAAGATTTGTAGCTCGGGTGCTCGTTGTTGTGGTTCTGTTCACCGAGCTGGGAATTTGTCTTGCAAACGTTTCGTCCCCTGTCTAGGTGACTATCAACAAACACATCGACCTGGACCCAATATACCAGCCACTACAGTGGACAGCTCGAACTGACAACCGGAAGCGGCAGAGACAGGCCACTACAAATGCCGGAGGAAACAGCACAGAAGTGCTTCACAGGAGGCTCCCAAGCACTGAGGATGTCACCTAGACAGGGGATGAAACGTTTGCAAGACAAATTCCCAGCTCGGCGAACAGAACCACAATTAGTGAGTTACTGATAATGCCAATGATGACCCATAAGAATATGGCAATCTTCTGTTCTCCTACATCATAAGATAAATAAATGTATTTCTCCACTTCAGAATCACTGCACACACTAACTGAGCTCTTCACTTCTATTAAGACAATTAATGTATAATATTTTTAAATTTGCACTGCTTTTCTCTCACTCCTTGTATCTCTTACCAGGCCAACCATTAGACTTGAACCAAGCTTCTACCAAGGCTATAAATACAGAGAGAAAACTCAAGGAAAGGAAAAGATTTTTCGGCCCATCAGAACTATTACAATTAGAGTTCAAGTCTGATTATTCCCTCTTTAAAACCACTTCCTATTTGCTGCCTTAGGGAATACAATCTTCTTTCCTGAAGCTGCCATGAAAAACCACTGCAGTATTGTAACATGAAAACCTGTACCACCTGATATCAAGCCAGCTAATTTGAAGCTACCAACGAACTTCAAAATCAACTATCTGAGTATTTTACAACATCTTCTCCATCCTTAGGGAAATTAGTTTTCCTAACCCCTCACCCCACTTGAAATTTTGTATGAGTGTTGTCATCCCGTACTTCCCAATTAGTTTCCAGTCTCTGCTATTCCTTTCATGGCCAACATGACCAACTGTACTAGTGGACCTAGGAATAAATTTTCCACTAGGCTTTGCTTTGTTGTAGTACCTGATTGTCACTTGCCTTTACCACCCACCAATTCCACCACCATCACACACCCCTACCAGTAGCATTGTCAGTAATGTTGGGGAATTGTCTCTAATTCAGAACCAGTACTTGACAAAGCTCCATCCATCGTATTGGAATACACCATATTGGGAGTATTTACATTCTCACTGCACTTCCAGATCAAGTGAGACAGTTTAGTTATTTTTGGGCATTGAAACTAGCATTTATTTTCAGTCTGAAGTTTCCCAGCTTTTTAACCACTTTGGAAAATACTGAAGAATTAATAGCATGGTGTGAAACAATGCCCGGACCAGGTAATGGCATTAGTCAGGCCCTTTGTCAATCTGTTCTGATGCCAGACTGCTATGTCATTTACACAAACTGAATTCACATTCTCAAAGCACCATAGTAGAGATTTGAAGTCACAATCCCTGGATTATTAACCCAGGCTTCAAGGATCTAGTTCAGTAACATGACCACTGCATGACCGCATCAAGTTGCGATTGCGACAGCAAAAATAAAAATCAGCCTCGTGCACAACTCAGAGCCAAAAACATTCAGTCACTCAGCTAATGAGTGTATATGATAGTCTGCAAAGAAACCGCATCAATCTTTACATTCAACTTATCCAAGATTTGTCAAGTGCTTGTAACTAGGCTGTTAAATGGGTTGTGATATCATTGACTATTAGTCAAGAAGGAAGAATGTAAAAACCATTCAATTTTCCATGCTGGCCCTTGTTATTCCGTGATCTTTCCACAATTTTGTAAAGACTTAGCGAAGTCCCGGGAGGCTGCACGCTGGAGCTGGCTAAAGCTCCATTGCTCAGCGTTTGCCAGCTACAATGAGAAAGATGCTTCTCGATCCTGATCTCCTCATTTGGCAGTGCACTGCCAAAACAAAAAACAAGCCCTTGCAGAATCCATTCTTTTTGATGCAATTTTAATCTTCAAACAATGTAGGGAGTGCTTTTAATGTTCCAGGGTCAAGACATTGATGCACAGTCCGTCCCTGCCCCCCACTCCATTTCCTTCCTTCACTCTGTGAAATGATCTCGTTCAATCAAATTCTTTTATAACTGAATTCTTCCTCCGATTTTCAAGCTTACCTGCCTTGATCTCCTGTTCTCTGCTGATGGTGTTGAGTTAACTGAGGTTTCCTTCTAGATACCTTCTTTCAATGACCTCACTCAAGTTTCCATTCATCAAGTTCAAGACCAGATATTCAGTTTCAGCAAGCTGTTTACTTTCTAATCTCTGTTCGTTTCCGAGCCATGCTTCTGCTGCCTCTTAACGTTCATCTCCAGTTACTGGTTTGATGTAACTGAGCGGAATTCACTTCAGAGGGTAGTTAAGATCCACACCTATTTCTGTTAATCTGGGGTCATAAGTGTTGGAGGCTGAGGGCTGACCTTATAAAAGTTTATAATCATGAGAGGTACGCACAGGGTGAATAGTCAAGGTCTTTCCCCCACAGTAAGGAAGCCCAAAACTCGAGGACATGGCTTTAAGATGAAAGGTGAAAAATATTAAAAAGACCTAAGGGGCAAATTTTTCATGCAGGGGTGGTGTGTGTATGGAATGAGCTGCCAGAGGAAGTGCAGGAAGCTGGTACAATTACAACATTTAAAAGGCATTTGGATGGGCATATGACTAGGAAGGGGTCAGAGGGTTATGGGTCAAGTGCTGGCAAATATGACTAGATTAATTTAGGATATCTGGTCGGCATGGCCAATTTGAACTGAAGGTCTGTTTCCACGCTGTACATCTCTATGACGCTTATATAAACCAGACCACAAAATGATGGAAACCTTCTTTCTTTGAAGTACATGGAACCAGATGGATTTTTATGACCACTGGACAGTGTCATGTCCTCTTTTACTGGCGCCGGTTCTTTGCTTCCAGATATTTTGAAACTGAAGTCAAGTTACCAAACTGCTGATGGTATCAACTCATAATTAATCAGGGAACCAAGGGCTGTGGGAAAAGAGCAGGAAGGTGGATGTCAGGAATGTTGGATCAGCCATGATCCTATGGAATGGCGGAGTAGGCTCGATGGGCTGAATAGCCTAATCCTGTTCCCATTTCTTCTGATCTTATGGTCTAACATTAACTGGATAACAATCAGAGACAAGAACCCCAAGCCACTGCAACATTCTAACCATTCTAACATGACTGAAGCAGTTGGGCTCAACTGATTAACTTCACTGAATCAGCCAACATTTTAAGATCCTTTCCTTTTGTCGCAAGCATTATCCTGTGGTAATGTGGTTAATAATCCTCGCACACTGAGCGCAATTTGTGTTTTTTTGATTTGTACATGCTTGCACGTACAGAGACATCAATGCTCAGCCCAGTAACACATAGAAACATACACCCACTTTGCAATTTAATGGGGACCCGCCCAGAACTCTCAGAAGGTCCTGCAGAGGAATCTTCCCAAAAGGGTGAGTGTGAATGTCATGTAACTTTATAAACTTCAAAGGAAATATGCAACATCTGCCACTTTGTGAAGTATCCTATTACCTTGCAATATGAGAAAATGCTCAGCTGAGTTTTATTTAAAGACAGCAACATGTATTTTCCTGTTCCTTGGAATCAGGCTGCTTCACGATTTGAATAAAAGAGGGAAACATGGGATCAAACTCCATCTGAGAGCACCCAACTTGTTCCTTAGTGAAAGAGTCTCATAGAGTCCCTATAGTATGGAAGCAGGCCATTCAGCCCATCAAGCCCAAATTGACCCTCCAAAGAGCATTGCACCCAGACTCACCCCTGTAACTCTGTACTTCCATGTCGAATCAATCCAGCCTGCACATCCCTGGACACTATGGGTAATTTAGCATGGCCAATCTACCTAATCTGCACATCTTTGGACTGTGGGAGGAAACAGGAGCACCCGGAGAAAACCATGCAGACACGGGGAGAATGTGCAAAATCCATACAGAGAGTGGAATCAAACCAGGGTCCCTGACACTGTGTGGCAGCAGTGCTAACCACTGAGTCATCGATCTCTGATGTTCAAGATGAGGTCTGTGCATTGAGGTGAACAGGAATGGAACATGGTGGAGGGAGAAAAGTTAATTTATACTACGAAAATGTTTTGCTACAGGCTGTATATGCTTGACATGGAATGGATATTGTAAATATTAAGGCCATTATAATTGTATTGAAGCCCCTATGAGATGAAAAGTTTGGTGCTGGAAAAGTGCAGCACACTTTTCAACTCTGGTCTCCAACATCTGCAGTCCTCACTTTCTCCTAGTTGAAGTCCCTATGAGCCTAGTGCTGGGAAGTGGGACTACTGTAGATTTAGTGTAGATTTTAGGGGATGTAAAACTCTATGATTCTATGATAAGGGTAGAACTTGCTGTACGGAGATGAGTTGAATTTTGGTGCACCTTCTGAAACTTGCAACATTTTGGAATGTATTCCTCCAAATTTTATGCAATAAAATGTAATTTTGGAAATATAAATTGCCTTGCTCTTTCTGAGAGCTTGCTGCACACTCATCACCACTTTCTCAAGAGCAACTAACGACAGTAATAAATGCTGGCCAACCAGCAACACCCACATTGCATGAATGAGTTAAAAAATTCCTGGTCACGACGTTCATGACAGCACTGAGTACGAATGGATTTCATCAGCAGTGGAGTGCTTTGGGATGTCCTAAGGATTTGGAATAAATAAGGAAAAGGCGAGATTTGCATTTATGTCCCATTTCTTCCAGCAGTACTATCTATCTGAAAGTGCTTGAGAGTCAAGAACTAATTTTTGAAGTGTAGTCATTGGCGTTATGCAGGAAACATGCACAGCAAGTGGATGGTCTAGTGGTATTACTGCTGGATTCATGAGGCCCAGGTCATGTTCTGGGGACCTCAGTTTGAATCCAGCCATGGCAGATGGTGGTATTTGAATTAAACAAAAATCTAGAATTAAGAATCTAATGATGAACATGAATCCTTACCAAGGCTGGCCTACATGTGACTCCAGACCTACAGCAATGTGGTTGACTCTTAACTGCCCTCTGGGCAATAAATGCTGACCTAGTCAGTGCCACCCGCATTCCATGAATGAATAAAACAAGTACCCAGAGCATCATGGTTAACTCCCTCTTGCTCTTCTTCAAAAGAGTGCCAAAGTATTTTTCGACTGTGAGCTGAGAGTTTAGCCATGGTCTAAGCATTTCAGGGAGTCCAGCACACCCTCAGTGTTAGCAGTGATGTGTTAGCCTGGAATCTTGTGCTTAGGACCTGGGATGAGACTTAAAGCCAGAATCTTGAAACATCTTTGCTACTAACTGGACTGCAGCTGGTACAAAGAAGCAGCACAATTGCAAATCTTCCCTCGGTGTCTTTTGCACCTCACTTTTCCTTAACATGTGTCAAAACGCAGGAGAAGAAACTTGCTGACAGTCACTTTCATGATGCATTGGCATCATAATGAGAGATAAAATAGAGCAGATGAAGATTTTCACCTGCCTAGGTTTGGGCTGGATAATTAATATCTGCTTACAAGAAATTTATAAAAATGCATACTATTTTTATTTTACTTTTCAACCAGAAATTCATTTTATCAAGGCCCTGAAATTGCCTGTTCCTACATGTTCTGTTGCCTCCAGGATTGAACCATAACCCTATCACGGAATTCCCTCCCCTCCCCTAAGTTGCAAGAATCGATAGCTGTAAGAAATGTTGACGTTTCTGCTCCATCAAGAGAATTTTTTTTGTCCCTGCTCCTCGCACTATGTTGGGCTCTAGTCTACAACCCCTGCCCCACCATTCTGTGTTTTACAGTATTCTTTGTGAGATTTCCACTGTGAGCTCCCCATCCCCACATCTCCAATAACCCAAAACTATAATAAGTTGGAATGTTTGGCAGATAAAATTGCTAAAAGTTTCACAATGTTGAAAATGACCAGACTTCAGTAATCATAACACCACATAATTTCCACTCATCTCCCTTCTATTGACAATAAACATCACTTGCCTGCACATATGTTAAGCATAATCAAAAATACCTGGGGATGGTTATGATGCAGTAATCGTAACACACAAATAATCATAATGACATTTGGATAGCATGCAACATCTAGGAGTGTGGTACCATCTTGAAATAATTCAAGTATTTCTTCATTTGTTTTTGTTTGTTACTGCGATGTTTATAAAAGGGATGATCCAATTTAGTTCCAGTTTCTCTTCTTGTACTGACACCAGTTTCATCATAGTCTGACAGAGACTTTGCTCCTGGCTTCCTGATCACCTTCCCTATAAAGTTAGATGAGGGAAACTTCATACTAAGAACTACGATCTATCAAAATGGTCTAACGCTGCATGTGATTCCATATTTCCAACGCATCTACCTTTGGAGGAGTAAAGGATAGAGCAAGGTTTTTCAGAATCTTACATCAAGGGGTTAACTGAATTGGGTGCAGTATATAATGGTACAGTCGCATGTGGTCTTAAAGAATCATTTGTCCTTTATTTGTGTCCCTTTCAAGAGCAATTAATAACTGTGGTGGAGGAATTTAACTCTATTGCATGATAGTAGTAGGTAATGGGTCACCACATCTCAGACCAGGAGCAAGGTTGAGAAGGCAGGACCTTCATGCACCTTCAACTGGTGTGGGAACTGAACTGCACTATTGTTGTCACTCTAGCCGACCCTCACCATGGATATACCCATCAGTTAATTGCTGGGAAATGATATGTAATTATTAATTTTGCCTGAGGATCCCATGAGACGCCACTCTTTGGGTCAAGATGTAGACCCAGCAGCATATGGCCAGTGTTGTTATTTTATTGCTACACGATTTTCTATCAACAGCAGGGCACGACCGTTGGGCTGTGATGTTTAGGATTTAACTGGCTCAACGATTGTTGCATTGATGTTATTTGTGCTCTGCCTGAAGGCAAGTCTGGGGCTGGTGATCCATCCTGGGCTGTTACTTTCGTCAGGGGTGGCTAGTCACTCCCTCCCATTCTCAGGGGCTGGGCATGTTGGCAGGTCCCAAGTCTAGTTAAACTGGAATGGAGATCAAACAGCTGCGCTCAGCATTATTCAAAAGAACGTTCTTGCCTTCCAGCCAACTGAACCAACTGGATCCCCCAGTGTGGCCTGACTCCACTGTGTAACTTGTTAAAAATTTATTCTGGTGAGGTTATTAAATTTTCTCATTTAATAATTCAATAATTTTGTGTGAAATGTACCTTCTTTAGTGGTGCCTTCTCCAACTAGCGGTTGACCAACAAGAGTTTGGTATTCAGGTATAATTGTCACTGAATACTTGGTGTCTGGGAGCAGGTTCTGGAGGGTTGTCCATGTCTCCAGACCTCCAACAGTCACTTCCTTGCTCTCGCCTCCCAAAACTGGTCTGTACTCCACTCTGTATCGCTGAACATTCCCGGGAGCAGCTGTCCACCTGACCTTGAAACTGTCTGTGGTTTCATCCAATACCTCCAAGTTACTCGGTGACCCAACCTCTGTGGTTAAACACAGAAAAAAAACAGCATTGTTAATAGCAAGGAAAATATCACATGGGCTCCACAGAGAGGGGTATCAGTGGTCTGCTGGTTAAGGAGCTAGATCTGAGGCAAAAAAAATCCGAATAATTCACGCACCATTTCACAAAACATGTCGCTTATGTTTGTGAACCAGGATGCATCAGACAGCCCAGAATATTATGGGGATACATTAATAAAAAGGCAATGATATTCCAGATTTCAGTCAGCTATCAATTAGTTTGAATTTCACATGTTTATATCTCAATTAAAACCCTCAAACATGGAACTCCATCACATGTGTTCTGCACGTTCAACAAACAATAAACTAGTTCCATTCTTAATTTATTTATTTGTTTTTTTTAAGAACATTTTAAACCAAAAGAACAGGAGCCGGAGTATGTAATTCAGTACCTTCAGCCCTCTCTGCCATTTAATACAATCATGGCTGATCTTATCTCAGCCTCAGCTCCACTTTTCTGCCAGCTCCCCATAACCCTTCAACCGATTCCTAATTAAAAATCTATCTCCTCCTTAAATTTATTCAGTGTTCCAGCATCTATCATGCCCTGGAGTATGTAGATCCACAGATCTACAACCCTTTGAGGGAAGTTGTTTCTCTACATCTCTGTTTTTAATCTGCCACTCATTTTCCTAAAACAATGACCTCTCATTCTAGATTGCGCCACATGAGGAAACATCTTCTGTATGTCTACTTTGTCAATTCCCTTTAGCATCTTATCTACCTCAATCAAGTCTTCTCTTATCTGTCTAAAACCCAGTATCAGCCTAAACTACTCAATCGCTCTTCATAACTAAACCTCTCATCTCTGGAATCATTTGAGTCAACCTCCTCTGAACTGCCTCCAGTGCAACTACATCACTCCACAAATAAAGGGACCAAAATTGCATGCAATACACCAGTCACTAATGCCTTATACAGTTGCAGCATCACTTCCCTACTTTTTTTTACAATATACCTTTAGCAATAAATAACAAAACTCAGATCATATGTCTGAAGAATCATGTATTGCTTCTATGACCTAGCTGACAAGTCTTACATTTTTACAATAAAGCCCAGACAGTCTGTTCATCTCCCCCCTCCTCCCCACACCCCCCCCCCCCCAACTCCCCAAGGATTAAGTCCTTCAAAACTAGGTTTAAGAATGGGATCCTCTATATAGTCTGGTCTCTAGGTTTAATTTTGGGAAGTTTGACTGTTGCAAGTGTTACATCCTGAATCAGCAATCATAGCTTGGGTATGAACGATGTTCTACCTTTCAGCTGAATTACCAATACATTAGTCAGCTAGCCTTAATAAAATGCAGCAAACCCTTAAAAAAATTAACTCTGGAACTCCACGGCACAGATCAAGGCCAACTGGCCCATTGTGTGTGTGCTGGGTCTTTTAACAATATTCTCCAATTAGTCCTGTCGCCATTTCTCTTTCACCATAGATCTGCAATTTCTTCCTGTTCAATCCTTATCTGATTATTTTTTTGGATATTAATTATCTGTTTGAACCCAAGATATTTCTGCATAAATGTACCCAGCCTAAAACAAGCAATCATGTGAGGGCTAGGGTGCTCAGAGATATTATACAATACCATTATGTAAGCCACAAGTGAATGCAATGAATTTAGCAAAATGTGTGAGCAACATGATGCCTGATTCCCCATGTGATCTGAGAGCATCTCAAGGTCAGAGTTATAAACTACAGTCAGCACATCAGCTGCTATGCTCTAGTACAAGGGTAAATTAGAAGTCTTCTAGCTGACTGCTACATGATTTATGTACGATATTCAAGTGATTGTTTTGCCAAAATATGTTTGTAGACCCCCATGACACCAACAAGTGGAGCCAAGATAATGTTACTTGCGTCTAAGCCAGTTGCAATAAGTGCTTTGACAATTTTTTTTACAAACAGAATTAACTGTGTTTCTCTTGTACACAAATAAAGTGAATGACTTGTTGGCATTGATTATTAACACGATAAATACTTGTTTACATGGGAGTTTCACATACTTATACAAAATTAAAGCCACTATGCCTCTATAGAAAGAATAACGATTTTCAATAATGCTAAAAACAAGATTTTTAATTTAATATTAAATGTAATTCAAAAGGCACCCAGGGTATAAGAGGATATCATATCCCTCAAGGGATATGATAGCTAAGTGAACAGGTTTGCAGTAGCACAGGTTTTATATTTTATGGGATAAGATAAATAAATCTAAAAAATGATAAACATTTTGGTATTTCATTTGGCATGTACTTATGTGCTTCTAACAAAGCAAGTGCAGATTATAATATTATAAACCCCGCAGCTTTTCCAAGTGATGGTGGAAATTACATAGGACATTAGAGTGTACATTCACAGGAAAGAAGAAAGACAGGATTATGAATATTGTCATGGAGGTCCCCCACAATTGCTGTAAATGATATTCATTTTCTTTTAATAGATCATGGGATGTCAACATCACTTGCAAAGCTAAAATTTGTTACCCATTCCTAACTGCCCTTAAGAAGGTAGTGGTGAGTTGCAGTCCATCTGGTGTGCAACTGCCTATGTGAACTTTGCCAATTCTCCCTGTGTCTGTGTGGGTTTCCTCTGGGTGCTCCAGTCTCCTCCCATAGTCCAAAGATGTGTCGGGTGGATGGATTAGCAATGGGAAATGCAGGGTTACAGGGATAGGCTAGGGGGCCAGATCTTAGTGAGATGGTCTGCAGAGTGTCAATGTGGGTTTGATGGGCCGAATGGACTGCTTCCATACTGTCGGGATTGTATGATTCTATGGTGCAGTACACCCACATGGCTGATAGAAAGGCTTCACAAGGAGAAGGTTCAATAATTAATGGAATCTTGACCTTTTTGCAAAGGTGAAGTAATCACTACAATTGGATTCTGGTCAACAATATCCAACTGCAGCAAAGATACAGAAAATGTTTCTCTTCAAACAATAGTCTGAAATTGCTCATAATCCTCATTCTTCTACCCACACTCTTGTGACGAAGTGGACAAGTTCTGTGATCACACCCCAACTTACTGCTTAGAAAAGGCTCTCCTGGACAGCTTCTCTCCAAACTCTACTGCCCTAATGCTGTCCTGCATCAAGTCCTGTTCACCATAACCCCAATATTCAATATCTGACAATATCTCTCCTTGTTCTAATGCCTTTAGTTAAACTTATTAATCTTACATTTAAAACCGATCATCCACCCTAACTTCTGTAACCTTCTGCAGCCTAATTACCCTTCAAGAACTTTCACCAATTCTGGCACCTTGTGCACTGCCAGAGAGCAAATGTTAACTAGTTTGGAGAAAATTACTGTTGGGTCTATTTTAGGCTCTGCTGGATATGTTATTATATCCAGGTAATAAGGATCAGAATGCTCCAAGCAAAGAGACTAAGTTATATTTTCAAGGGACTTGGAATGATGATGGTCATCAAAATAAATTGCAGCAATTTATTGATTTCCAAAGATTGACTGGATAATAAATAACTACACTTTAAGAGAAAGACAACTGTGAAACATGCATAAAATAAACTCTGAACCAACATCTCTCAAAAATATTCAAATGGAGTCAAGGAATCCTGTCATAGCAGAAGGCAAGAAAGTGGTATTAAGTGAAACTCTGATTTGGAGAGCCAGTGTAAATATGATGGGCAGAATGGTCTCCTTCTGTGCTATAACATTTCTGTGATTCTTTAAAGGAGGTTAGCTTTGGTGGATGAGATTAGGTAGACAAACCCAAGAGGTTATTAAAACATCATCCATTCAACATGATCACCCAAACTCAAGATCTTCCCTGGTCGGTTGTGTCAAGAAATAATACACACTCAATTGATGACCTTTTACCGTGAAAGACTTTAAATGGTACCAGAAACATTTGAAACAGTTTAGTCTGCCAGTTTACACCTGTTTTAAAATAACAACTTTCACAAATTTGCACCTAAAAGTAACAGCTACACTCTGGGAGCACAATAAATTAATGTAGCCATGATGTCCTGTGTGTATTTGAGGTTAATTTGACAGGTTGTATAAATATCACTAGTTATGAATGAACACTGTTCATACAGTAATCATGCTCAGTAATCATGTTGCCACAGTGGCTCAGTGGTTAGCCCTGCTGCCTCATAGCACCAGGGTCCCAGGTTCAATTTCAGCCTCAGGTGACTGTCTGTGTGGAGTTTGCACATTCTCCCTGTGTCTGTGCGGGTTTTTTCCAGGTGCTCCGGTTTCCTCCCACAGTCCGAAGATGTGCAGGTCAGGTGAATCGTCCATACTAAACTGCCCATAGTGTTAGATGCACTAGTCAGACGGAAATGGAGCTGGGTGGGTTACTGTTTGGGGGGTCGGTGTGGACTGGTTGGGCCAAAGGGCCTGTTTCCACACTGTAGGGAATCTAATCTTGTTTTTACTTGAACTAAGCAAGGAATGTAGAATCTCTTGGTACAAGCAAGGCTAAGAAATCTTACAGAATTCTGCAAACCTCAGTTGTATCACACAAAACATTTTATCGACGAACGTGATATTGAAAAGTGGGCCTCACAAGATGCATTGCCCTATCTCTCTATAGTGGCATAAAACTGACCTGAGTGATTTCCTCTGCTCATTTCAGAGGGGAATGAGATTTACAGAGAAGTCAGAATGCATCAGAGCAGCAAGTTCCCTTCCCTTAAGGAAGTTATTTGGAGCCAGGTAGGTTTAAACAAAAATCCAACAACTTTTGTGGTTGGATTTTCTCTAGTGAAAGGCTAAAAGTTGCACATTTTTTTCATGCAAAACTACAGACTTTTATTGGGATTGGTTTCAATCTCACTCCCAGTCCAGATTCCTCATTACCTACACTCTCACACTGTGTACTTATAGAAAACCTAAGGCAAGTATTGGGGTTAAGTTGTAGAATCATTGGGTTTACAGAAATCTCTGGTAGATACAGATCACCCATGATCATATTGAGTGACAGATCATACAAACTTAAGGTCTGCAAGACATCCACTAATTCCTTAGGGTTTATGTTAACCTTGGGAATAAGAGTGAAGAGGATGCAAGTACATTGAAAGGATTTGAGTGTATCCAGATTCAGCAGAGGACACAGTCCAGTGGCAGAATCTATATCGCTCCACCTTTTGTGAAAACCCTCTTAAAGCAATTTCATTTTGTTTAGTTTGATTTTATTTGGGAGATGCAGGTTATGAGGAAAGATTGCAAAGTTGGCTTTCCATCCAAGATCTGCACCACTTTTTAATCAAACAGATATGGCCTTTTCTCAAGTCACTGCGATGTTGATTCAAAGTGGTGGTTTATAATGCTTCCTCCAATTAAACTTCACAGTTGACTGGCTCTGTTGTTTCTTTCAGTTTAATCTAAGAGGCACTTGATGCTTTTACTTTGCTGGCAGCAATGACAACCATTCTTCCCTTCCCTTCACCACCCCAAGACCATTTACAAAGCAAGAAACAGAGAATGTGGCATTATTGAGATTAAATGAGTCAACTTTGTTTGGTGTTGCCTGCCAGGGGATGATTGCAGTGAGCCCTTGGAGATTTCACATCTCACAGTTCATCTGAGTTTTCTTTATCAGCATCAAGGTCTGGTTTAAACTGGTATGAAAATTAGCAGTTATGTAAAGCAACAAGGTAAAGAGTAACAATGAGCATTTTGGTGTTAGGGTTAAGTTAGCAGATGGTCTGATGTGTAATGTAGATTTGAAGTACTGAGTTGGAGACATCACTGGGTTCGATTACTTGATCTCAGGAGATATTTTTGAGCACGTGAACTGGTACCAGAATCTCAGCTAAGCAACAAGGAGAAGCAATTTGTCTTCCTACATTTAATTATTAGTGACTCTACCCAGCTGGAAAATATTATTTGCACCCATGCATTGGCAGGATTGCCTGTTAGGATATTTACATTGGGCATTTGTGATATCTATGGACATGTTGGCTTGCTTGTGTGTATGCTAATGTGTGCACATGCTAGTGTTCATGTATGTTGAAGTGAATATGTTGGTATATGTACACTCATGTCTTTGTGTGCATGCATGTTTATGCATTCATTGTTGGTGTGTGCCCACATTGGCATCTGTTCATATTCATGTGTGATTACATTTGGGATTTGTATGCTTTGTAAGTTTGTGTATAGAAATACACATGGGATAAAGGAAGGATTATAAAATCGCAGACGAATCTTATGAGCTTTTTCCTGAAAATCTTCACAGGAGCAGCAGCAAAGTTTCAATAGCCTAGAACCAATCTTTTCAGCAATTACTCTCCTCAAGGGATAAGAGAAGAAAATTGTGAATTCGAGGGGATTTGTGAAATGCTAACTAATGCAGAGTACAGTAACTACAGTTAAATTGCTTAAATTAAAACTGCTCAGAGATAGAAAGACATTTAATATAGTTTGTAGATAAAGCTAGCAGAGGAATCTAAAAGTACAAAGAAGAATTCTTGGAAACCTTATTTTGAAGGGAGGAAGGAAATGAAACGCTGCAGTTGCAAAGGGCAGGGTGTGATGTCCAAAAGGCACTGTTGCAGATGAAGAGGAAGGGGAGAATGGGCATGGGCAGCACCAAACACTCAGAGAATTTCTGAATGGATGCTGATGTGCGATGGGATGGGAAGTCATGAAATAATCTGGCAACCACTGAATCAAATACGTTTCACTTTTGTGGCAGTAGCTGCGTGGGCAGGCTGTGGTTTCATGTATGAACATCTTCAAGGAATGCAAACTACCCTCAAAGCATCAGCATCATTCAAAATGGGGCAGTTACCATTGAAAGGTTGGCAAAAGGCTACTTGAGTGAGGAACAGCATGACAGTCCTGCTTGAAGGCACCCTCAGTGATGTCCACACACTTGCATAAAACCTTACACTCACACTGTATGGTTTGAACTGAAGATTACAGAGGGGTAATCATATTATTAAGAGTGTATCACAGACTTCCAGACATAAGGAAACTGAATAGCAAAAAATGATTTGAGAAAGGCAAAAAAAAAATCAAGAAGTAATAACTGGCCTATTATTAATGTTGATACAATTCAGATAAAAGCAAAGCAAAGAGAAAATTGATGAAGGGTTATGCCTGAAACATTGACTCACTTGCTCCTCGGATGCTGCCTGATGTGCTGTGCTTTTTCCAGAGCTACACTTTATCAACTCTGACTTCTCCAGCATCTGCAGTCCTCACTATCTCCAAATAGGTATTAAAACAAGCACAGTCATTTTTAGTGTTGCTTGAATTTTACATTCAGACTGAATTCTCAAACTGCTCATGATGGCATGTAAACTCTTATTCTCTAGATAATTACCACTCCATTCCTGAAAACAACAGCCATACAATACCTTCAAGAGTAGTCTCCTCTCCTTCTAGAGGAAGGCTGCTGCCTTCAGTATATTCTGCAATCACATTGACCAGGTAGGTCGTTTCAGGCAAGAGGTCAGTCAGGACTCTGGTCGTCTGGTCTGCAGGCACCCGGATGGAAGTGAAATCACCTCCTACCGCTACTTTATACTTCAACAGGTAGGACAGGACATCTGGGCCAGCTCCGGTCCAACTCACTCGGAAACTACGAGATGTTACCTCAGAGGTCCTCAAATCTGTGGCTGCCGTGAAGGCTACAATCAGAGAAAGAGATACCAATTATTTACTGGTTCTGTTGGAATGATCAGACCTTATTTTTAATGTTTCAATGTCTATTTGTGCCCATCATAGAGAAGGCTTTCAATGATAAGTTATCTCTGATTCCATAAATCGACACTTTCACATTCACTTGAACACCATTACCATATTCAAGGCTGTAATAGACAAACTTTTGATTCCTGAAGAAGGGCTTATGCCCGAAACCTCGATTCTCCTGCTTCTTGGATGCTGCCTGACCTGCTGCGCTTTTCCAGCAACACATTTTTCAAAACTTTTCATCAGTAAGGGAATTGAGGCATATGGGGACAAGGCAGGAAAGTGGATATGAGGATAGTCAGATCAGACATGATCTCACTGAATGGCAGAGGAGACTTGATAGGCCAAATAGTGTACTTCTATTCCTTCTTCTGGTCATTTCACGTTGCTGGATCAAAGCTGTTTAACCTGAGCACCAACATTTATCAATAAGGCAAAAGGAAAATCAAAAGTTGATTGTTCAAAGAAAAGCCTGACAATGGCTCAGTGGTTAGCACTGCTGCCTCACAGCACCATGGACCTGGGTTTGATTCTAGCCTTAGACGACTGTCTGTGTGAAGTTTGCACGTTCTCACCATGTCTGCGTGGGTTCCCTCCCACAGCCCAAAGATGTGCAAGTTAGGTGGACTGGGGATGCTAAATTGCTCACTGTGTCCAGGGATGTTACGGCTGGGTGAATTAGCCATGGGAAATGCAGGGATGGGGTGGTTCTGGGTGGGATGCTCTTCTAAAGGACGGTGTGGACTTGACGGGCCAAATGGCCTGTTTCCACACTGTAGGGATTTGTTGTTAATGGGAGCATTCACTCGTTCCAAATGTCATCGTCATCTCTTCTAGGATAAGAAGTGAGTCACACTGAATAGTCACCAACAAGGTGTTCCTGCCATGAATTAACATTATGTGATATTAATAACTTGCCTATTAACACAGTTGTGAGACATTTATTTGTTACTTTAGCTGAATGCTGCAATCAAATATGAGGGGTGACCACCCACAAAAAAGTTGCCTGAACCAATTACTACCCAAGCTGCGCGGTGACCAGAGCAAATCAGAGGTTGAGAGATCTGCAGCAAGTAACACACCTGCTGACTCCCTAGTGTCTGTTCACCATCCACATGATTCAAGTCAGGAGTGTGACGGAATACTCTCCCCTTGCCTGAATGAGTGCATTTCCAACAGCACTCAAGACTCCATCCTTGCCCAATCAGCAACCCATCCATTACCTAAAATAATCACTCCCTTCAAGATTGATGCACAGTGGCCACAGTGTGTAGATACAGAAGATACACTGCAGTCACTTGTCAAGACATCTAAGGCAGCACCTTCCAACCCACAACCTGCCACCATCTAGAAGGACAAGGGCAGCGGATGTATGGGAAGACCATCAATTGCCAGTTCCCCTATAAGCTTCTGAATTGTCTTGATTTGGAACAACAGCACTGTTCCTTCAGTGTTGCTGGGGTTAAAATCCTGGAATACCCTTTCTAAACATTACTGTGATGCACCAACGATACAGGAACTGCAGTGGATACTGACAGGCTGGCCATGAATCTGTTAATTAGTTTTTCAAATATTGAATGGAGACATTTTAAACAAACACATCAAGATTATTGTGATTATATGGATAGTGCTATTTCAAGGCTGTGAGAACAGTTGAAATGCATTTTTTGAAAAATTTAACACACCTTTTGATTGAATCTTTGGGCAGAACAAGCACTTGAGTAGAAATTAATCTTGGATTGTGGTACTTAATAGAAGTACTGGATTAGTGGTGCTGGAAGAGCACAGTAGTTCAGGCAGCATCCAACGAGCAGCAAAATCAACGTTTCGGGCAAAAGCCATTCCTGATGAAGGGCTTTTGCCCGAAACGTTGATTTCGCTGCTCGTTGGATGCTGCCTGAACTGCTGTGCTCTTCCAGCACCACTAATCCAGTATTTGATTTTCAGCATCTGCAGTCATTGTTTTTACCTTGTACTTAATAGAAGCCCTGCCCAATGTTTAGTTTCATTCGTTTAACTCCACGCAGGGACTGAGTATAACAGGTAGTCAAAATAATACCACCCCTTTTAAGCAAATGCCAGAGACAAATTTCTATCCCGGTTCTTGTGTTTTCTGAGCAGGGGGACAGTTTGCTCCATGAAATGGTTCGAGCAGAGATCCCACTCACTCACTCACCCCTTGCCCTGATGGCCTTCACCTCCTCCACGATCCTGAGACATAGGGTCTGCGTCAGCTTCGTTGACACTCGCTGGAAGGAGTCAAAATCGTCCACCTGGTACACGTGAGTATTTTCAGGAGGCGAGGCGATAGCCACCAGCTCACTAAACACTGCATCTTTGACGCCCACCGCAAAGATCTCCACCCCAGCATCTCGCAGCTTCAAGGCAGGTTCCTTGAAGGCGTCGGAGGACTTGCCATCCGTGATCAGCACCATCACCCGTGGCACGTTGAACCTAGCCCCTTTCTCTGGGACAAAGACCTTCTGCCTCACGTACGTCATGGCCCTGCCAGTGTTGGTGGAGCCTCCCCTATAGGGGAAAGTCCGTATAGCGCTTAGCACATCCTCCAGCGTTTGATGTCTCATGAGGGTAAACTCTGTGTGGGGTTCCCGGCTGTACTGAACGAGGCCAATTTGGATGCGGTTGGGACCAACCTGGAATGTCTTGACCAAGGTTTCCAGAAAGTCTTTGACCTTAGCAAAGTTACTCAGGCCAATGCTATAGGAGCCATCCACCAACAGGACAACATCAGCTTGTGTGGTTTCATCCAGGGTACATTCTACAGGGATCAAAAAATAAAATACATTATCACTTTTTTTTCTGATACTAAGAAATTTTTAATAGCTTTTCTGATTCATCTCATGACAAATGAGATCGTCATTGATACCATGGGACATTGAGTTTACAACATAGAAACAGGCCATTTGGCCCATCTGATCATTGTTGATGTCACATAGTCCTCCTCCCATCTGATTTAACTCCATCAACATGTCTTTCCATATCATTCTCCCTCATATGTCGACTGCTTTACAAGTCAATTACTCCCTGAAGTAACAACTTTAAAATTCGCACATTCTCTGAGTAAAGACACTTCCAATAGGATTTATTAGTGATGCTCTTATATTTATTGATGATAGTTTGGTTCGACCTCCAACAAATAGAAATACCTTCACTTCATTTCCAATTTTATGATCTTAAAGACCTCTAACAGAGGATTGTATACTGTACTATTCTGATGAAAAGACTGTGAGGGAAGGATGTGATTGCAATGGAGGGGGTGCAGAGGACTCTCAACAGGATGTTGCCTGGAATGGAGAATTTCAGCGAGGAAGAGAGGCAAGATAAGCTCAAGTTGCTTTCTCTGGAGCAGAGATAGTTGAGGGGGGACCTGATGGAGGTGTATAAGATTAAGAGGGGCATAAGATTAAGGGGGAATAGAAAGTTAATGTAATCCTTAGTCAAAGGTTCAACAACAAGGGGATCTAATTTTAATGTGAAAGGCAGGAGGTTTAGAGAAGATTTGATGAAAAGAGCTTCAGCCAGAAGGTGTGGAATGCATTTACTGGGAGGGTCATTAAGGCAAGGCTCTTATAATCTTCAAAAAGTACTTGGATGAGCACTTGAAGTGGTCATATTGTGAGCCATGTTGTGAAGGAGCCGGTGTTGGACTGGGGTCGACTATGTTAAAAATCACACAATGCCAGGTTATAGTCCAACAGATTTATTTGGAAGCGCTAGCTTTCGGAGCACTGCTCCTTCACTGCTTCCAAATAAACCTGTTGGACTATAACCTGGTGTTGTGTGACTTTTAACTGTATCATACAAAGCTATGGGCCTAATGTAGGAAAGTAGGACCACTATGTTTGGCAGTGTACTTATGGTAGGAGAAAGTGAGGACTGCAGATGCTGGAGATCAGAGCTGAAAATGTGTTGCTGGAAAAGCGCAGAAGGTCAGGCAGCATCCAAGGAGCAGGAAAATCGATGTTTCGGGCATGAGCCCTTCTTCAGGAAGTACTTTTGGTGACAGGGTAGATGGACTGAAGGGCTTTTTCTGTAGTTTTTCTGTAGTTTATGATTCTGTGTGTAACTTCTGATGCCATTTAAGATGGCAGGGCCTAAGTCCTGACCTTCTTATTGTCAATTAGTTCTTGAAGTACGCATCACAACTATATGGCACAGGTTAGTGTACCAACAGGTCTTATTTTTGTATTTTCCTCTGCGTTTGAATAAGGCACAACCCACAGTCTTCCCACTTCATGATAAAACTACCACTGGGTCATGCTTTAGCATCTGTTGAACATTGTTCAATCTTCAGGAACATTCCCACTTCTGACTATATGATGAAGGGAAGATCATTGATGAAGCAACTGAGGATGAGTGCCCCAGGACACTACGTTCAGAAACCTCTGCAGTGATACCCTGGAGATGGCATGATTGGCGTCCACCATTCACAATGACTTCCCTCGTTCTAGGTACTCCTCATGCTAGTTAAGACCACTGAGAATTTCCCCAACTCCCATTGACTCCATTTTTTAAAACAATTTCCTTCTTGTTCCTGTGTTTAGTTCACTCTATGAATCATTGCAGTTGATAATCCTCCTCAAAAGAGTAACCATCTGAGTTATACGATTCTTAAACCATCTCTGCAAAGCCTTATCTATCTTTCTGTCCCTTTGTTCAGTGTCAATGCATGGCCACAATGGGAAGTAACTTGTTATTTTTTCTATGGGTCTGCTGAATGCATACTGAATCTTGGAGGACAACAATGGCAACTTACCAACTGACTCCTTGACTGGCTGTGTCTTTTCCATGAGCGATACAGGCTCACTGGATGCTAGCCCTCTCATGGCGTACAGATTAACCTGATACTCGGTTTCAGCAGTAAGGTCTTTGACCACGGCTGTCCTGGTCCTGGCATCAACATTGATGCTTTGCTCCGGAATGCCAGCCACCATGGGAATGAGATGGACTCTGTAACCAGTGACCTGACCGGGAGATGAATCCCAGACGAGCTTCATGAAGTTAGACGCAATCTCCAAGACTTGTAGATTGGAAGGTGGCTCCACCACTGTAGATTGCAGAAAAATATTACAACATGAAAAGACTTCCTAAGAAGTGTTCTGAACATGTAATGTAGATCTTAAGAGTTCGGTCTTTGATTGACTTCATCTACCAGGATGGATGCTACAACATGGAAACTGACCATTCGGTCAATGCCAGTGTTTATATTCCACATGGCTACTCCCTCAACTATTCCTTGTGTGCCATATCCTCACCACTCTGATTTTAAAAAACTTCTAGATTCCTTATTGATGATGATCTCCTATTTATGACACCTGGTTCTGGACTTCCCCCAAAAAAAAGGAAATATCTTTTCCACATCTACCCGATCAAGGTCTTTCACAATTTTAAAGACCTCTATCAGAACACCCCTCCATGAGACTGCCATTGCAACAGCAGCATTGGCAGTGGACGAAACCATTCTGATGGAGAATCATGGATTTGCAATATTGTCTCTGCCAGACCGATAGAGTTTCGCCAGCAATTTCTGTTTTAGTTTGTTTCAGATCTCCAGCATCTGCAGTTCTTTGTTTCATTTTTCTAAGCTATTTCCATGGGTGCGGAGACTGTTAATCCAAAGACCCAGGTAAGGTTCTAGTGGCCCAGGTTCAAATCCTATCATGGCAGATGTTGGAATTTGAATTTTAAAAAGTCTGGAACTACGGGTTTAATAATGACCATGCAACTGTTGTTGATTTTTTAAAACAGCAAATTAATTATGGATGCTGTAAATCAAAACAAAATCAGAAATTGCTGGAAAAGCTTAGCAGGTCTGGCAGCATCTGTAGAGAGAGATCAAAATTAGCATTTCCGGTTAAGTGACCCTGCCTCCAAACCCTTGATTGTCAACTGATTGTTGATTTCTGGGGGAATCCCTATCTGCCTCGTTGATCTCCTTTAGGGAAGGAAGCAGCTGTCCTTATCAGGTCAGGCCTTCATGTGACTCCAGACCCACAGCAATGTGGTTGACTCTTAACAGCCCTCTGGCCAATTAAGCATGGGCAATAAATGCTGGCTTAATCAGCAAAGTCCCAATGCATGAGCAAATCAAGAAAAAACTTCATTCCCAACTCCCACCTCCAAACTCACAACCCTGGGGACATTCTGCAGAAACCTGACCATATTGAGTCATACAGTCATACAGGATGGAAACAGACCCATCTGTCCAATCAGTCCATGCTGAACATAATCCCAAACTAAACTAGCCCTACCTGCCTGCTCTTGGCCATCCAAACCTTTCTTATTCATGTACCTATCAAAATGTATTTTATTTGTTGTAATTGAACGCACATCCACCACTTCCTCAGAAAGTTCATCGCACACACGAACCACCCTCTGTGTAAAACATTTGCCCCCCCCCCATGTCTTTTTTAAATCTCTCTTCTCTCACCTTAAAAATGTTGCCCCGGTCTTGAAGTTCCCCACCCGAGGGAAAAGACAACTACCATCATACTATCTACACTCTTCATTATTTTATAAACCTCTCAACATCCGGCACTCCAGTAAAATTACTGTTTAACTCTAATGGAAAGGAAGAAGCTTTTTCCCTCTTATTAATAAATCCTACCTTCCTCCCCGCTCACGATATCGCTGAGTTGTTCCTCGATGCCAGAACACACCAGGTTTATTATTTCATTTTGAACATCCTGGATGTTGTCAAAGTCTGCCACTTTGAAGACATGCTTGTTTAGGGGGGAGGAGCCGATCAATTTCAATTCATCCAAATCAGCTCCTTTTATACCTGGGGGAGGGAAAGCAAAAGGGTTTTGGAGCAAATAAAAGCTTGCGCTGATTCTTTCAAAGCATGGCATTGGAGGAAAGCCGACAAGTGATGTTTCATGGCAGTTTAATCATCCATGCTCGCAGTGCTTTGTTGGATGCCTTCAAGTTTCTGTCATAGCTCAAAGTCATCACAAAAAAAAGCCAAAGATCTCAACATGCACAGAAAGTATTCACAGGCAGACATAATTCAGCAGCCCGCACTTCAGAAAGATAACAAGAACAAGAAACAGGGCAAATCAAGGAAACCTAAATTGGGTCCGACCAGGCTTGGCATTTAGAAACCTTTAGATCATACACAGAAGAGGGGGAGAAAATACCTGTATTTACATAGCACCTTTCACAACCTTCGGAGGCCCCAAAACACTTTACACTCATGGAGTACTTCTGAAGTGTAGTCACCAGTGCAGTGAAGCAACTGCAGCAACCAATTTACACATAGCAAGGCAGAACATTGAAAGGCATTGAGGAGTTCATTTCTGGAAAAGCGTAATTCCAAGCAGAAGGCAGTACAAAGAGAAAGAGGAAGGAATAGTGCATTAGGTGTCACAACTAAAACCTGGAGTGAATGAGAAAAGAAAGTGATGACGAGCAATGATACATCTGACTTGGGATCAAATGAAGGGGCAGACTGGTTGTGAGAGAGAGGGGATTGGGGCTGTAGGTAGGGAGACAGTTCCAAATTGAGAAAACAAGCCTTATTTTGTGTTCTATCCAGGAGTGTGAGAAGAAGGTGCCAGAGAGGCTCTCCAGATATAGGAGAACTATTCAAGTCTTGGACAGATGTGGACATTGTAAGACATTAGACATCATGCCAAAGAAAGCAGCAGCTTGTGGGAATATAAGGTTGGATGCAGGATTGAATGTATAGTCTAGTTTATTTATCTTGGGCAGCAAAGCGAGAAACTTTACAGACGTTTTCCACAGGACACTCAGCATGTTGAGTCTCAGATAGAGAGGTTTGTATGCAGGCTGTGGAAGGAAGAGGTTGATAGGGCTGGATGGTCATTTTCCTTTCCATGCTCTAAAGTCTGCGTGCAATGCTAGGCAAGTGTGGCTTTAGGGTTAAAGAAAGAATTGCCGGTACAAAGCATCTCACCTAATGTAAATACCTCAACCCCGATATTGCGTAGAGCTTCAGCACTTTCTGTCACAGGGTCCTGGGACTTGCCGTCAGTGATGATGACTGCTATTTTGGGATAGGATTTTCTTGCTCCAGCAGTTTCACTAAAGGTGTTCTGTACCAAGTAATTAATGGCTTCACCTACAAACCAAACATTAGACAATTTCAAATCAGTCACGGTATTCAATACATTTTAATCCACAATAGACGTTTCAGCTCTCCTGAGATTAATGCCTTTATGCTATTCTCATTTTGCCATATGACCTGACTCTTTGATTAATTTCAAGCCTTTAACTCACATCCATTATTTGATACATAAACTACCTCAACCCCTTGATTAGATTTCAGCCTCCAACTCACATGCAAATATTCATTACATTTGCTGAATGAGCATCTATACCTAACCTTTCATCTTACATTGACTTTAAATCAGAGTTTATAAGATAGCTGGAGTACTTGAAAGTGAGATAAAAATAATGTTCTGTACCAGTCATTGTATTGCCTCCCTTGTAAGGAAGATTAGTAATCGCACTCAGTAGCTCCTGCTTCCGATTGTATCTGTTTAAGTCAAACTCAGTCCTTGTGTCCGAACTGTACTGCACAATTCCAACTCTGGTCTTATCTTCTCCAATCTCAAATGCAGAAACGAGGGAGTAGATGAATTCCCTGATTTTTTTGAAATTTGCCCTGCCCACACTCCATGATCCATCAACGAGAAATACCAAATCGGCAACTGCAGAGGCTGAGCACTCTGGAGGAATAAAATATTTAGATTAGATTACTTACAGTGTGGAAACAGGCCCTTCAGCCCAAACCAATCCTCCAAAGAGTAACCCATCCAGGACCATTTCCCTCCTAACACGAGGACGAATAGGCATGGCCAATTCACCTGACCTGCACATCTTTTGACTGTGGGAGGAAATCAGAGCAAACCCACACAGACAGAACGTGCAAACTCCACACAGACTGTCACCTGAGGCTGGAACCAAACCTAGGACCCTAGTGCTGTGAGGTAGCAGTGCTAACCATGCCATCCCAACAGGGGGTTGTATTCACAGCAGGATTTAATGAGGATTAACCATAACACCAACACTCAAAGTAAATACAATGACACAACATCCCAGCCAATGGTGAGGTATAGAGTAGGTGAAAGGAGTGGAGCAGCTTCACCTGATTGGTCCCAGGGCTGAGAAAAAGTGATAATGAGAAGAAACTAAAGAAAGAGGAGTTGTTCCATTTGGAACTGAGGCAGTGAAGAGGAAACTTGGTTGGGGTTCTTGACATCTTAAAGGTTTTAATGAAACAACTAAAAAGAAAATTACAGGCAAGAGGGTGTGTAATGAGAGAACACAGATTTAAAGTAATTGGAGGGCAGACAGTGAAAGAATGAGGAAAACAGTTTAGATGTAGAGGTGCTGGTGTTGGACTGGACAGGTTACAGGTTCATTTAAAATCTCAAGTTTTCAGAGCACTGCTCCTTCATCAGGTGAAGTGGAAGGAAGTGAATAGGCACAAAACATACAGTCAAAAATCACATGACACCGGGTTATAGTCCAACAGGTTTATTTGAAAGCATAAGCTTACAAAGCTCTGCTCCTTTTGCAAGTAGCTAGTGAGAGGGTATATCACACACAAAATTTATAAGTAAAAGATCAAACGCTGATACAACTGATCCAAATGAACTGAACAAACCTAGATGGCTATTAAGTCTTTAATCAATTAGAATGGAGGTGCAGGTTTCAAGTGATTAAAATCTATATTGCAGAATTCTTTTCAAGTGACTGCCCCAAGTTAATTTAAGGTTTTATCAGTATAAAAAAGGTGACATCTCAGGTCAGAGTGTGATAGAATACTTTCCGCTTGCTTGGATGATTGTAGCTCCAATAACACTCAAGAGGTTGGATACTATCCAGGACAAACTGGCCCCTTTGAATGGTAGTGTCTAGATTAGAGTAATGCTGGAAAAGCACAGCAGGTCAGGCAGCATCCAAGAAGCAGGAAAATTTATGTTTTGGGCAAAAGCCATCTATTCCTGATGAAGGGCTTTTGCTCAAAACGTCGATTTTCCTGCTCCTCGGATGCTGCCTGACCTGCTGTGCTTTTCCAGCACCACTCTAATCTAGACTCTGGTTTCCAGCATCTGCAGTCCTTGTTTTTATCCCTTGAATGGTACCCTATTCATCAGCTTAAACAATTGAATCCTCCACTATCACCACACAGTAGCAAGGATATGAACCATCCATTAGATGTGTTACCACACCTCAATGAATCTCGATCAACAGCACTTTCCAAAACTGTAATTTCTACCACCTAGAAAGACAAGGGCAGCAGATACGTAGGAACATCACTTCCTGTAAGTTCCTGTCTAAGCTACACCCCTTCCTCATGTAGTATCACTGATGTCGCTTCACTGTCACTGGGTCAACACCCTGGACTTCCAACCTGAATGGAACTGAAGGTCTATGTACATCACATGGACTGTAGTCCAAGAGGGCAGTTCACCGCGACCATTTTAAGGGCAATTAAGGATGGGTAATAAATGTTAGCGCAACCAGTGACACCCACATCCCATGAAAGACTAAAAACGAACTTAATGGATGAACATAAACATTCAGCAATAAGGACATTTTAAACTCATAACAATCAGAAAAGCATTTGCATCTTCTCCTTTTCATTGTAGCGATTTACCAACTAACGTGCCAAAGATTAAGAGTTCACACACACTATGCAAATGTGAGTATTGAGATTACATACTAATCAGGAATGTAATTAACCACATCTGGATTTACAATTAACAACATGTGGCTTATGTGTTGGAAAACACTGATTTATTCCAGCTCCCACTTTTCGATGGGACAGTGTCCAGCACTTTCTGTAAATGATTGTTCTAAATGCATAGTTTTGTCAAAGTGGTATCATTGATTGGACACTTAATCTCACAGCACAGTATGAAAGTCCTACAAATGACAACATCATCAGAACACAAAGAGAGGTCAACATGAGTCTTGACACTTTAGACAACAAAACTTGATGAGCGTCAGTGCTACAGCAACTGGCTCTCAGCCTTCAAGAATGGAGCCAGTTCCTGTTCTGACACACAACACTACAAGTGAAGACATGGGGCCATAGGGAACAACCTTATCCAGGCAGCAACACCCAAAAATGGAGATCCTAACATGGCTTCATTCTCATGTACACTTTGGAGCAATGTTGTCTGTTCTCTGATCTATGTCACTGATGGACTTGACCATTCCAATATTCCACTGGTGAGCCTGTCACCTCCCAAGCTCTGTAAACTTGCAATCATCCAATATCTTCCTGCCCAGACTCTCTTGTACCAAGTTCAATGCATCCATCATCACCCTGTGCCTACTGATCAGCACTGGCTCTCAACCAGTAGCTCCTCAATTGTAAAATTCTTATCTTTGTCTTCAAACATATCTGATATTTGCCACCTCCATCAATTCTATAGCTCGCTGAGATCTATACATTATACCAATTCTGGCCTCCAGCACGTCATTATTTTTTAATCACTTAGTGACCGACTCTTCAATTGCTTGGCCCTTAAGCTCTGGAATTTCCTTCAAAGCTCAGATTAAAAGCCAACCCACACTAATTTCTCTGAGAATCATAGAATCAAAAAGAATAGAAGAGGTTCTTCAGTCCATCCAGTCTGTACTGCCAAAAATATACTACTCCCAAAATTAATCCACTTTCCCAAACTACGCCCCAAACCTCAAACAACATGACACTTCAAGTGCTCATCCAAGTACTGTTAACAGGTGTGAGGTTTCCCACTTCAACTACCCTCCCAGGAAGTGCATTCCAGATTCCCACCACCCTCTGGGTGACAAAGCTTCTCAAATCGCCTCTAAACCTCCTTCCTTTGACTTTAAAATTTTGTCCCCTTGTAACTGGCCTTTCAATGACCCTGTTTGCTGTTTACCAAGTCCATTGCCTCATCATCTTTTCTATCTCTATCAGGTCACCTCTCAACCTTCTCTGTTCCAAAGAAAATGACCTGAGCTTATCCAGGCTCTCTTCATCATTGAAATGCTCCATCCCAGGCAACATCCTCTGCACCCCCTCCAGTGCAATCACATTCTTCCTCTGGTGTGGTACCAGAACCATACACAGAATTCCAGCTGTGGCCTGACCAAAGACCTGTACAGCTCTTTCATAACCTCCCTGCTCTTATAGTCTATGCCTTGACTGCTAAATTGTCCCAAATGCCTTCTTATTTACCTTACTAATATGCCCTGCCCCCTTCAGGCTTCTGTGGACAAGTTCACCAACATCCCATTGCTTCCATGAACCTCCTAGTAAACTTCCATTGACATCATGAGAACACAAAGACAGGTCAACAAGTGTCTTGACACCTTGGACGACAAAACCCGATGGGCATCAATGCTACAGCAACTGGCTCTCAGCCTTCAAGAATGGAGCCAGTTCCTGCTCTGACACACAACACTACACGTAGAGCCACAGGGAACAACCTTATCCAGATGGCAACAATCAAAAACGGAGATCCTAACATGGCTTCATTCTCATATACAATTTGGAGCAATGTCGTCTGTTCCCTGATCTATGTCACTGATAGACGTGACCTTTCAAATGCCAAATGGTTATGATAGCAATACTAAGAGCTTTGGGATTACGTTAAGTGTGCCCTTTTAAAAATGGATTCTCAATGTGTGGGCATCAGTGGTGGGAACTACATGTATTGATAATCTCAACCTGCCCTTGAGAAGGTGGTGGTGAGCTGCAGGTACCTCCACAATGCTGTTAAGGAGAGGGCTCCATGATTTTGACTGAGCAACACTGAAGGAATGGTGATATATTTCTAAATCAGGATGGTGAGCGAAATAGAAAGAAACTGGCAGCTGGTGGTGTTCAATGCGTCTGCTGCCCTTGTCCTTCTGAGATCATATTATGACACATTATTGCTGACTTTGCTTGTGTTTCTATACATCCCGTGTACCTAAGGAGACTGAAAATAAAACCATCAAACTTACTTTTGGAAAGTTCTTCTAATTTTTTCGGTCGCTTAGTTGGTGTACGACCTGACTGAACTAGGAGAGAAACAAAAAAATATGTAAACCGGCAAATATGTTCATTCATTTTCTGACAATAAACCACAACTATACATCCCTGGACTGATGTGGAGGAGCCATGTTGGAATGGGGTGGACAAAGTTAAAAATCACACAACACCAGGTTATAATCCAACGGTTTATTTGGAAACACTACATTTCAGGTAGACAACTACCTGATGAAGGAGCAGTGATCTGAAAGTTGGTGCTTCCAAATAAACCTGTTGGACTGTAACTTGATGTTGTGTGATTAGCAACTTTAACTCTGGACTCAACAGCATTATGTGAGCTGGTTCATGAAGTGAATAAACATGTGTGCAGCTGATTGTAAATATTTAAACCAACTGTTCGAAGATGCTATGACACATCTCTGAAGCATGGAGAGTGTGAACCCAGACCTTCTAGCCCAGAGACAGGGACAACACCACTCCATCTCAACAGCCCTAAAAGGATATAGCAGACAATGCATGGCTCAAACCCATGACTGAGGCGAAGAGTCTGACAATCTACTTACTGAGTCAGCTGGGAGTCTCACAGTATTCATCTGCAATAAACGATGAGGGGCATGAAAATGTTCACACACAGTCCAAAAGGGGGCAGCAGATTCCCTTCCTTGAAGAATTTGTGATTTGGCGATGTCGGTGTTGGACTGGGGTGTACAAAGTTAAAAATCACACAACACCAGGTTATAGTCCATCAGGTTTATTTGGAAGCACTAGCTTTCAGAGCGCTGCCCCTTCATCAGGTGGTTGTCAATCACCTGATGAAGGAGCAGCACGCTGAAATCTAGTGCTTCCAATTAAACCTGATGGACTATAACCTGGTGTTGTGTGATTTTTAACTTTGAAGAATTTGATTGAACTAGACAGGTTTTCTTTAACAATTCAGCAATTTATGGAGTCTATATTTTTCTTTTATTCTGGTGCTAGACCAGAAAAGGACAGGTTTATTTAGTTCACTTTCACAATTGGTCATTGATAGAATTTGAGCTTATAGTCCTTAGGTTCCTACCAAGATATCTATCCATGCTCTTTAATCTGACCATTAACTAGTGTAACATAAATAGAACACAGCACGCACACATTATAAACAATTGCGTATATACATGTGCCAATATATTTTTAATACCCTTAATCCATATATAAGCTTTAAGATGCAGTTTGCACCTACTTGTAAGTTGTCCATAAACTGGTACACTTTCTGATGAACGGTCAAATGCAACTAACGTCACCACATATTCCACATCAGGAATTAAGTCCGTTAACGTTGTTTTGCTTGCACCCTGGGGTAATATCATTTCCTTTGCAGATCCAACTGGAAGAGAGCAAATGATCCAATTAAAAGGTAGGTAAAACGTACATCAAAAATCACAACAGTAATGCAATAGATATGTGAGTGATAGAAAAGTCATTCTGAGGAATAAATGGAATATTTTTTGTGTGTTTTATAAATCTACAATAAGCTCTGATAGGTAAGTTTAACCTGACCTACCTGGAAGGAAACTAATGGATTCAAAGTCACTGTAAAATAACAATTATCACTTCCTGGCAGAATCAGTTAGGATAATATATAGTGGAAAAGATTCTGAGCTGCATCATAGCAACCACTACACATAATTAATTTAACAACCAATAAATATAAAGAGACTTTATAGGCTTGAAAATGGAAAAGTGCAAAGAGATTTCAGTTCAGAAGGATGTGTTTTACTCATGTTTCATTCCTCAATGCATTTTCCCTTTCCTTTCTCCATCCTCTCCTGAAAGTGGTAGAATGGATTTTGCAAATGCAGGCTCCCTTTGAGAAACCTCATGCTGCGAAAGCAGGTTGGGAAATGAACAGGCATGTTCCTCATTCCTGTCAGTCTCACAACAGAGAATGCACACGATCAAAATCCCACTTTTTCCAGGGTGCATTCCACAGACAAATATTGGTCAGATAGCACCACAACAGGAATCAACTGGGTTGGAAATCATGGGGCACTTTAAGAATAGGAACTCTGGGGTCAACAAATCTGCCCTCTTGAATTGACTCTCAGCGTCAGGTTTTCAATCCAGTTTATTGCTGGCTTTGTGATTGGCTCAGCCAGACATGTGGAAATAGCCTTAGATGGGAACTAGCATTTGTGAATGAGACCATAAGATATAGAAATAGGAGTAGGTGACTCGACCCCTTGAACCTGCTCTGTCATTTAATAGGATCATGGCTGATCTGACAGTCCTTACACCCACTTTCCTGCCCTTTCCCTATAACCTTTGATTCCCCAGCTGATCAAGAATCTATCTATCTCAGCCTTAAATGTCCACAAAGAGGAATGTCAGCCAGCTATTCGACTGTGGAGTTATAGGGGAGGCAGAGGTGTGTGGTGCTGTCACTAGACTGGTAACCCAGAACTTCAGTCCAATGTTTTAAACATTTGTATAGTGTAGATAGTATAATTTTAATCCTGTGAAAATCGAGGGAAAAAATCGGTGATGGCTTGCATGTATGGAATGAGCTGCCAGTGGAAGTGGTGGAGGTTGGTACAATTACAACATTTAAAAGGCACCGAGATGGGTATTTGAATAGGAAGGGTTTAGAGGGATATGGGCCAAATGCTGGCAAATGGGACTAGATTAATTTAGGATATCTGACCGACATAGACGAATTGGACTGAAGGGTCTGTTTCTATGCTGTATTTCTTGTGACTCTATGACATAACTCCTATCAATTGTTGGAAAATCTCTTCTGGTTCACTACTATCCTTTAGGGCACTAAAGTTACCTGTTGCTCACAAGGATACTACACCCAGCATATGCCTATCTCAAATTACTCCTTCAGAGCTATCCAGACTCTGCCCTCAATCATCAATGACATGCGCACACCTTTCAACATGATCTTCTGGATCACTATCAAAGACTAGCACCTTGACAGATCTTTTTGCAATAACATGGAGATGAAGGTGTCACCTCAACATTTTACCCAGTTCTCATCGCTTCTCAACAATGTCTCCACTTCCCGGCTCCCAATAGCAAACCCCACTCCCTCCATAAACCCACCCTGCAGGAGGTGAGTTACTCATTGGAAAATGTCTCTGACTTGCAAATGAAGCCTCAATATTTATATGGTTGGTCCAGTCCAACTTCTTGTCTATGGTAAACCCTCCAGAACATTGATAGGGTGGAATCAGTAATGGCAATCCCATTGAATTTCAAGGGATGATGGTTAGATTCTCTCCCTTGGAGAAGTTCATGTTAGACATTTGTGTGGAGCAAATGTTACTTATCAGCTTGTTGGTGAAGTTGATGCCAAGAGCAGATACTTTTATTTCACCTTTGGAGTTCAGCTCTTTTGACCATTTTCAGACTAAGGCTGCAACAAATATTGTGGTGCCTCAGGGGTCAAGATGGAGGAATTGCAGCACCTCCAAGAATGACCATATTCAGACAACTTTCCACATATTGAGTGACGACTGGCACTTTCTTTAAGTTGTCAAAGTGCATCAGCAACAATGTGCATTTATATAGTAACTTCTAAGAAGCAAAACGTCTGAAGGCAAAGGGAATTTTGTGCCAAGCTTCACCAGGATATAAAGAGGCTGTCTTGATCTACTTACTTTAATCGATAGTCGAATACTTCCTTCTACAATCTATCAACCACCCCCCCATCGCCTTCTTGACAAGCTGATCAATTAACCGATCAATAGATTTGCTCTGAGTGAGGCTGAGAAGGGAAACAAATTGCAAATTATCTGAAGGACTGCAATCATTTGTTAGTTTGAATGGCAGTGCGGTAAAGCGTGACTATATGCAATAGTGTAACAACAGGTGATGACAATTAACTTCCATGGACTTAAAAATGTAGAGATGTGTGATTCACTGCCGTGTACTAGCACCACTTCACAGCACTGGCCAAAATCAAAATTAACATCAATGGCGTCACTGCAAGGCTTGCCAAGCAAACAGTAAAAACGATCAAACCCTTTGTGATTATGTGTGTTATGACATACTGCTGCTTTGAAAAATATATCTCTAAATCGGGTTCTTGCAACCGGATAACCACCAAAAATATGAGACAACACTAATTGTCTGGAGACCAGTAGCGATGATATGATTAAATCCAGGACTGGCTGGCAATCTCATTGCAGGGACAAAAGTAACAAAACAGATGGCTTTAGAAAAGTAAGCTTTTTAAAGGATATCAAATCATTATTTTCCAAAACTCAATGATTAATGAGGATGGCCGTATTCTAGAGTATTCTGAGTAGTGAAAGCTAAAAAGGAAAATTCGAGACGATGTAGGCACAGGAAGGATCTTCCCAATTGTGGGGGAGTCTAGAACCAGAGATCAAAGTCTCAGGGACTAAAGGGATCAAAAGATATTGGGGAAAAGCAGGAACAGGTTATTAAGTTGAATGGTCAGCCATGATCATCATGAATGGTGAAATAGGATCAAAGGGCCAAATAGCCTCCTCCTGCTCCTAATTTCAATGCTCATCTGTAAAACAAATATATCCTTTCAGCCAGGTACATGCTGCTTTATTTAAAGGCACTGAGGATTACAAGGGAGATTTATAAAGGTACTGCCATCATCATGAGAGTTACTAATGCTGTAACAATGTATTCCTCACTCTATTACCCCAATGCACCTTCTATGGCATGATCTACCTGTGCTGCACATAAAACTTTCACTGTTTCTGGGTATGCTTGGCAATAATAAATCAAAGGAGAAAGTGAGGACTGCAGATGCTGGAGATCAGAGCTGAAAATGTGTTGCTGGAAAAGCGCAGCAGGTCAGGCAGCATCCAAGGAGCAGGAGAATCGACATTTCGGGCATCAGCCCTTCTTCAGGATTCCTGACTCCTGAAGAAGGGCTGATGCCCGAAAGGTCGATTCTCTTGTTCCTTAGATGCTGCCTGACCTGCTGCGCTTTTCCAGCAACACATTTTCAGCAATAATAAACCAAATCAAATCAAAATCAAAGAACATTGACTATTGCTGTTCCTCTGGACCTGGAGTTATTTAAAAGCAATACTTAATTTAATTCAGGTAGTTTAGACATAGATAATGGTAGAATGTGGACATTTTCACAATCGTAATTTGATGTGATAGCCAAAGTGGACACAAAAAGGGAAAACTTAATTTGATAAATTCCCTTTGGTTTTTGTTTGATTAAGGATTGCTCCTTGTAATTGAACATTCAAAATTTTTGTCATAAATCTTCTAAGGTTCTTTATGAAACTATAAAGCATCAGGACTCCAATGCAGAACAGGGTCTTAGATTCTCATTGGTTTAAAAACAGTGACTGTAAATATTTGTTGGGGTTTATGAGATTTTTCAGAATAGATCCTGAGTTATGACCATTGGTTTGGGTTCAAAAGTTCTATACAACTGGTTCCCATAAATGTAACTGTAACTCCAGTGAGTCAAAATTGTTCAAAAGGACTAAGAGTGCAACTTGCATTGCAAACATCAAACCTAGATCAAGTTTAGCTCTTATGTTCAGTAACAATGGCTTTCCTAACCTTGTCCGCATTTTGTTTAAAGAACGTAAGAAGCAAGTAATCATTGGAAAGTTCAAAGTGCAATCTGACGATCAGATCAAAGTCTGATGTGGAGGGCTGAGAAGTGACAGTTCAATGGCTTCTCTCAACTTTTTGATTTTTCTTCTGGAGATGCCTATATTTCATGCTGAAGACTGTTCAGTTTTTTTTCTCAAATGCAATGGAAAAAGCAACATCTGGAACAGATTATTACCTTCCCTCGTCCCCACCTCCCCTCCCAAACCAACACGGCAGCTCAGCGCTGTAAGGAATATGCATTAGGAAGAATTATGATGGAATTCTGCCTACATTCCATTACTTTGCTCTCACTTCTCACAATGGAGACCACATGTAAAACCAAAATGAAAAGAAGCAGGTCCCTAAGTACATGACAGAGATCACATCAGTGGCAATGAGCAGGATATGAACTTGAAAGCATTTCCCTAAGGATGCTAATTTCAAAAGTTAGTCTAGACACCAGCAGCAGTAGTTCATGTGATGCCTATTACAGAATCAGAAATGGAATTATGCATTCGGTACTTTTTTCCCCTCTCAGTCTGGACTGCAAGTGGAAAATGTAGTCAGTGATGACTGACAGCTCACTCAATGCTCCCAATCTTGCAGATCAAAATGCAAAATCCTCCTGTTTCAAAGATGTTGGGGATTTATCAAGTTCTTCCCCAGTGGGTGCATTTTAACAGTACTTTCAACACCAGAAAATGAAGATTTCAGGGGTATGGTTGCATTATGAACATCACTTTTGGTGATGAAGTTATGAAGGGAACAAGTTTGGTTGATTTGATGTGAATCAAGTGCTCAGTCCCACAATGGACCTGAGGGAAATAGGTTTGCGATTTCATGTGCATAATGCAAATTCCACCTTTGCCCTTTATGAGCATGTTTTACATTCATTGACAACCTCATGAGGATGAGCAAAGTAAGCTTTACCTAGTGCTAATTTTGCTTGCCTGTTGATCAGATAGGGATGTGGATCAGAAGCAGAAATCACCGAAGGTGACAACAATAGATTGTGAAGTGTCATTGCATCAAATAGGCTTTTGCCCCATGAAATGTGGAAGGTCAAAGCTGAATTGATCGAAGTTTTCAAGCTGCTGCTTTTGGATGGAGGGTGTTTAGGAAAAGGATAACCATTCAAGTGAGAGTATAGAAAATGCTTCTGCACACAAATGCTGCTAGAAGTATATAATTCTCTTACACAAAAACTAGATGTTAATTAGAATTTCAATGGGATTGGCAAAACTTTTTCTGGACAGAAAAACAAAAGGAATATACAGCTAATTTTGATGGATCAAGTTAAAATACAGTTAAGCCATTATCTCATTCAATGATAGAATAGGATAGAGGGCTGAATGGCATCCTCCAGTTTCTAAGATTTAATACCTTTATTCCCCATGTAAAATCCCCACGGAGATCAATTCATCTCCTTTCTTGATCTCCTTGGGGATTTTACATGGGGAATAAAGGTATTAAACTCACTCTGAGTCTGATCGATTGTCAGGATAAAACATCTATGAATCACATTTTTAAAAAATAAATCATACATACAAGGATCAATAGCAAGGCTGTGTTGTCAATGAACAATCTCAGTAGATGTAACTATCTTAGAAAATTGAGACTTTAACTTTTCGCCTTTACTCACATCAAACAATGCTTTGTGCTAATCCCAGGTATACTACAATATTGTATTTAGTCATCAGACAGGAACATAAGAAAGGAGTAGGCCATTCAGCCCCTTGAGCGTGTCCCATCATTCAATGAGCTCATGGCTGATCTGTGGCCAAACTTCATAGACTGGTCTTTGGCCCATTTCCTTATCAAAACTTTGTTTAGTTCAGACTTAAAATTACTGATCTAGAATTCACTGCTGTTTGTGGAGGAGAGTTCTAAATCTCTACCACTCTTTATTCATGGAACCGCTTCCTAACATCTCTCCTGAACGTTCTGGCCCGAGATTTTCTGACTATGCAACCTATTTGTAGAACCCCCAACTAGTGAAAATAGTTTATCTGTTCCTGTCTTTTCCTGCTAACATCTTGAAAACTTTGATCTGATCACTCGTTAACCTTCTAAATTCTAGAGAGTTTGCATAACCTCTCCTCAACACTTAGCAACTGAGGTCCAGGTATTAGTCTTGAAAACCTATGTTGTATTCTCTGTGACAACATGGGGTAAACTCTCCTGTGTTATTCCATGCAGCAATCTGTGAAAATCAGAGAGGCTAAGAACTATTTAAAGTAAAAATTAATAACTTTATTTCTTAAAGTGTTGCGGAGAATAATTACCAAACAACTATTTACAACTCCTTCCTCTAACTTATCACTTACCTTATCTTCTAGAATAGTAGTCCAATATAAGCCCCCAATTAAGATTTACCAAAAAATTCAAGTTTTCAAAACAAGCCAGTGTCAGATCTTCTATTTGGATCTTCCTGTGTCTTCTTTTCTTCTTAGGGATTATACTTCACTGGTCATGGATCGATAATGGTACTTTTAAGAGAGCTATTTTTGGACATCTCTACATACTGGTGGCAAGGCAGTTCTCCTCCCTACTGTTTAATTTTCTTCAGTCTTATACCCTCTCAAAGCATCGGATTGTGTCATTGGTTTTTAAGATTGTTGATATACTAAATTCAAATTTGATTGGAGTTTGTTTTTTTGGAGTATAATTTAAACTGATTGGTCTAATTCAAATCTATTTATGTCTCCAGGCAACCCAGCTAATCTAGCTTTTAACTAAGTGTTACATTGTTACCTTAATGAGAACACTTGGTACTGCTAGCTTCAAACTCTCTTAAAGGTATAGTCCACCCACATCTTCATAACATCTCTTCAAGGCCAATATGCCCTTTGTAAGGTGCTGTGCCTAGGTCTACTCACAATAGTCCAAGTGGAGTGGAACCACAATCACCATCAGTGATTCCTCCTGGATTATTCAAATGGATCTCACTTTATTCCTGATGTTCCAAGTTTCAAGATGGAACAGTTTGCCAAACTTCAATGTTGAGGCCAGAGATGTACAAGTTTTTTGCTTTCAGGACCTACATGAATGCCAACCATTTATAGTACCTCAGTCAACCCACGTCATAGTCCACATTCCCATCTGTTTTCACATAGCTATGTCAAGTTGCACATTCTGACAGATCTCATCACTCTCATTTAAAATGTATCTACAAAGGAAGGAGCAACAAGCCAATCATAAAAAAAATGCAGCTCATTCCAAACCAACTCAATTGAAACAACGCAAACTGAGCAACTAATAAATTTAGTTAAAAATGGAAATAGTTTGCCTGGGTTTCATGGGGCAAATTGCCAGAAGAATGATGCGCAGTCAATATTCATGAGCTAGACTCATACACATTTTTTTAAGCCAAGTCAGAGAGCTACCATGGAAGCAGTTCCCAATAAGGGGTCATTACCATCAGCAGAAGAGAAAAATAGTTAAGAAAAAAAACAAAATATTTTGTCAAACAGATTTTACTGCCTGAGCAAAAAAGAATTTTATCTTGAAATGCAACCTGACTTCTTATGTTGTTAGTGAACCACTAAAGGTGCTATTATATTAATACAAATATCTGCTAATTTAACATTTTAAAATTGCACTTTGCAAACAAAGAAAACATGTCCATCATTTCCATAAAAGTACTTTTCTTCCAAAGGAGTTCCACTGCCATAAATGTAGCCCTGGGGTACTCCATTCAAAGAATCAGTGGTATGTACATGTAAAGTGGGCAGAACATGTTTGTAAATGGACTGATGTTTTTTCATAGCTTTGAGATGCTTTATAAACTTTGTAAAGGGCTCTCTATAGAGACTTAGTCACTGTAATATTACGAGGTTGGTGTTAACTGAATCTGGGCTAAAAATGCAATAATTACAAGTTGAAGTCCCACTTTGATAATTTGAGAGTATCTTTCATCAGGGAAAACGTTCATGAAATTCCAAGTGAGCCTCAGATGTCCTTTCAGGTACAAAAGCAGCCTTCATGACCTTGTCTGTCTTGCATGGATGGTAGAGGTTTGGAACTCTTTTCCGCAAATGGGTAGAACATGGAAACATTAAAAACCATGGTGAGGACGCTTTAGATTGTGAAGTGGGTAGATGGCACAGTTGGGATGGGGGGGGGAGGGCAGATGAACCTCTACAGAGAAGCATGAGATGTTATGTTTTGGTAGAAAGACCATAGGGAGACAGTACTAATTGAAGGATAACCGAGGAACCTGGGTGCAATATGTGCTTATGTCACCACTTTCCAGCATCTGCAGTACTCGCTTTCTCCAAGTTAGGAGAGCAGTTATTAAACATAATCCATATCCTGTGTTTTATTAATGGGATCAGAGTGAGGAGGTGCTGTTGAACTTATGCAACATACCACATCAGCCTCAACTACAGCATAGTATCCCTTTCTGAGCATCACATTTTCGGAAGGATGTGAAGGCAGCTGAGGGAGTGTAGAAAAAGTTTACGAGAAAGGTTCCAGGAATGAGAATTTTTGTATATAGATAGACTGGAAAAGTTGGGACTCTACTGTCTTTGGACAAGAGAAGGCTGGCACGAGATCCAATTGAAATAGTCCATATTATGAGAACTCTGTGCAAATTGAATAGAGAGAGTAATATGCCCACCCAAGAAAGGATTGCGAATGATAGGACACATATTCAAAGTTGATTGAAAAAAAAAGTCAAAGTGATACGAGAACCATTTCTATCACACAGTAACTGATTCGGGTCTGGAATGTGCTGCCTGTTTGTGCTCAGGAGAGGTTCAATCAAGGTTGTCTACAGGAAATTTGAAGTTTATTTGCAAATGATGAACATGCAGAGGTGTGGGAGTAGGCAGGAAGAATGGAACCGGGTGAGATGCTCATTTGGAGAGTTGCGCAGACACGATGGACCGAATGGCCCCCTCCTGAGCCAGAACTATTGTGTGACTGGGGCAAGTGGGACTCATTTATGGCATGGATCTCCCGAAAGCTGTAATTGAAATGCAACTCTATTTCAATGGAAGTTCACCAATCAGTCAGTGCCGACTGCTGCAACATTTACTCACCAGTGGTGGGTGCTAGCGTAAGCCTGTACCCCTGTATTCTGCTGGGCGAACGTCTCCACATCATTTGAACACTATTTTCAGTTAAAATTTTAAACTTCAACTGTGAAGGAGGCTCCACTGCAGAGAGAAGAATGCCACAAACAGGAAGACGTTAGTCTCAGGTAGGATTCCCGCTACATGATAAAAGCAAAATAAATTGTTTTATGAAAAGATGGTTCAAACTGCAATGCTTAGAAGCAGAGTTGGCCGAATGGCAGCTATAAGCATTTCGAAACCTACATCTTTGCATAAATTTGCTTCCAACAATAAGCATTCGGAGTTTGATGTCTATTGTTGGTAGATAGAGAGGACCATATAACACGAATATCAAAAGCTGACATAAACACAAATTAATATTAACATAAAATATAAACAGCACAAGGAGAGCACAAGACATTGGGTTTTGCACCATCAGGGAAGTTCACGAGTTGCAGCAGAAAACAGAAAAGGATAAAACAACAATTATTAACACACCCAAGTACAAATAGAGCAGCTACACAGATACAAACTAATCCAAAAGTAGGCGAACATCTGACACTCAATCTGGGGACAAGTTTTGATCGTTACATGCTTGCTGCACTCAATACAAAGCTTGTCAAATTACTTGCCAGAATAGAACACTTGAGACTTCACAAGTTGCCCAAGAGTTAGGGATTTCAGAATGTCCAATTAGTGCAACGTCACCTCCAATAATCTTGAAAGATTAATTGCAAACGGTTGTTCATTTATGTTTATATATAATTTAAAAAGGAATTCAGCAGCCAAATAAAGTAATTTCAAATTTTCCAGTGACTTCACGAAAGCAATTTTTGACAGCTGATTCGAAACACAAAGAGATTTTGTAACTTTTACTTTAATACTAATGGTGGTTGTCCTCATCCACTAGAATTAATAAATGTGTATAACATTGAACATCATTTTAATCAATTTGTCATTATATTTAATTAATTATTATAATCATTGTAGATCTGGTGTTAGATTAAACCTGAATGATGGAAAGTCATGGTTATGTTTAAGATCAGCATTAATGTGAATACAAAATACTGACTTTGACTTCTTTCAAAAACATAAAACTTTTTTTTAGTTAAGAAAGCAAAGTCTTCTGAGTTTAAACACCAGTTGAACATTAAAATTGCCTAAAGATGCACACACATAAACACCATTACTGTATGATCTTCTGATAATTTGCTAAAGCTTCTGTATTGAAAGAAATCACAAGAAGATGCTGTTAATTTGTACACCAGGCCACACATTGGCAATCTTCAAAGCACCTGTTGGTGTTTGAGAGAGATCTTGCTGAAATGCTCACATTTGAACAGACAAGCTTTTTTTCACAATCACATAATCCACAGCCAGAGACACTGCAAGACATTCACGGGGACCTTCACAAAGAAACGCGGGTGTTGCGAACAACAGTACTTCTGTTATATGATCAGAGTTTGCCTGTATTTCACCGTGTATCTATTTTAGTTTGTTTCTCCCCTGTACCCATGCATGCTACATACCAACATTTTAACCTAACTTGCCTGATTGTTATTCATAGGCAAGGACCTCTGTATTTTACAAGGAAAACTTGTCAATGCATTGTCCTTTCTATGCATTAAAGAGAATAGTTTCAGTAGTCCACCTGCTGAGGATTAACCCAAAATGCCCTTAGGAAGGGAATTGAAGGGTTTTGACCCAGATACAGTGAAGGAACGGTGATATATTCCAAGTAGGATGGTGAGTGGTTGGAGGGGAACTTGGAAGTGATGGCGTTCCCATGTACCTGCTACTCATGTCCTTCTAGATGGAAGTGGTCATGGGTTTGGAAGATGCTGTCTGAGGATATTTGATGAATTGCTGCAGTGCATAAATTACTGCTGCCTTTGAAATTGTGTGTTGTTACATCTTTCCTGGTGAGTACAAAATAAAAAACATGGCAGCTTTTCTATATTTTTTGACAAATACTCAAGTTCTGTACTTCCACATGATGATATAATCATCAAGGTATTCTATGGGCAGATACAGAGAAGCTATTTTCTCTGCTGGAGAAAGGGAACGAGCAAAGCATCATATAAGAGCAATGCTATTCAGATATGATTTCTTCAGACAAACAATATTGAAAATCTGGAACCTCCTCCACCAAAATCTGTTGATATAGGGAAGGATGGAATGGATGCAATTTAAAATGCAAAACTTGAAGTTCAATTTTGGCACAGATATTCGGAAGGAGGGATGAAGTCAGGTATGTGGGGTTAAGATATAGATCCATCTAGTAATAGGATTGCATAGATCGCCTGAATGGCCTCCTGTTTCAACCTTTCACTACTTTAAAATGTTGCTCTCCTGGGATTTTGATGGAGAGCAAATTGTGGCTTTGCAAGTAAAAGCCGGGTTGTACCTCAATCCAGTCAGTGTCCAGGTGGTCAGAGAGATTCATAAGTCACCCCCCCCCTCCCCCATAGATTCAGACGATGTTCCCCTGCCGACCCCCTCCCCATTCCAGACACTCGCAAAATACAGGGATCCCTATACACACAGAAGCACTGTAACAAAAGTTATAAATAGAAATAAAATAAAACATTCGGAGACAAATGGATTTTAAAATTCTGATTAGAGACTGATATTGTAACATTAATTAGTGTCTCACACCCATGCAGATTGAAACTGATGGCAGGAACAGGAGTTTCCACCCTCACACAGTGAAAGCTTGAACACAAAAGACTGTTTCACATATTTTATAATGATATTCTCGATGTTGAAGTATACAAGAACTGGAGAGTGTTCCTGAATCGGGATAAGATGTGTTTATTAATGAGTCAAAGGAGGAGACGGGGTGCGTTACAGTCTAAACTCTGGAGTCGTTTTTTAAAAAAATATTTGATTCCTAAACTTTGGCTGCAAGTAAAGAAATCAAATATAATTAATAATTCTTATATTTAAAAATGCCATGCTGTCAGAAAGTAGGAGGCAAATTAAACATGCTGTATTTTCCAACAAGACATTACTAATACAAATGTATAAAATACAGTTAACATGTGAAGAAAGATAGTGGCTTAAGAATTCCAAAGCAGTTAGTGTACAGGAGGACAGAATATCATTGTAAAATATCCTTCTTGTTTCCAAGATCTACAGCTCAGGACAAATTTAATGCAAAGGTACAGAAAACTGAGCTGAGTTTTTTTAAATGAACACTTTTTGTGGTTGTTATTAAAATATTGTTAGGTGGAAATAAAAGCAGTATTACCAACCTGGGTGTGTGTGTTTTTGTTTTAAATTGGGGCAAGTGATTCGCAGAGGGATGGCAGTCAGTGGGTCCAGGTATTCAGCACCTCCTGTCTGTCAGCTCCAGGACAGAGCTGAGGGCTAAAGGATTCCGCTTCTCGGTGGAAAATCCGACGGTTAGAATCTCACGAAGCACACACGCACATATTCGCAATCTGCGCTGTCTTCCCCTCTCTAGCGGGGTGGGAGGGAGTCTAGCACATCTAATTTTTTTTTTGTTTTACAGGGAAATTATTCCTCTGTGTGTTTGTGCAGAAAAAGCAACGTTCTTTTCACATTCACTCAAATGCAAGCACATCTCATCCACCACTCCAATCATTCGGGGATTTATACCCCCCCACACCCGACTTTTCAATGAGTTCAGAGATTCCTGATTCGAACCATCCTTCCTCCTTAACGCATCCGCAGGATTTTGCCCATGAACTCAGACACCAATCTACTGTTTCCGAACAGCGTTGGCGCCTCCCTTGAAAATGATTGCTGAAATAATCAGTCTCTACAGCATCAGTAAAGCAATGGGATGTGTTTTCGTGTTATAAATGCAATTGCATAAAATGTCTCTTTTTTTCCTAAGATATGACTTTGGTAGATTTTAACTTTCTCTGACTATTAGAAGGGGGGTGTCTTTTCGCACAAACCTCCCCCACAAAGAAAACATTTTTGGCAGATCCTCTCCGTGTGCGCGTCCCCGCGGAAAGCGCGTGACACAAGCAGAGCGCGAGTACGAGGTATTGCGCGCCCCCTCCCCTCACTGGTTCAAATGCTGCTGCCTTGTCTTGACATATAAGGTGAAGAAGCGGTTCCTGTGTGCAGACCCTGGTCTGTCCCTTTGTCCGTCACTGGTGGTGTTCCCAGGAATAATCTTCTTCCGAATCTTCAAGGTGGGAGTTGCCAAAGCAGCCTTTACAGTCTTGCAGCTGGTTGTGTTGGACATTGCCTCATGGTGTTTCCCAGAATTTGCATCAGAGAAGGTTCTGCAGCTTCAGCTTCAGTTCCTCCTTTGAAAATCCAAATCATAGAATGGTACAGTGGACAACAGACCCTTTGGCGCAACAAATCTGTACTGCCAAAGCTATATTCACACTAGTCCCACTTTTCTGCAGTGGGCCTATAGCCTTGAATGTTATGACACTTCAAGTGTACTTATAAAAGATTGTGAGGTTTCCTGCCCTCCCAGGCAGTACATTCCAAATCCTCACCGCCCTCAGGGTGACAATTTTCTTTCCCCAAATCCCCTTGAAACGCTAGGCCTTTCACCAACACCGAATGTTGCACTTTGTCAAGCTGTTCATGCCATTCACACACACAATAACACACCTCTGGTAAATCTGAATTGATATGTCTTAATTAAAGTGATTCCCTGCTGAGAGAAAAAGAGCATGATTCTATAAGATTAGACGGATTTGCAAGCCCGAAATTGCTCCTGCTGATTAAAGGGAAAATAAATCATTTTTAAACAATTCCCAAATGTTGGCAAACCACGATTAAACATTTCAAAATCTTCCACATCCTGCCACTATCTCAGTGACCGAAGGATTTTGTTGTCATGACTTCAGCCCTGAAGCAACCACTGGTTGGCATGTTTATTTATGTGCTCAATCAGGGAGGGTACACTTTTGGTAAATAAGAAAAAAACTGTTTCCACTGGTGGGGAGGGTCCACAGATTTCACTTGGTGAGCAAGAGATGTTCTTATCATCTGGAGTGAGCTTCAATAGATAAAAACAAAGGGAATTAATGGGAAGAAATGTCGGACTGTATGGGTGACTGAGTCGAACTGGTTAGCTCGACTTCCTGCACAGTATCATCCTACAAAATTTATGGCCAGTGTTGGGAGCAATTTAATAAATTTACTATATAACATCAGTGTTCTGTTTAATTATAACATGAAACATTTAGTGTTTTTTCGTCAGTGGCAGCACAACAGTACAGCAAAGTCATTGAAACTTTTCCTTTGATTTCTGTATCAGTGGTTTGTCATAAACATTTTGGATAAAATATCTTACTTCAATATGGGACCCACAAAAGGAAAACTCAAGTCTTTTTTGCATTAATTAGAACAAACCACATTTATATCATTTCAATGAGGATTTTCCAAAAATGTAAGTTTAAGTCAAAACAACACGACTGTTTTGATTCTCCATTTAACCAGTGGCTTTGGAGGAGGTGGGTCTTGCCTTTTTAGGTCATTAATTTCAGTCAGGGAGGGTGAGTGCACTTTGTTGCCAATTGGAGTATCTCCAATCTGCTGTAAATCCAGTGGTCCTGTCTAAGTACATTGACAAACAATCTGCATTTCTTATCTGACAAAACTGAAAGGACTAATGTGAATTTTTCAGTGTTTGGGTTTAGACACTATTAAGTGTGGTTGCATAAAGATATTGCCAATTAGAACAGAAATCTAAAAAGACTGATAGGTTCCTTTCTGCACATAGAATCCCTACTGTGTGGAAGCAGGCCATTTGGCCCATTGAGTCCACCCTAATTCTCTGAAGATCCAGACCCACCCATCCCTGTAACCCTGCATTTCCCATGTCTAACCCATCAAGCCTGCATATCCCTGAACACTACAGGCAATTTAGCATGGCCAATTCACCTAACCTGCACAGTTTTGGACTGTGGGAGAAAACAAGAGCACCCAGAGGAAATGCACACAGACACAGGTAGAACATGCAAACTCCACACAGTCACCCAAGGCTGGAATCAAACCTACTTCCCTGGTATTGTGAGGTAGCAGTGCTAACCACTGAGGCACTGTGCCATCCCTAATCATTGCCTAATCTGATGCATAACACACTAAATTATCAATTCCATAAAAACCTATCCAAATTCATGTCATTTTCTCCTAAATATAAAGTTTAATCTTAAGGACTCATATTTCAATAATATTTAATACAATGTAGTAATGCATTTCATGCTGCTTTAATATAAAATGTGTCTAAAACAAACAGAAGGTAATCTGAAGGATTGAGAATGTGAAATTTTTAGTGGAATGTGTGGTGATAAAATTCTTCTACTGTGTACTGGTGACATTGTAAATATTGTGGAAAGATCCATTCTTGTCTGTATTTCAAATAACTTTGCAAGGATTTGTAAATCTAAAGAAAATCAATTCATTGCATCAGTGATTTTGCTTTTACAGTAGGTGCTATGGATAGATTTTTCCCATGATATCCTTATGCTGAGAAAAGAAAAATAAATTAAAGCATAATTATTAAATCATTATCTGAATAAAATCATCAGCATTTCATAGTTGAATATATACTTTGAATAGACAAGCTGAATCCATGTAGTGACTGAATTCCACTCGAAAATTATCAGTTCTGATGTGATAGGCAAATAGTACCAAACACTTATTAAAGCAATATTATAAATGTATTCCTGTGGGCTTTTAGATAACCTGTTCAGAATAAACAAATTATTAATAGAAAACTGCAGCCAAGATCAGATAAGCATGACAATAAATATAAATTGATCTCTTAATAACAAGGGTTTCATGGAGAACCTATTGAGAGAAAGGGTAAGTTTTATTTACACTCAATCTCCAGGAGGATTATATTTCCCGAGAAGTGAATCCAAAACAATCACTAGGAAAATAGAAGGAGCTGATCATCATTCTGGAGTAGCTCATGTGCACTGCTCCTGGACCACTTCTGTGCAGGAGTTGCTGGACAGAAATGAGAGATTACCTTGAGCTTCCACCGAAGGGGCAGATAGAGCTGCGAGGAGAGCAGCAACTGCTAGGCATAGCCTACTCTTCATTTTCACTCGTTGGATTCACAAGTGCATGAATGAATCTGAAAAGAGAATAGAAACACTCAACAGTGGTGTTGTGAAGAGAACGAATCAGATTTAAGAATGGGCTCAGTTCACTGGCAGCTGTGACTCACTGAACAGTAATATACAAATAGGTACACAGGCAAACATACATATGTAGCCACATGCACAAACGCAAAGGCAGACACACATTCACAAATATGTGCAGTCAAACACAGGCAGACACACACACACACATTGGAGAAACATGCAAAGGCATACATGCCCATATAAACACACAAACAGAAAGACACACTGTCTCAAATGCTCACATGTACAAAAACACATGCAACAACAATCAACATGCCCACAGATACACAAATTCAGAACTATTCATACACATATACGTGAAAACTTACAGATAAACCGAAACTCTCAGGAACACACATGAAATGCTTACACACACGAATACTCACTCATGCATGTACACAATTAAACAGCCTAATAAGGTTCATATCCTCTGTTCACATTTGCCTTGGATTCCAGAATGTAACTATCATTACTTGACATCAGAAGAACAATTTCAACTTGAGGCAAAAGAAGTTGGATAGAAGAAGAAAAAGTTCATATTACTTAAGACCTCAAGTAAAACTAGTGCCTCACTTTTCCATGTGAAATTAAATGCAAAAGATTTGTTTAGGTCTGGAGCTTATTTTCTTTATTCATTTATGGGATGAGGGCATCATTTACTAGGCAGCATTTATTGCCTAGAGGGCAGTTAAGAGTCAATGTGGGTCTGGAGTCAGGCAAGGCAGGAGTTGCTTTCTCTAAGGGACATTAGTGACACAAATGGGATTTTCGAGCAATTAATTCATGGTCATCATTAGACTCTTCACTCCAGATTTCCCTTTTTATTAAATTCAAATCCTACTATCTGCTGTGGTAGGATTTGAGCCCAGGTCCCTCAAAACATTATCTGGGTCTCTGGCTCGATAGGCCACCACCTCCCCTTTAACCAATTTACTGTTGCAGCTAAGTGAAAGCTTCAGGCATTAAATTACTGTGGCCAAAGGGCTACGCTAATCTGGTGCATCCCAGATTACATTATATATGAGTCAGGTTCTGCTTGTGTGCAAACAATTCATAGTCTGCACTGTCTCGCCTGGGGACTGATTGCTCGTAGAGTTCTGAATTGTTCTTGGAAAGGAAGATCCTGAGTGCAGAACCATTATCTCAGGAGAGTAAAACAGTAATAGCAACCCACCACGTCTTTGACATTTCATAATATGTCATTTACCATATGTACTGTTGTATGTGAGTGGCTGCACAGGCACATCCAAGTTAAGGAGTTGCATATACATGGATGTCAATGCATTAAAGAAGGTCTTGCCTTTGTGTAAAACAAACGCAGTAAATAAGAAACTCAGCATGTCTGGCAGCATCTGTGGAGAGAGAAACAGAGTTAATGTTTTAAGTCCAATATGATGTCTTCAGACCAGACTTGAAAACAGTAACTTCTTTTTTCTCACCACAGATACTTCCAGACCTCCTCGGTTTCTCCAGCATTCTCTGTGTTTGTTTCAGATTTACAGCATCTGCATTATTTTGCTTTTATTCATGAATTTATATAGCCGTTTTCAGACCACAACCCCCCTTACAACCAATGAGATATTTCTGATGTGCAGTCAATGTTGCAATTTAGCAAACATTGATGGGCACTGTTCCACATGTGAAGACTGATGGGTAAATCTCCTCATGGGCTCCTGTTTGTGTGGCCCTTGCCAACGTCTCTGCCCATTGAAAGACAACCCTGGTCGTAGAACCAATCTGGGCCATTCAACCTGTTGAGCCTGATATACGTGAGCCCATCTGCCACTTACAACATTGCTGTTAAATGCCAGCAGCAAGACAACCATCATGGGTGGCACGGTGGCTCAGTGGTTAGCATTGTTGCCTCACAGCACCAGGGACCCAGGTTTGATTCCACCCTTTATGGAGTTTGCACATTCTCCCTGTGTCTGTATGGGTTTCTGCTCCAGTTTCTTCCCATGGTCCAAAGGTGTGCAAGTTAGGTGGATTCGCTATGCTAAATTGCCCATAGTGTCCTGGGACGTGTCGGTCAGCCATGGGAAATTTATACACAGCAAGCTCCCACATGTAGTGACATAACAATGGCTAAGCAATCTGTTTTCAATAATGTTGTTTGGGAATCAATATTAGCAAGAATTCCTCTATACTTTTCAAATAAAGCAATGAGATCTTTATATCCAACTGAGAGGACAACCAAGGCTTCGTTTTAATCTCTCAACTGAAAGATGGCACCTCTGACAGTGCAGCACTACCAGAGGCATGCTGAGTTATGTACTCAATGTTGGGGCTGGGAACTTACGGAACAGCAGTGAGTCCATCCCTCCATCAGAAATTGGAGAGAAACCTTGCTTCAGCTAACCATGGAGACACAGGCTATAAGTTATGTTCCCCAGGCCTGCACTAGAGGATGTGATCCCCCAAAGGCTGCTGGACAATTGCAACACTTCAGTTCCTTTCAGTCTCACTTAGAGCAGTGGCCATTGTAGGAATTGCAACAGACCAGAGGGTGGTGAATCGATGGAATTCACTGCCACAGAAGGCTGTAGAGGCCAGGTCATTGAGTGTACTTAAGACAGAGATAGATAGGTTCTTGGGTATCAAGGGGATCAAGGAGAGAAAGTGGGAGAATGGGATTGAGAAACCTATCAGCCATGATTGAATGGCGGAGCAGACTCAACAGGTTGAATGGCCCAGATTGGTTCTGCAACCAGGGTTGTCTTTCAATGGGCAGAGACGTTGGCAAGGGCCACACAAACAGGAGCCCATGAGGAGGTTTACCCATCAGTCTTCACATGTGGAACAGTGCCCATCAGTGCTGGTGCTGGCTGTGTACAGGCTTCGATTGGACCCTGATCTGCCACTTACAACATTGCTGTTAAATGCCAGCAGCAAGACAACCATCATCAACCATTCCTGATGATTTTACACACAGCTCCTTCCAGAAAGCACACTCTTTAGGACTGTGTAAAACTAAGACACTGGGTTGGATCAAGAACCTTCTACCTTCAGGCTCAGAGATGATAGCACTGCCCATTGAGCCAAGTAACGCTGATGCCTGAACATAACCACTATATTCATGGTATCCCATCAGAATAAATAGTTCTCCCAGTGGTTAGTTTATCTTCCAACTCAAAGGGAGAGTAGATGTCCCCTGGATCTTGAGGTATGCATGGTGGTGATACATCACCAGAGTAGCTATACCTAACTAATAATGGAATGAGTAAGAAAAATGCTATCCAGTCAAGAAAAATAAGGTATTTGTTTACCATGGTGATAAGCAGGACCTGATAGTGAGAATCCTAAAGATAGCGACTGTAATGTTACTGTTGGCAACTTTATGTATGGATTTATTTAAAACCACTCTTATCCATGATGTAACCTCTGCATATTATCATCATTATGTTCAAATCCCTCCATTACCTTAACCCTCCCAATCTCGATGACTTTCTCTGGCCCTGCAACTGCAAGTGAACAATGACTTTTTAAAAAAATTCTGGTCTCCTGCATGTTCATGATTTTTGTTAATCCATCCTTGGCTGCGTGCCTTCAGCTGTCTGGGCCTGAAGCTCTGCAATTTCCTCCCTAATTATTATCTCCACCTTTCTGCTTTCCTTAAAGCTGATCTCTTTGAACTAGCTCTAGGCTGTCTCTATCTCCTTCTTTTGTTCACTGTCAATTTTGTGTCTGATTGCACTTTTGTGATGTCCCTTTGAAAGTTTTGCTACTTGAGAAACATTTAGGGACTGATGGCCTGAATAGCCGACCTTCGCTTTTATGTCTTCTGGGCTTATGATGAAGGGAACTAAAGGTTATGGAGTTAAGATGGGAATTTGGAGCTGAGGATTATCAGTGTACCCATGATCTTCTTGAATGAAGGAGCAGACTTGATGGGCTGAATGGCCTATTTCTGCACCTACATCTTATGGTCTATCTAAATTGGATTTGTTGCTGTTGTTCTAACTGATCAGTGCCCCAGTCATTGCCTCTTCACAGATGAAATATCTGTTATAAACAGTTTACTTGATAGAACAGGACTTGAATTTTGCTGAAAATAAAGACATTTTGCCAAAAGCTTCTCATCTTGAATTCATCAAGTCAAATACAAGAATGCCAAATTTCAAACAATCAGGGAACAAACAAAGGACATAGTCTCAGGATAAGCATTTAAGACTGTGGTGAGGGAGAATTTCCTCACTGAAATGGCAGTGAATTTTTGGAATTCCATATCTCAGAGGACATCAAATCATTGAGCATCTTCAAGACTGTGATCAATGTATTTCTATGTATTAAATATAGCAAGTGCTAGGTGGGTAACTCGGGAAAGTGGAGTTGAGTTAAAAGATCAGCCATAAACTGATTGATTGGCAGAGCAGGCTTGAGGGGCCAAATGCCCTATTCTTGCTCCTATTTCCTATATTCCTGTGATCACAGTAATATATAATATGAGAACAAGGTGCTGATTGGTTGACAAGTCAACTGTGATCATGCTCATACAACTTAAAACAAATTATACACTGCTTGATGAGATTCTGTAATTAGGCAGGACTTGCTGAACAATCCTAAGTACGCTGATAGATAGCAGCACTAATTCCAATTGAAGATAATCATTTAAGATCATTGTGTGTCTAAATTACACTTGCTAGAGGTAACATATTAAGTGGTACAAAGGGACCAATTCTCTGCAAACAAACAGAATCTAGCAAAAGCAAAAAAGCAAAACTCAACAGGTCTGGCAGCATCAGTGGAGAGAAAGCAGCATTAATGTTTTGGATCCAATGCGCTTCTGTCAGTTCTGTGGAAGGGTCACTGGACCCAAAATATTAACATTGCTTTCATCCACAGATGCTGCCAAACCTGCAGAATTTCTCCAGCAATTTCTATTATTGTTTCAGATTTCCAGCATCCACAGTTCTTTGCTTCATTTCAGAATATGTTTGAACTTTGTACCTATTACAAATTACCCAGGAGTCTAGACTAGAGTGGTGCTGGAAAAGTACAGCAGTTCAGACAGCATCCAAGGAGCAGGAAAATCGACGTTTTGGGCAAAAGCCCTTCATCAGGAATACAGGCAGAGTGCCTGAAGGGTGGAGAGATGGCCTTTGGGCACTCTTCCTGTATTCCTGATGAAGGGCTTTTGCCCAAAATGTCAATTTTCCTGCTCCTTGGATGCTGTCTGAACTGCTGTGCTTTTCCAGCACCACTCTAATCTCGACTCTGGTTTCCAGCATCTGCAGTCATTGTTTTTACTGAATTACCCAGGAGCTTGGGGAGCCTCTAGGTTCCCATTGTTTTCTCCACAGCAGTACCTGTGTCAATCAGAGTCAACTTGGCAACCAGTTAGCACAGTTTTCTCATGTAAATTGGTGTGACCACTTGACATTTGGAATTCTTGCATTGGTCCTGATGAAGACAAATAATGTTTACAATATTTATTTCTTCTCTGTCTTTTCAGCAAGATACAAGACCTGTAAAATATATATATTACAGTGCTACACTCTACCACTTCTGTGTCAGTGCAGCCAGGTTTTGGATGTAGTTCAACATTAGAATGAAAGCAGAAGTCTTGATTTGAATTCCAAGGACATTGAAGCTGAGAGGTTGGTTGAAATGGTTGGCTCAGTTCCCTTGGACACCTCCGCCAATGTGAGTTGTAGCACAGCCATATTTTAATTACATCTGCATTGATAACTGGAGCATGGAAGCACTTATAAACACTGTTGCTGCATGGTCATGCAGCCAGACAGATGTGATGCTCCTGCGCCACCAGTGCTCAATGTTACCAGCAGTACAAGCTGAGTTCTCATGGGATACTGTTGGGTCATCAGCTGCATATCTACGATCTGCCAGCAGTACATTGTGCAATACTCCAGATCAATAACCCAGGGCTTTGCTGCAGAGAAAAGAGTACATAATCCGGGCTAACATTCCCAGGTCTATCAGAGGCATTATCACTCGTGTGAGCTGATCTTCAGATAGATATCAAAAATCACTAGACAATACTTGACAACAATGAAGATTTCTTTGGTTATAAGCCCAATTTTCATTCCTCTAACCTTATTGTTAAAACAGATTAACTGTATTGATTGAATTTGCTGGTTGAGGGAGCTTGGGTCCTTATATTTAAACTTCACAACACTGACTACGTTTCCAATGCACAATGATCCAGCTAGCAGGAATGGTAAAGGATATGGGGCTCCCAGATCTCCAGGATTGTCCCAGGAGTCTCCAGTAAATCAAGTTTAATTTCCTGAACACTACAACATATCACTCAATGAGCCCAATAGAATGGAAGAGATTAGGATATGCAATAAACAAAAAAAAATGACTTCCACTTATATAACACTTCTCACATTGTAAACAACCCCAAGCCCAAGTGAAGAGGAAAGAAGGCAGAGTTTATATGTAAAAAAACTCCTTGTCAAAATTTCAAAGAACAACAGTATATTTGCCCTGAACAACATTTACTCCCTTCAATTACATAACTAAAACTAACGATCACATCATTATCATATTGCTATTTGTAAGAGCTTGCTGTGTATAAATTGACTTGCAGATATTCAACAATGGTGATTACACTTCAACAGTACATATAAGGGACTTTGGGATGTCCTAGGCATACGTAAGACACAATGTGAATGCTTGATTCTTTATTATTGTCAAGACATCAGCAACAGGTTGAAGGGGTTGTGATGGATGGAAAAGATATCCTCACTTTCTAACTTGGGTCTATACTGAAGTAAAAATGGTGCCGACAGTGCTGGGGTGGGAGAGGGCTACACACCTCACTGAGTGGGGATGGGGAATGGTTGGCACCAGAAAGAAGAGATTGCTTGGACAGATATTACAAATAATTGGAACACTTAAAATGCTTAAGTTCAAGTATGTGACTGTGATGAGACAAAGTATTCTAGAGTTCACAGCGAAAGATGAGCTCTGATTTAATTAAGATCAGAAACTATTCAAAAATTAAATTGTTAAGCTCTTTTTGATTTTGAATAATTAGCTTGACAAATTTCCACCTGTCAAAAAATTTCAAAAGAATGAAGTGTCTCTTGGAGCTCACATCGGAACAGAAATATCTGTCCAGTGTTTGCTGCGATCTGAGAGGTACAGTCCCACACATTTTAGCTTTGTTTGTCTTGTTGCCATCTCCTGACAGAAGCTGGAAAATGCAATCCTTTTCTTTGCTCATTTTAAAAATATGGCCTGTGTTACAGGCACGCATGCACACACACGTGGATGGACACACACACGTACAAACTCATTCACACACAGACACACACTAATCGACATACAGACACATACACGCTGACTCACACTGTTACGCATGCATATGCACAAAAACTCAGCCATAAACTGATCCACACACACAGAAACACACCCATCACTCACAGGCACACACACACACTCACAAAATCCATACATGCACACCCCCACTCACTCACCTCAAATCCACTAAACTGACAAACATGCAACCTCATTCACTCACTCTCACACACACACACATATGCAGACACATTGAAATAGCAATATGCACACACAAAGACAAAATCTACATGCGTCATGTCAACATATTGAAAAGCTGTGGAGCCAGGGCAAATAAATTGCAAAAGGCTAGCATCCAAATTCAGCAGGTAATGTGGAAGGGAGATAGAATGGTGGCGTTTATTCCCAAGGGAATGCAACATAAAACTAAAGAAATTTTGCTAAAACTATACATACAAGACAGTTAGAACAGAGCTGGAAAACTGGGAACTGTTTTGCTCATGTTATTTAAGGAATGATGCACTAGTATTGGAGACAGCCGAGGGAAGGTTCACTAGGTTTATTTCAGGTATGAAGGGATTTTCTTAATTGGAAAGCTAAGTAGATTGAGCTTGTATTTATTGGAATTTAGAAAAATGAGATGAGACTTTATTGAAATTTATAAGATTCTTAATATTCAGTATAAGAGAATGTCACAGGGTAGATGCAGAATGGATGTTTCCCCCTGTCAGAGAGTCTAGGACCAGTGGACATTATCTCAGAGTAGGGGACCACCCATTTAAAACAGAGATGAAGAGGAATTTCTTCTCTCAGGGGATAGTGAACTCTTCACAATCGAAGGCTGTCAAGTTTGGTTATTAAAATATAATCAAGGCGAAGATAGATTTTTTTAAGCAGTAAGGGAAATCAAGGGTTATAGTATAAGGAAGGAACTTGGAGTTGAGGATTATCAGATCCTCCATTGAATAGTGGAGAAGATTCAATGGGTTTACTTTTGTTTTTACATCTTGTGTTCTTAAATGTTTGTGATTTTTAAATAGAAAGGTCACTGAAGTGGTTGTATCTCCGGCCTGATCCCTTTCATAATCATTGGAACAGTATTTCTACAAGAACCATCTGTAAGTTTTCAAACACTGCCAGTTACTGACAGGCGCCTGTGGTTACTGAAATATTCTGTCTCCAACAAGGATAAGGATAGTATTTATATGAATGACCTTAATTGTATCGGACATCGCTAAGCTGCTTCACAATTCCATTCAGAGTTTAAATTGTCGCATTCCTCCAGTCAGGAACCAATGATATATTCTGACAATGTTAGGGTACTGCTGAAAGCCCTTTTATAGAGAGAACTTTTGATGATGATTCTTTATTTCTGCACACTCATCTTTCCTTTCTACTTGCCCTAACGACACTAACTTTTCCCACAAAGCTCTGTCACTTTTACATTTCAAATCTCCTACCTTCTGTGATATCACAGACATAGTTCTGTTCTCCCCTCAGATGGATGCAAGACAAAGTGATGACAAACAATGCAGGTTCAAGGCCCAGCACTGGCTGAGATTACCATGATATTTCCATCTTCTTCAACCTCTCCCCTTGGCTGAGACATTGTTACTGTCATGTTAAACCATCATTAGGCATCTCTCTCTCTCTCTCTGTAATGAGCGAGTAGCCCTATGGTCCTCTGGGACAATGGTGACCTTACATTTACATCCTTGCCTCTTCACTTGCTTAAATCCTGTGACATTTTTCAACCTTTCTGATGTTGGTGAAATGGTAATTCTGTACCTCTCCTCACAGGCACTGCCTGAACTGCTGCATATTTGCAGCATATTCGGTTTCTATTGAAGTGACTGCCAAGTTGCATCGAGCTAATGTCCTCTCTTCCCTCACTGCCCGACCCCACTATCATTCCCAGGTGAAGAAATTGTCAGCTTCTTAATGGTTTATTTTTCCAACAATGCCCTTGCTCAAAAACCAATCATTCCTTTGAGAGCATTGAAAGAGGGTGGAGGGGTGCTATTCAACTATACTCGACATCACGACCATGGCAAAGTCTGACCTCAGCTAATGATCTCCAATCCTATTCATCCCACACCTAACTCTGAAACATACCACACACACACACAAATCCTTCTGACAGAGAGAATAAATTGTGATCAACTTCCAGAATCCTAATCAATGCCCCCCTTTCTCATCCAAACCTCAAATTGCCAAGGTGCTGGGACAAGAGAGAGGGCGGGTCATATCTTTGGGTACGTACTGAACAGGTCAGAACAAAGGAATAGGGTACTGCAGTTCTGTCCCAGCTCACTCCAGTCTGCTCCGCAGCCAATACAGCACAGTTGAAGGCACTGGTAATATGTGAGGCTGCTTGTGCATGGGAAGATCCTGCAGACACTATTGAGATGGTGGGTTAGTAATGCTGATTGTGAGGAAGGGAGATAAGAATTGGACAGGACGCTGCCCTCCTCATGCCCAGAAAATCTTTCCTTCCAAGGAGAGAGTGGGCAGTTTATCCTCAGTCTCCCCCGAGAGTGACCAGCGACGGAGCACGGAGTCTTCCCGCAGCGCTGCACTGGGATCTGTCAGCCAAGCCGAATGTAACATGACGATGGGAGCGAGTGGGTGTGGGTGTGTGTGTTGGGGAAGGGGGTGGGGGGGAGTGGTGTGAAACGAATCTGTCACATCGCAACATTTCCAAAACTTTCAACCAGGAAATCAGAGATACTAAGGACACCGAACAGTGACCTATAGAGAGATGTTCGATGTTGAATATAAATATCCCAGAGGAATGGTAAATCCAGAGTAAACAGTTCCCACCTGAACCACCCCTGATGGCACAACGGGAGATGGGGCATTGACTAAGGCATCGAGAGTTTGAGAGAATCCACGCAGGAAGAAATAAATTTTATTTTTTGTTGTGATGTCCTGGTTGAAAGCGACCGGATTGGTGGTGGGGGGGTGTGGGGGGTGGGGAAGAAAGATTGAAAACTGGAGGGACTAACTGTGTCGCCCTTTCAGAGAGTGTCCCTGGTACCATGGGCCGAACGGTCTCCGCCTGTACAGTGTCTTGGAAAACTCAAAGAGAGGAATATCCCACCCCCAGTGACCGCGGCAGGTCTGACACTGGGTGTGAATGTCCAGGGAGGGGATAAGGATGGAGCTTCCCCTGAGACGGAAATATGGGTGAAGTTTTGTTTTCACTCTGACAACTTTATTGTTGTTTCGCTGTTGCCCTGAATTTGGAAGCCTGAGAAAGTGTGTTAGACTAAGACGGCCTTGTGGATGTGGGTCATGTGTGACATTGTAGGGAGCCCGTATCCACTGTCCTCTCCCTTTTAAAAAAAAATCACCGATTAGGTTTGATTGAAATCGCCTGAAGTTTCAGACATTGAGGATTATCTTAAAGGGCGCTGGGAGTGGTTCAGATTTGACTCCCCTCCATCCTTCCCTTTAGTTCTTTGGGAAAGCCCCAGTGCCTGGAACCGGGTAAGTGAACCCGCGCGGGGAGGGAGGCGAGCAGAGACAGGGAAAGCTGACAGAAGGCCGTTCGGCCCATCCAGCCTGCTATCTGCAGCTGTTTGTCACAGAGGAGTGTGTTTGTTTGTATATGCTTCCCAAAAAGCCTGTTTGCAAAGCTGCCCGTCTCTCAGCGATGCACCATTAGCAAACCAGCACCGTTTTACTTTCCCTTACAGTGGGCTCGACCGTTCCTGAGGGGGACACCGGGCGGTGGGGAAAGAGGGCAGTGTTTATTTTCTGTCGGCAGCTGATCTGTTGCAGGGACAGAGACCTCTCAAGAGTCCCTCCCCAATTCCAGTCTAATGTAGCCTCAATCTCTGCTCATAAATCACCATCCCCATATCTGACCAGCTCCTTCTCTCTCTGTCACACACACACACACACACATACATTTCAGACACAGTCTGGAAATCATAAAGATGGTTCGAATCAATTGGGGGCAGACTCAAAGACTATCCCACGGGGGCTCCTACAAGCTGACGCGAGGTTAATATGTACCTGTCAACTCCCTACCCAGTCTAACTCTTCCACTGTCGAGATAGGGCCGGAGGAGGGGGTTTGGCAGGACAATGGGGGTGGGCAGGAGGAGGGGGTCTGGTCAATACCTTTGCAGGAGGTTCCCCTTTGGTTATAGATTACATCAACTACTTGTACTGAGAGAGCAGCTCGTAAAAATCTGCCCCATTCTATTATACCCGAAAGCAAAACAAAACCTAAGCCTGCTTTCTGAGAGTCTGGATTGAATTACCAAGGCTGGAGTTGAGACTTGCTGGGGATGCGGGCACATTCCTATTTACGTGAAGAACTTGCACAAATTCTTTCGCTGACAACTTCTCAGCTCCCCCTACACAGACACACGCACACACAGACACAGACACACACAGACAGACACATAGGTACAGACACACGCACACAGACACATACACACAGACAGACACACAGGTACAGACACACGCACACAGACACATAGACACACACACACAGACACACAGGTACAGACAAACACAGACACAGGTACAGACACACGCACACAGACACATAGACACACAGGTACAGACACACGCACACAGACACATAGACACACACAGACAGGCACACAGGTACATACAAACACAGACAGACACATACACAGACAGACACACAGGTTCAGACAAACACAGACACATACACACACAGACAGACACATAGACACACGCAGACAGGCACACAGGTACATACAAACACAGACAGACACATACACACAGACACATAGACACACAGGTACAGACAAACACAGATACAGACACGCACAGACAGACACAGATACTGACGCACACAGACACAGGTACAGACACACGCACACAGACACATACACACAGACACACAGGTACAGACACACGCACACAGACACATAGACACACACAGACAGGCGCGCGCGCACAGACACTCACCGAATTCTGATCAAATAAATCTAACCTAAAGTCGCCATAGTCTTACCAGACAATGGGGCTGCTCTCTCATTCAATACAAACAGTTGGTGGTTTAACCTGAGTCACCAGTCTCTGATGTTAACCTATCGTTTGGGGTTTTGTTTTCGCAGACTCGAGGATCCTGCAGTTTATCTCTCACCCGAAGTCATTTTCACATTCAAAGCTCCCTTTCTTTCTATTTTTTTACATTCATTCCCAAAGCAACAACCTCTGAACCAGCTCCCTTCTCTCTGTCTCCACTGAAACAGCTGAAAAACACTTCGATGACCCATTGTAACTTTTTGCAAGATTGCAATGAAATTCGGTCACGCAGCCCAACGTAGGAAATAACTGGGAGATTTTGAACACCTACGCTGTTCTGCTCGCAGTTAAAATCGAAACCTGGGTCTTTAATTTCACTCTCGTTGTCTCAAGGCACAAGCTCAAACACAAGTCACAGATATTTTGCTCCAACTTTCTATTTCAAACAACGAACATACAAAAGAAATAACATTTCGTAGTGATTAGCTTTTCTACGTCGGTAGCAATCGACGTTATATTTCACTGACTGATATTAGAAAACAAAAACTTTTTTCAGTTGAGAAGTTTTTAAAAGACTTTAAGAATCGAAGTCTCCGGCTTAGATTCTGAGCTGGTATTACACCGCCACCCCGCGGCTGGACTGAGGATCTGCATCCAGTCAGGTCCCAGGAACCAGGAGGGACTCAGAGGGAGGGAGTGCGTTCAGATTCCTTAGACTACACGTGGGGGAGCAGCCAGGTCTGTAATCTCTCCACTTATGTCGTACAGTGAAAACAATAGCCAGTGTATTTAAACACAACGCAGTCCCTGTATTAAATACGTCAAGCAGCCGAGCAGTGATTAGATTTAAATGGGGTCTCCGATAATGAATTATATTGCAAACAATATCCAAAGTCGTTAAAAGTTTTTAAAGTTCAAATTTGTGAGTTTTCTTTCTGGATTGTTGAACCGCAGATTGGAGTTGAGCTAGATAACCGTCATGAGAAGTCGTTATTTTAAAACCAAACTTATTTCTAACTTCTCGTGATTACAGGTAACTTTAAAAAAATTGGGGGACAATCCCTTTGCGGATTGACAGGGTTTGTGTCTGTCTCTTTGTGCTTGTTTCTTTTTGTGTTGATGACTGTGTGATTGTGTGTCTGTGTTTGTCTGTGTGTGAGAGACTGTGTGTTCCTATCTGCGTGATTGTGTGTCTGTGTTTGTCTGTGTGTGTGTGAGACTGTGTTCATATCTGTGTGATTGTGTGTCTGCTTCTGTCTGTGTGTGTGTGTGCGTGTGTTTTGAGAAAGAGTGCATACAAAACAGGGGACTATGTGACGAATCTCCCTTATCACTTGCCACCCCCTGTCTCAGGAGTAGCCCCCTCTCTCTCTCTCAGCCTCCCTAATCTGCCCCACCCCGGCAGCTCAGTCGTGCAGCTGCTTCAGCCAAGGATCAGTGCTGGGACTTTGTCCGCTGAGAATGAACAAGAGCCTGGAGTTGTTCTTTTGTTGTTGCTAATTCACACACAAAAAAAACTCTCTAGGGATAACTCGAAAGTATCTCAATGAGTTCCTACTGTGCCCGGTCCAAAGTGGAAGCAAGTCGCGCGCTCCAAATAGAAAAGACAAGTATCAGGTCGTTTAAACTAAAACCCCACAGTTAGCACAAGGTGAATTATTGCAGTGAATCGCCGGCCCCCACCAATTGTATCTCAAATTAGGCAATACACTGAGAGTTTAGACAAAACATTCATTCTAATACAGCCACTCTTCATTTAAAATTCCCATCTACATATGTACATCACGAAATGCATTCAAATGTATAAATAAAGCTCTTCACGTTAGGAGTGAAATCTTATTAGAAAAAAAATCGCTGAAACCGTGTAGTGAAAGAACAGACAGCAAACCTGTGCAGACAGGGAACTCCTGGAGACGGAGGTTAGCGCACACAGACGGGGATTGAGTTGGGGAATTTAGGGAAGTCCTTTTTGCCGGATTGACTCTCAGTCTGCAGTCTCTCTCTCTCTCTGTGTGTGTCTCCCTCTGTGTCTGTCTGGAATGGGACGATCCTATGTCGGAAAACCCAGCTTAATACTGACCTATTCTATAGCCTATGCAACAGCGAAAAAAAAAATGCCGCTTTCGTAAACCATTACGAAACGAGATTTAAGAGGGAGGGGGTAAACGTGAAGAGGGAAAAAGAGTGTCATAGTGGGATCATGCAATATCTGATTTGAATAAAGGCAGCCAACATTTCGCATACTTGTCTAACGTAATTACATTCCATTGCTAAGGCCATCATCATCTTCATACAATATTCCTCAAGCCAAGTCTGAGAGTTCCAGACACACAGTTGAGAGTTTAACAGTGAATCGTACAGAAACGATTGCCCCGGACAGCCTGAAGCTTTACTGAATTTCCAACACCTACTCCCTCATTGCTGCTAAAATTACAATCGACTTATTTACAGTTGGGGAAAAGAGAATCAATTTTTAAGGCAATCTATTTGGAGATGGATAAAAACTTTGGGAGTGGGTCGGGGTGGGGGGGAGGAAACTCAAGGACTTTGAGCAAAATTGAGGCTTTGTAATTTTCTCTTTTTTTGCTTCTAATCTGAAATTGCTAGCGAGAGGCTTTCCAAAGGACGGAGTTTGAATTTTTGCAAATTACTGTCACATCTTCTTTTATGATTCATGAGTTTTATTCAGCACCAGCACCACCCCGATTCAAACAGCCCCCTTCCCATATCCCCCTTCCAAAAGTAATAGGAGAATGATTCTCCAACCTCTCCCCGCTACTCCTTATTTCTAATTCACTCGTTGAAATTAAGGAAGTTATATCTATATCAGGGGGAATCGGACCTGGTCTTGCCTGTGCTCTGTGACCGCCTTCAGACCCGGTTCAGTGCTGACATTGAAGACAGCAAAAGGGTTTATTGCTGCTTTATGTGATAAGGGGGGAACTGCAGTAAAATTGCCAATTGCAGGAATGAAATCCAATCCAGCTTCGCTCTCTCCTGTTCAAGGGTTGGCCACAGTGACCTGTCTAGACATAACATGCATAGCAAAGCGGGAATACCGAACCTCAGATGCGGTAAAGCTCATCATTGGGAATCTCGTCAGACTTCCTTGGGATACACGCTTTGGCTCCTAAAATCACACAGGAGACATCTTGGCAAAGCGGAGGAACCCCTTCAGCTGGCGAATTTATTGGTCTTACGCAAGTTGATTTTAGGAATAGATTTGGGGTAGAGGGGGCGGGAAGGAACAACAGTTTCATTGGTCTGAGGTGATGCAATGCAATTAGTGCGAGATCTTTCTGAAGTATTGGCGAGGAGGGGGAGGCCGTCCCTTTAATGAACCACACACACACACATTTAACAACTTGATCTAAAATGATAGCTTTCCCATTTCACCACAAGTGCTGCCCCTCTGCTCTACCCTGAGAACTGGGAACTTTTCAACCTACGCAAAGTTTAGGCATTTTCCTTGAGACAGTCTCTGAAGCTCTTTAATGATTTCCAGTCTTAAAGTAACAGGAGTTTAGATCAGAGTGGGGCTGGAAAAGCACAGCAGGTCAGGCAGCATCCGAGGGGCAGGAACATCGACGTTTCGGGCAAAAGCCCTTCATCAGGAATAGAGGCTGGAAGCCTCCAGGGTGGAGGGATAAATGGGGGTAGGGGGTGGGGAGAAGGTAGGGAAGATTCCAATAGGTGAATGGGGGTGGGGATGGAGGTGATAGGTCAGGGAGGAGAGTGGGGGAAGGGAGCAAAGAATACAATTGACCTATTGTACACTTTGCTACTTTCTCCCCAGCTCCACCCCCACCCCCATTTATCCCTCCACCCTGGAGGCTTCCTGCCTCTATTCCTGATGAAGGGCTTTTGCCCGAAATGTCGATTTTCCTGCTCCTCCAATGCTGCCTGACCTGCTGAGCTTTTCCAGCACAACTCTGATTCCAAACTCTGGTTTCCACCATCTGCAGTCCTCACTTTTGCCTTAAAGTAACAGGACACCCCCCCCCCCACCCCAGGCTGGAAATGTTACTGGGTTTGTATCTTTATCCTCTGGATGTGGAGCTGACGGCGCACTAAACAAAAACCAACTGTCCCGGAAGTTCAGACACAAGAGAGTGGATGCTACACGATTTTACCTCATCCCTACCAAACACATTCACACACAAAATAGAGGTGATTCTTTTTCTGTATTTAAACACAAACAGAAGCAATACGTGTGAAATGGTTCCATTTTACATAAGAATATGAGAATAAAGAACAGGAGTAGGCCATTTTTAAGACAATCATGGCTGATCTCCCTTGGGTCTCAACTTCACCGTCCTGCTCGATCTCCATACTCCTTCAAACCCTTCCTATTTAAAAATCGGGCTATCACCCCCAATGCAAACTCCACACAGACGAGCAGGAATTGAACCCAGCACCTTGGTGCAGTAAGGCAGCAGTATTAATCACTGAGCCACCATGCTGCCCATTAATGCACCTCTGCAGTTCAAGAAAGGAGTGGGAGAGAAGGCATGGAATGAAATGACACCTCAATTCACCTGGTATGAGTTTTTGGGAAGGTTGCTTCATATAATGAAGGAAGTGATAACAGGACACATAAAAATTTATATTAAGGTGAAACAGAATGAGCATTGCTTTCTGAAAGGAAAATCACATGGTTTACAAATCTGTTAGAGTTTTTCTTGGATGTGAATGGCTTGGTACATTTGTAAAATTTCCTTTTGAGAGGCAAGCATCACTAGTAATTATTTGCCAGTCTTTTGTACTTTTTGAGCACTTGGTGGTGAGTCACCACAACTGGGCTGTTAAGGTTTTGCAATGGTTGGCTAAGAGTCAACCCCATTTTTGTGGTTCTGGGGTCACATGTAGACCAGACAGCTGACTTCCTTCTCTAAAGGGCATTTATGAACCAGAGGGGTGCTTACTGACAAGTCAGGAGTTTCAAGATCATTATTAATGAGATTCATATCTTACTCCAGTGTTGTTACTTAATTTAAAATTACAGAGAACAAGTGGATGTAATGTACACTGATGATATTTACTAAGGTCTAGATTAGAGTGGTGCTGGAAAAGCACAGCAGGTCAGGCAGCATCCGAGTCTTACCTGCTGTGCTTTTCCAGCACCACTCTAATCTAGACTCTGGTTTCCAGCATCTGCAGTCCTTGTTTTTACCATCTTTACTAAGGTGTCTTGCAATAATTTGTTACATTCAACTCAGGCTCAGTGGATTGGGGTAATGTATCAGTAAAGATAGAAAATTGGTTAGTAGACAGAAAATAGGAACTAGAAGTGAATGGAATATTTTCAGGATGGCAGGTCGTAACTTGTAAATCCAGGCATTTATAGGCTGTAGCAAAGACTTAGTTAAGGGAATCAGACACAAAGTTTCCAAGTTTGCTTAAGAAGGATGTGAGTGTTGGAAAGCTGTGAGTACAATACAAAAAGGGTGGAATAGAATAAGGAAATTCTAATGATGGGCATAAAGGAGGCAATTGAGTATAAGTTGGTGAAATATAAAATATCTGCTTTGAGCAGACGAATAAAAAGGCAACACGTTCTTTTGAAAACTAAGAGACGAGTGAGTGTTGATCAGAGGAAGATTTTAGGTGTTGCTGTAAGAAAATCAAAGAGATTTAACATCAAGTGGTGATGGTGGTGTCTTTGATTTGCTGTGGTAACATTCCCATTTACATGTATATTGTAATCCGGAGCTATGGATGGTGGTGGTAGAATGCTCAAATTTCTTTCCACCTCTTGGCTCACCAGGGATCTCTCCCATTCTTACCGCCTGCCTTTGGTGAGTATTGAAAAGATTTGTAGGTTGATAATCAGCATATTTAACTGCATTATGATGACACATTCCTTCACCTTCAACTCCTCGAGTGCCACTCAAACCTAGTGTTTTGGCTCTGAGGCAGGGACACTACTCACTGTATCTCAAAACCATTTTGACATGTAGGTGCACCAAGTAATTCAGAAAGAAACTAGGTCGTTAACTTTATTGGAAAGGGGTTGGAGTACAACAGTAATCTTGCTGCAGTAACATAGGAGGCTTCTGAGACCGCAACTTTGTAGAATTCAATGTGCTTACCATTAAGAAGGATTTACTTGGCTTATAGAGGGTTCATGATACTGATTCCAGGACTGAAAGGACTGTCCTTCTCCCAGGAGAGATTGAGTAGGATGGATCTTTGCTTCCAGAGTTCTGGGAAATAAGCAATGATCTAATCAAAAGATATACAATTCTCAGAGGATTTATGTTGCTCGTCATTGAGGAAGAACTTCTTCACCAAAGGGCTGTGAATCTGTGGAATTCCCTGCCCAATGAATGTATTTAAAGCAAAGATAGATAGACTTTTGAATAGTAAAGGAAGTAAGGATTTGGTGGGTAGGTGGTTGAGTGGAGCTGAGTCCACAAAAAGACAAGCAATGATGTTATTGAACAGAGCAGGCTCTAGGGGCCGAATGGCCTACTCCTGCTCCTATTTCTTATATTCTAAGCAGTTAAGAGACATTCCTTAGCTTATCTGGAGTATAATACTTGAACCTTGGTCTCAGAATTGCTACTGAACTGTGGAGAAATATCTTCAGTCAGAGCATGTGAATTTTTGGAATCCTCGAAACCAGAAGATGCTCACCTGTGATTTATAAGAGGTGTATGGTCACAATATGGCCTTATATAGTCTCTGTTTATCTTCCCAGCATTTACATTCCATCCCCTTCACATTAAGGGCTAATATACCTTTCACTTTGGTAATTAACCCTCAACCTTGAGAGCTGTGAGTGGCACAGGAGGTAAATAATCTCAAAATTACAGAATGCAGAGGAGTCATAAGGTTTTAGCTTTGAAGATGACGGTGTAGAATCAGTTCTGATGGAGCTTAAAAGCACAAGGGACTGCAAGTATTGGTAGTGCATTTTGTTGCGGCACAGCAGGTCTTGTGGTGCAGTGGTAGTGTCCCTACCTCTGATCCATCCTATCTGGCTTTAAATCCTGCATGGCCATACAGGAAAATTGCAACAACTATTGATATGTAACATTGGTTATAATGTTGGGCAGAATATATATGAGGACATTAGAGATACATATAACAAGGGTAATACAGCAATCACATGCAGTTTCATCTTTACAAAGAATAACCAACCCTAATTTTCAGTAATCGTATGGAGGAGAACGTCAGGGAATTAATCAAGCTGATCTTTTTTAGACCAGTTTGCTTAGGTACAGAATAGGGAAGAAGAACGATTGTAGAAAATAGAACATAGAACATTACAGCGCAGTACAGCTGCATCAGCCCATGATATTGCACCGACCTGTGAAACCAATCTGAAGCCCATCTATCCCACACTATTCCATTTTCAGGAATATGTTTATCCAATGATCATTTCAATGATTTTAAAGTTAAAATGTAACACAGCTGTTTAAAAAAAAAGAAAGTTAAAAGAAAGGAACCTTGAACCAGTTCCCAGATGGTGAGGAAAGTGCTCGAGATGATGGGATTACACCCTTTGAAAATCCCAATGCCATTGTCAGATTCAACAGAGATTTTCAAAAGGAAAATACCATTTGAAAAGTACGCTTGAATTTTATGAGGTGGTAGCTAGCAGAGTGGATAAAGTGGGGATGCAGGGGAGAGCTGCAATATAGGGAATACCACATTATCACAGATTGGGGAAACGTGAAAATAATCCTAATGAGGTTTGGGTCTCAGAAGCGAAGGAAGGATATTAATGTCTTTGGGAATAGAATGCTTGTTAATTCGGCCAATTCTTGTTGAATGAAGAGACATCAATTTCACAAGCAGTGTTACAAACACATAAACAGGTTTATAATGTCTGTATATAAAATGAGTATGTCCACATAGGTGCAGTTTTATATCAATATACATATAGTTTCATTTTATATATTTGTGTATATAAATAGGAGGAATGCATGGGAGGTGAAAAAGAGATGGGATTGCTAAAGTGTATGAAGTGCTCCTTCCACAAATAGGATGTTGAGGGGAGTGTCACACTTGACTTTGTTGGTGGTACCAATGAAGCACAAAGATTCAAGTTCATGTCCCACTCTCAGGCTTGAGTTCAAAAACCCAGGTTGATGCTCCAATGCAGGACGGAGGGCTTGCTGCATTATCAGTGACATGAAACCAAGTTAATCTGCCTGATTGAGTGAATGTAAAAGATCCCGTGGCACTATTTTGAAGAAAAGTAGGAAGCTATCCCTGCAGCCCTGGCCAATCTGTTTCCCTGAATCAATCTCACAAGACTAATAGATTATCTGGTCATTTTCTCATTACTGATTATGGGAGTTTGCTGTACATAATGGTTTTGTTACAATAGATGCTGCTTTTCATTGGCTGTCAAGCACTTTGAAATTTCCAGTGGTCTTGAGAGGTGTTATATAAATGGAACTATTTCCTTTTATCTACTAGGAGGGAAGTGTTATAATGTCCAAGAATGAACAGCATAATAGATTAGGTAAATGAGCCAAATGAGTGTATGTGTAGAGATTTAAAAGTCTATATGCAAAGTTAGTGCAAATTAGTTCAGGAGTAATATTGACGAGGTCAGCCAGTTAGCTGAGGGAGATGTCCAGAGGAATTGACCAATACAACTGCAGATTAATTTCAAACACGAGGTATAGAGTTACAGAACATAAAATGAACACTGGAAAAGGGAGACTCCTTCAGAAAGCTTTGTATAAATAAGATTAGATGCAAGAACAAATGGAAATAAAGAGTCTGTCTGACATGATTAAAAATCAACAGCAATCTGACAAATAAGGAAGGAGGTTAGGAGGCCGATGAGGTAATCAGAGGAAACTTTGAAACAAACGTTAAAGAATTCTAAAACAAAAATTGGCAAAGAAAGAGTATTCAAGCGTGAATTGAGACCTCTGAGAGGAGATTGAGTTGTTGATGATGGAAATATTGATGAGTCTTTGTCAGCTACTTCACTTCATATGATGTAACAGAGGATGTGATGATTTACTGGAATTATCACTGGACAATTAATCCAGAGACCCAGGGAAATGTCCTGGGGAACTAGGGTTTGATTCTCACTGTTGCAAATGGTGAAACTTGAATCCAATAAAAATCTGGCATTGGGAGTTTAATGAAGACCATAAAACTGTTACCTGATTGCCAGGGTAAAGCCCATCTGGCTTCCTAATGTCCTTTAGGGAAGGAAACAATCATCCTTACCTGGGTCTGAGCTACAAATAACTTTAGGTCCACAGCAATGTGATTAATTTTTAACTGCCCTTTTGGCAACTAGGGATAGTTGGTAAACACTGGCCTAGCTAGTGAAAGCCACAGTCTGTGATTGAATGAAATAAAAATAGGAGAAGTACTTGGAAGGGTGTCAATTCCTGGATTAATTAGTTTGGAGGAATGCCCTCAGATTGGTGGGAGCAAGAATTTCACCATCAATTTATTTAAAGGTGAAGTTACTAAATGCCAGGTGATGAGAAGAAAAGTTATGAAAATTGTATTTGACTAATATTTTTGAGGAGGTGACAGATTGAAAATGGGGGATTTGTGGTGGATATCGTGTATATGGACTTCCAATCATTTTTGCCAAGTTACCACACAAGGAGACAACCAAATACTGAACTCGTGGAAGTTCAATTGACAACTTTAACACGTAGATATAAATAAGGAAACCAAGCATATGGGGAAGTCACTCGGTATGACAGGAAATAATTGATTGGTTGATCTATTTTTGTTCCTGATTGAAGGATGAGCATTGGCTGAAGTGAAAATTCACCCTCCTTTATTCAAAGGAAATCCACATTCTCATGAGAGAATCTATGAGACCTGGGTTTAATTCCTCATCCAGAAGACGATACCTCTGAAAATGCTGCTGTGCACTCAACATTACCCTGGAAAGGATGCGTACCTTAACTATAGGCAGAAATGGGACTTGAACCCAGCCACCCACTTTCAGAGATGGGTACAATATTAAACAAGCCTCAGCTAAAACTTGATTAATGTTACATACATCATGCTGAGCCCTGTTCTGTTTGAGGGGTCAAGCACAGATATACTTTCACTCAGTATCTGTCTATTCCATGATAATGCCAGAGTCTCGGACATAAAAAATAAGGAAGTGAGATCAAACACCCTCCAATATGTCATTTGAGAATTTGGATTCAGTTCAATTAGATTTAGTTTAAAGATCTGGAAATAAAAAAAACTGTAATTTGTAAAAATAACCACACGCTGTTGGAATATCAAATAAACATATTCACATGTGTACACAATTGCACACATTCACGTTTATTCATATAAATAGACATACATGCAGAGACTTGGACGTCACACACACACAAGTTAAAATTGTGATGAGAGAGAGAGAGTTTTGAAGAAATTTCTTTCCACTGAGGAGCCTGCACTACTTTCCGACAGGGAGTGAGTGAGACATGGACTGTTATATCCTTTAAAGGAAGAATTGATCATGTTTGAAGCAGTGGATAAGTACAGTGCTATGGGAAGAGAGTCCATATTTATTTTAACTCAATTCAAACTGCCCTGGTGGGAATTGAACCCATGTTTTCAGTGATGAATTTTGGATGGTTCTAAGCAAAATGCTGGCACAGATGCAATGGGTTGATTCCATTAGTGCTGTACACTGGTAAGGTATGAAAATTCCCCAAGAGAGTCCCATTAGTTCAACACAAAATGGAGATCAATCATTGGTCTCTCTGTGATCTGCCTGAGTTTAACATTGTACTCAGTACATTGATATTAATGAATTTCAACTCCCTTGCTGAGGATAAATGAAAGGCAGTGAAGTTATATAACTCAGCCTGGTTGTTCTTAGGATCTGCTATTTATTTCTGTCCTCCCAGGTTCTCATAATATTTTATCGTTCCAATTTTTTTTTGTTTAAAGCCACAGGGATCCTGTGGAAAACATCCTGTTGAAATCCACTAAGTCTTTTTCCTAAAGTGAGTTGAGTTTAAAAACACTCTCATAACCTCAGAGCAGCTGAAATATGTTGGTCTCCTGCAGATTTTGTTTGTCTCTCTTGTTCACCGTGCAGGCTTCAAAATAATGAAAGCAATTGCATAGATATAGCGCCTTTCACAGACATCCAGACTTCCAAAGTGAAGCACCTTTTAAATGTGGTCACTGTTGTCATGCAACAAGAACAGCGGACAATTTGTGCACCACAAGATCCCATAAGAAGTAATCTGATACTGACCAGATAGACAGGTTTCAGGCTTTGGTTAAGGTGTAAATTTTGGCCCTGTTAGTACTCTGCATCCTGGCAACATTGCAAAAAATATCCAAAAAATGGGAAAGGCTTTGAGATATCCTAAGGACATTAATGGTGCTATAGAAATGTAGCTTTCTTTTCAGGTGTCTTCCTTTCTTTGTTTTCAATGCTGTAAACACCATTGCTGGTGCTTGCAACCTCGACCTATTGTCCTCAAAGTTAAAAATCACACAACACCAGGTGATAGTCCAACAGGTTTATTTGGAAGTACAAACTTTTTGAATGCTGCTCCTTCATCAGGTGGTTGTGGAGCAGGATCATAAGACACTGAATTTAGAGCAAAGAGCATTCTGTGTCTTATGAGCCTGCTCCACAGCTATCTGATGAAGGATCAGTGCTCCGAAAGCTAGTGCTTCCAAATAAACCTGTTGGACTATAACCTGGTGTTGTGTGATTTTTAACTTTGTCCACCCCAACACCGGCTCCTCCACATATTGTCTTCAAGACATAATCATCTTGAAATGAGATGCAGAATTAAAGATCACTGTGCAGCACCAGAGTGAAGAGGAATAGATGAGGTCATCAGGGAGTGAAGCTGCTAAACTGGGGTTTAAAATCAATTTCAAATTGTGCTCAGGAGGACACAACATAGGGTGCACTTCAGGGTGTTGGAATGGAGTGGTCATAATCTTCTAACTTCCAGTGAAAGTCGCATTGGTGATAGTACAATGATGAGGACATGGGAATTCGGGAGAAAGTTAGGGATAGAATCAACTTGTACGGAGAAAATCATTCTTACAGATGGCTTACCAGTTTTGTGGTATGTAAGAAGTCTTAATGAAATTCCCGGAAAGATCACTAAAGTTTGTCAGGTAATGAAGGGAAGTCCTGGGTCATGATCTTATGGATAAACCTGTCTGAGATTCAAGGGCAACTGTAGATCATTTTTACCAGCGTCTCATCATTAGCCTAGACAAACCACCACTGCCCTCTCCTGTCCTTTCTGAGACAAGCCTGCCCAATTTCAATGTGTTGATCAGAGAGTCAGCTCCACAATTGATGGATAATCCATGGAGCCTGATTACATTGCGTTATGTAAGCAGTATTCAGGGTACTGATGGTGAGGCTTTTAATGGGAAATAGGTAGCAGTTACCATATCCACTTCTTAAATATGCCCCCACCCGCTTTGAAAGACCTGATTTCTTGCTTGTCACAGAACACAGAATAGTTATGGCCCAGAAGAAGGCCATTCAGTGTCTATACGATGTTGTCCCAGTCCATGCATCACCATCAATCCTTGTCTCATTTCCTCTTAAACTTTGAAAGCTTTTGTAATGATTTGCATTACATTGCTTGGGTCACCTTGCCTTACATCTCCCAACAATGAAGGAACAGAAAAGCAGATTCATTTTTCAGACTGGATTGGAATTGGGAAGAAATATTTGGATGAAGTGTGAGATCTGATTCACTAGAAGCTTGATAAATGTTGTTTATATGTTTTTTGACACATGAGGGGCTTGTTTACTTAGGCTTTACAAATGGTTGACCTTTTACTAATGGTTGGAGACAGTGAGGTCTGCAGATGCAGGGGATCTGAGTTGAGAGTGTGTTGCTGGAAAAGCACAACAGTTCAGGCAGCATCCGAGGAAAATTGATGTTTTGGGCTGGAGCCCTTCAGCAGGAATGAGCTCATTCCTGATGAGGGGCTCCGGTCTGAAACATCGATTTTCCTGCTCCTCGGATGCTGCCTGACCTGCTGTCTTTTCCAGCAACACACTCTTAACTTTTATCATGTTGGCCTGGCTTTGGTTAAATCACTTCGATTGGAAGATAAAGAACTGGAGGTTCCATTTAGCCCTTTGGGAGTCCTCTGTCATTCATTGAAATACTGATTTCAATATTGGTTGTCAAATCAATTTTCTCTCTATGTCTCATTCAAACTCAACAAACTCATGGAGTCATACAGCACAGAAACAGACCCTTCAGTCCAGCCAGTCCATGTTGACCATAATCGCAAACTAAACTAGTCCCACCTGCACGCTCCTGGCTCATATCCCTCTAAACATTTCTTATTCATGTACTTATCCAAATAACTTTTAAACATTGTAACTGTACCTGCACCACCACTTCTTCTGAAAGCTCATTCCACAAACAAACCACTCTTTTTGTAAAAAAGATTCACCTCACATCCTTTTAAAATCTTTCTCCTCTCACCTTAAAAATATGCCCCCCTCATCTTATCGTCCCCCACCAAAGGAAAAAGACACCCACTATTCACCATATCTATACCCCTCATAATTTTTATGAACCTCTGTAAGGTCAGCCCTCAAACTCTTGCACTCCAGTGAAAAAACTCTCAGCCTATCCATCCTCTCCCTGTAGTTCAAACCTTCCATTCCTGGCAACATCCTGGTAAATCTCTTCTGGCCCCTCTCCAGCTCAATAATATCCTTCGGATAACAGATGCTCCCAGAACTGGTTGCAGTACTCCAGAAGAGGCCTCTTCAATGCCCTGTGCAATCTCAATATGACATCCCAACTGCTATAGTTGAAAGATCTGAGTAATAAAGGCAAACACGCTAAATGCCTTCTTAACCACCCTGTCTACATGTTACGCAAACCTCAAAGAATTATGTACCTGAACCCCTGCGTCTCTTGACCCAAGGCCTTACTTTTAATTGTATAACTCTAATTGATTTAGTCTTGAAAGTTTCAGTTACCCTAACATCTTTCACAAAATTGACATGGCCCCTTATTGCAAAATTTTAAGCTCTCACTTTCTTTCTAACGCTTAATTTCTACACCAGAACAAATTGTTTCTCTGTATATACACAATCAAATCTTTTTGACACTTCAAGCAGATTCCTCAGTCATCCAAACTCTAACAGAAAGACCATAAAACAAAGGAGCAGAAATAGACCGCTCAGCAGTTTTCTCGTCAATTCATAGTTAATCTGATAATCCTCCACCATGCCTTTTCCCTGTAACCCTCGGTTCTCTTTACTGATTAAAAATCTGTTTATCTCAGCCTCGAACATGCTGAATGACCCAACCTCGACAGTCCACTGTGAGAATTTCCACAATCGCATGAAATGTGGGAAGTATCCAGCAGGTCAGGCAGCATCTGCAGAGCAACAGAGACCAAATCAACACTTCAGAGTCCATGACCACTCATCAGAATCTTCCAACAAACTTGATTTTATCATTTAACTGATAGACAGTCAATGATCTAAAATTTAAACTTGGTTTCTGTCTCTACATATTCCCTGACCTGCTGAACACTGAATATTTATTTCAGGATGTCAGCATTTTGTATGTGTCACAGAAATACAACCCAAGTTTATTTTGCCTGCTTCAATTCACTAAGCCCCACTGTCATATGGATGATGTTTAAATGTTGCTTTGAGTTATGCCTGGCTGATGCCTGTAGGTGACAGTAAGGGAGAGTGAGGCAGAGAATGAGGCAGCTTTCCATACACAAAGTCGAGTGCCTGCTGTAATTCAATAGTAGCTGCTTGCTTCTGATGCAGAAGTAAGTAGACTCAATGTTGAGATAGGTAGACTTTTAATCAGTAAGGGAAGCAAGGGTTATGGAGGAAGGGCAGGAAAGTGGAGTTTAGGATTATCAGATTAGCCATCATTTCATCAAATGGTAGTGCAGACTCAATGGGCTGAATGGTGTCACTAAGCTAGTCCTTTTTTTTCCTAAATATTGTTCCTTGGCTCAAGGATACTATGTGCTTGATTTTTTTCAGAGGGGTAATAAACCACACTGGGCTCCTATCAGACTGGTTTGGTGCATGGATGAAAAGGTTTTTGAGAGACTTATTGTTTATATGTAAACAGGTGAGACTTCAGGCCAAAGTGGTCATGTTTTAGAAGTGCCCTGTATAAAAAGGGGTATGGTCAGCTCTCTAGTGGAGCAATTTTTACTTTAGTCTTGAATTGGTTGGAAGATCAACAGGGAGCTGTGTAGAAGCTCTCTCTCTTTCTGCCCTTCAACTTCAATCTGTAAGCATGGGTTCCATTTGTATTGGGTTTTAAAGGGAGTTTGCTTATTGGCACTGTTGTGTATATTCAGAACAGCATAATTAAGTCTAGTTGGATAGTCCGAGTTCTGTAGGCGTTCTTTATTCTGTTCTTTGTGTTTCATTATGTAATGTTGTGAATAAATTTTTGTGTGTTTTAAAATCCAATAGTTAACCTAGCTACCGTACTCTGGGTAATTTTCACTGCACATTTACCAAAACAAATTGCAAAGCTATGGTCTGGGGCTGCCTGCTTAAGATTGTTTTGAGTGGTCTGGCCTAGTCCATAACAATGGCTTACCTCTGCTCCATGTCTTACAGTTGTGAATCCAGGCTGCACTCTCTCACCAGTGATTTGCATGGAATCATTTGAAATGGAGTGATTTGCAAAAGATGTGAAATGTGATGTGGGAAAATGAAAGCAGTTTCACCCAATGTGTGTTTTGGAACTGAAAAGTACTGCCTGGAAATGTGGTGGATGCATATTTAATTGGGGCATTCCAAGAAGGAATTTGGTGATTATTTAAAGAGAGACAATGATCAAAAAGGACACTAAGTCAAGAGGCTCATGAGGAGAGCTGGTGAAATCAGGATGGGCCAAATGGTCTCCTTCAGTTCTGTATCGTTTCCGGGACTGAATTAATTTGATTTGATTTATTGTAGTCACATCTACCTGAATACAGTTAAAAGGTTTGTTTTGTGAGTAGTACAGGAAGATCATAGCAAACAGGACATATACAGATCATAGGGTGCTTAGACAGAGTGAAGCGTACAAGATTGCAACTGCACAGCAAGATCAACATGTGAACTGCTCACTGAGACTTATCCCTCTACCTACATCGTTTGAACAGGTGGCTTGGTAATTTTATCTTTGTTGTGGAACTTGCTATGCAAAGAATTGGCTGCTGTGTTTCGTACATTACAGCAGTGACCACACTGAGGAGAGCCAGAGGAGAGCACATCACTGATTTAAATTGCCTTGGCACATCCTGTGGTAATAAAAAGTGTTATATAAGTGGAAGTTCTTACACTTAAAGCATCAGACAGAGGCTAATGAAACGGTACGAAATGTTCAGTGGCTAGTTTTATATTGCACGAATACCCTTCTGTTCATTCTGCGATTTGTAACATATTGCTTTCGATGGAATGAAATGCACACTTTCTTTTATTTAAAGTAACTCAAGAATAAACGATGACACATGTTCTACTGTATGTAATCTGGGATTTATAGTTGTCTATTTTGATAAATATGAACTTCTGAAAAATTATTGATTCTTTTAAATATTTATCAGCTTGTGTAATGGTTGGTGCATTTTCAGAGGCCATTAGTAGACTGACACTGCCACCTTCTGGTCAAAAGTGAGATTTACTTCAAGAGGCATTTCAAGCTTTAACCTTTTAATCAATTCAAAATTTGTCACCTTCTGCCAAAAACAATCTCTGCAGGCTTTTAACCCATTAAATTTAATTACATTAATCAATTCAGATGGGTTTATTTAAAACATACAAGTTGATTTCTAACTGGAGAATGATGAAACAGTGCGGGCCATCAACAGCAGCAGAATTGTACTCCAGCACAATCCATAACCTCATGGCCTGGGACATCCCCCACTCAACCATTAGCATCAAGCCACAAGATCAACTCTGGCTCAACGGACAGTACAGGAGGGCATGTCAGAAGCAGCACCGGGCATACCTAAAAATGAGGTGTCAACCTGGTGAACCTGCCAAACAGGGCTCATGGTGTGCCAAACAGCATGAGCAGCACATGATAGAAAAATAAGTGATCCCACAACCAACTGAACATATCTAAGCTCTTCAGTCCTACCGCGTCCAACTGTGAATTGAGGTGGACAATTAAACAACTCACGGGAGGAGAAGACTCTACAAATATCCCCATCCTCAACAATGGAAGAGCACCCCATCACAGTGTCACAGATGCCAGTCTTTCACCAATTTGACCCACTCCACGTGATATCAAGAAATAGTTGGAGGCATTTCATACAGCAAAGGCGATGGGCCCTGACAACATTCCAGCAATAGAACTTAAGACGTGTGCTCCAGAACAAGCTATTCCAGTACAGTTACAAAGTGGCATCTACCCGACAATGTGGAAAATTACCCAGGTATGTCCTGTACACATAAAGCAGGACGAATCCAACTTGGAGAAAGTGAGGACTGCAGATGCTGGAGATCAGAGTCAGGAGCGTGCTGCTGGAAAAGCACAGCAGGTTAGGCAGCATCCAAGGAGCAGGAGAATTGATATTTTGGGCATAAGCTCTTCATCAGGAATCCAACTTGGCCAATTACTGCCCCACCAGTTTACTCTCAAACATAGGTAAAGTGATGGAAGGTGTCTCATTCGTGCTGTCAAACAGCATCTGCTCAGCAATAACCTGCTCAGTGACGCCCAGTTTGGGTTCTGCCAGGGCCACTCAGCTCCTGACCTCATTACAGCCTTGGTTCAAACATGTACAAACGAGCGGAATTCCAGAGGGGAGGTGAGAGTGACAGCCCTTGTCATCAAGGCTGCATTCGACTGAGTGTGGCATCAAGGAGCCTTCTCTGGACTGTCCCCAATGCCAATGCATCTCTTCTCATGCGAGTTCTTAGCTGGATGTTTGGTTTGTGATGCAGAATATTGCTAACACTATGGGTTCTGTTCCGACACCAGCTGAGGTTATCATGAAGAATTGTCCTTCTCAACTTTTCCCCTCGCTGAAACATCCTCAGGTTCTTTGTTCCATGTAAAACTGTTCACCGTATTCTAATTGCGGTCTGTCTAGTGTCTTGTATAGTTTTGGAAATACTTTCCTATTTTGATATTTCATTTCCTTTGCAATAAAGGCCTGCGATTTCCATTCATTAGGTTTTGAAGAACTGGCGCATTATTAATGAGGAATACACATTGGGACTAGCTGAGTGATAAAAGCTGTTGAGATGAGATTTGAACTTGTGGGTAGAATTTAATGGTCATTGTATAGGCCTGTTCATTGGGCGAACAGCTAGTGGTAACCATACTACAATTATTTCTGGGATCCCCATCAAAATTAAGTTCCAATCCGCTAACAAGGGGCTGCTGACAGACCTCCCCACTCCACAAGGAGAAATTGGAACCTGACAAATTTCCTTTGTAAGGTATGCCCTGTTTCCAGAAGCCGCCAGCCAATCTCCAATCCTGATAGCACCCCCACCGGGAGTGGTGGTCACTGCTGGTACTGCAGGAGGCCCAAGGCTGAGGATCCTTGATGGACTCCTACATCATGATAAGTGAGATCATAGAATCACTACAGTGTGGAAGCAGGCCATTCAGTCCATCAAGTCCACCCCAACACTCCAAAGAGCTTTCCACCCTATTCCTTCATTTCCTGTGGCAAATCCATCTACCCTGCACATTCCTGGATGCTACGGGTAATTTAGCATGGCCAATTCACCTAACCTGCACATTCTTGGACTGTGTGAGGAAACCAGAGCACCTGAGGAAACCCATGAAAACATGGAGAGAATGTGCAAACTCCACATAGACAGTCAACCGAGGGTGGAATCGAACCCGGGTCCCTGGCACTGTGAGGCAGCAGTGCTCACCACTGAGCTAACCACCGTGCTGTGCCCTAATGAGATCCCTAGGATCAGTCTGGGAAGGCCCAGTGAGTTGGTGGCAGGGGAAAGGAGAGGATGGGGACAGGGAATGTCATTGTGAAAGACAAAGAGATAGCTTCCCTCTTGTCCCTCGCCCCTATCCATATTGGTGGATAAATACCAGTGGCCATTTGTGAGTCTCAATGAGTTTCATGCTAAGAAGGTAGTTGTCAGCTTTTCCCCTCCCATCCGAGAATTAATTGCAAGGACCATGAAAACAAAAGGTTGACTATATGCCAACTACCATCCCCACCTACAATCAGCATTGTTCTGTGTCACATGAGAGGTATAGATAGAGTCGATAGCCAGAGACTATTCCCCAGGGCAGAAATGACTAACACGAGGGGTCATAATTTTAAGCTGGTTGGAGGAAAGTATAGAGGGGATGTCAGAGGTGCGTTCTTTACACAGAGAATTGTGAGAGTATGGAATGCATTGCCAGCAGCAGTAGTAAAGGTCAGTGGGGACATTTAAGAGACTACTGGACATGCATATGGTCACAGAAATTTGAGGGTGCATACATGAGGATCAGTGGTTGGCACAACATCGTGGGCTGAAGGGCATGTTCTGTGTTGTACTGTTCTATGTTCTATATCTCCAATACCATTGGCACTGCACCACCATCCCACTGCACTTCAATTAAGTCATCATTGCTGGCTGACACAGCATTTATTGACTGTCCCTAATTGCTCCTTAAGAAGTCGGTGGTGAGCTGCCTTCTTAAACCACTGCAGTCCATTTGGTGATGGTAGACCCACAATGTTGTTCTGGTATGATTCCAGGATTTTGACCCAGCCACCGTGAAGGAATTGCGATATATTTCCAAGTCAGGATGGTAAGTGGCATGGAGGGGAACATGCAGGTAACTGTGTTTCCAATTATCTGCTGCCTTTGTCCTTCCAGTTGGAAATGGTTGTGGGTTTGGAACATACTGTAGTGCATCTTGTGCATACTAAAACTTCTGTAGTGCATCTTGTAGATAAGGCACATGCTGCTCCTAAACATCGGGGGTAGAGGCAGCGAATGTTTGCAGATGTGGTGTCAATGAAGCAGGCTGCTTTGTCCTGGATGGTGTCAATCATTGTTGGAGCTGCGCTCACCCAGACAAGTGAGGAGTATTCCATCGCCCTCCTGATTTGTGTCTTGCAGACGATCAACAGGTTTTGGGGAGTCAGGAGGTGAGTTACTAGCTGCAGGATTCTTGTAGCCACTATTTACATATGGAATACTCCACAGAGGCCGGTATCCTGTCACTGAGTCACCCTTTATTTACACATGAACAGTCTTTGACTCTAAGTATTGCCCCAGCCTGAGTCAGCTGTCAAGATTGCCAGTATCTCTGTCACTCCCCTTTTTATCTGTCAGCCAGGGCTCCCTGATTGGACCAGATTAACAGCCCCAATCAGGAAACTCATTTTCTATGAGCTCTAGCTGGCTGAACTCATTACAATCGCTACAAATGGCTCGTCCAGTTCATTTCTGATCAATGATAGAATTGCTAGGTGCTTGTTTTTGACCAGTGCAGTCTCAATGATCAAAGGGCTTTCTTCTGTCCCATTGATCCTTATGACTCTCATGATAACCCCCAGTAGGTTCATTGTGGGGGATTCAGTGTTATTAACACCCTTCGATGTCAAGGGGCAGTGGTTAGATTGTCTCTTGCTGGAGATGGTCATTGCCTGGAATTAAAAATAAACTTATTAACACAGTAAAGATTGACCAGGTGAACACTCTGGGGGTTGAGGTGTTGGTAGAGGAGGCAAATTCCTTCTGTCTGCACACACTTTCATGTCATTAGGGAAGTGTTTGCATTATGGCTTCCACACCTGACCTCAGTGAGGGATGTATTGTCCCCTCACCCTAAATTGTTTTAAGAGGGGTTTTGAAGACCACAGGCTTCCTCTATGGATTATGTGAAGATTTGCAATTTGGAAATCCTGCATTCATATAAATTTCTCCCAGCAAGACTGCTCTTTTCCAGAGAGAGAAAAGAAAGCAGGGACTGGGAAATCCCAAACACTTGCACTTCCTCAAACTTCTACATTCTGAAATTCCTGATGCAGATGGTGGCAATGAACACTGGAACAGAGTGATGGATTCCAATCAGATTCACAGGGAATCTGAAACCTGCCCTTGCTGTAATTTCATGCACCATGCTCTAACCTTGACGAACCAGCATCTGTCTCCTGTATGCTGAGTTTTGGGGTGGATCAATTGTACCTGGCAATACTGCACCAATTGTCTTGCCATATATTTGCAGTCCTATGGAAATTACTGTCCCTGCTGTGAATGTAAAAGGCAGAACAAAGTTGCATTTACATAGCCCCAATTTCAGGCACGCTATTGCCAGAGGAATGTAAAATGCAGCTGGAGCTCCCATGATTGTCTATGGAGTGGTTGCTCCTGACATTCAGGCTGATGATTAGGCCATTATTCCCCTTTAAAATCTCAAACCTGGTTTCAGTAAGCAAGTGGCCAATTTTAGGATTAGACCTCCTGGGGAGATAGAGGAAGCAGAGAGCATTGCTTTATTCAAATGCAATTTTGACTTCTATTTTTCAAAAAATGAAACAGTTAGGTAGCCATTAGGGTAGGATCATAAGACAAAGAATTTATAGCACAAGATCATGGTGTCATGCAACTAATATGATACCTTGAACAAACCTAGACTCAATCTAGCTACCTGATGAAGGAGCAGCACTCTGAAAGTTAGTACTTCCAAAGAAACCTGTTGGACTCTCACCTGGTGTTGTGTTGATTTTTATCTTTGTCCACCCCAGTCCAACACCAGCATCTCCTCATCATTGGTCCTCAAGTAACTGACCATTTTGAGGCGAGGAGCAAGATAGGGAGAAGCATTTTTATTTCCATCAGGACACAAGCTGTCTCTCTGTTCTTTGTAGTCAAAACCTGTTTTAAATCTGAAGAAAACCAATCATCTTTCCATCAATGGTGGTTGGAACCTGTGATATTTTATTGATAAGTCAGAGATCTTTTATAAGTGAACCAGTGTCGCCTGTAAAACAGGGGAAGCATGTGGAGGAAAATGACTGAAAATGAAGTTATAACCAGCACAAGAATCATAAGGAAGAGGATCCAATGAACTGCTTCCCAGTTTTCCTCTGCCCATAATCTACTTCCCCTTGCCTGTTTGTTGTCTGTGTGTTCATCCAGGAGGGAGTTTATAAAGAGATTCGAGTTTTGATTTGTAGTGTGATATACTGTCAGTATATCACTGTTTACATTTAACTAGAGTCAAATTACTTGTGATAAATAATAATTTGTGTTAAATATAGAAAACTGGCCTATGCATTTTTTATCAATTTTGGTCCGAAAATCAGGTAATTTGGGAAATCCTATAAACTTGCTTTATTTTACTTTTATGATGACTCCACCAATGAGTCATTACAAAGTATGGGGGCTTGTCTAGAATTGAATTAGAAGCAAGCATTGAGGATTTGGGTGTGACATGAGTAAGTAACTCAAGTGAAGGAAAACACCAAGTCCTGTATTTTGTTTTACAACATGACCATGGAAGGTTAAGAAGCGAATTATAGAAGTTTTTAAAATACAGAGGGGTATCGATAGAATCAATGGTAGTTGTCTTTTCCCTCGGATGGGGGATTTCCAGACAAATGGGCACATATTCAAGGTGAGAGGAGAAAAATTTTAAAAAGACACGGGGGAAAATGTTTTAAACAGAGAGTGGTTCGCAAGTGGCATGAAGTGGTGGAATCGGGCACACAAACAACATGTAAAAGACCTTTGGAAATGTACATGAATAAGAAAGTTTTGGAAGGATATGGGTCAGGAGAAGGCAGGTGAGACTAGCTTAGTTTGGGAATGTGTTTGGTTTAGACGGATTGGACAGAGAGATCTTTTTCCGTGATGTATGACTCTATGACTCTATGTCATTGGAAGCAACAAAGTTAAAAATCACACATCATTCCAACAGTTTTACTTGGAAGCAACAAAGGACTTCCTGCAGATGGCAGAATTGTCCCCGGCAATCCTAAGGGAACTTGTGAAGTCCCGGTTGATTGATTTGACAGGTAAACTAGAGTTTGCATTGCATGACAGAGTTGCAGAATCAGAAATAATTGAGGCTCAAGCATGACACTTGAGTTGAAAGGAAATAGAGGGGAACTGGCAGGGGCTGGTGTTCCCATGTATCTGCTGTGCTTGACCTTCTTGATAGAAGTGGCCATGAGATTGGAAGGTGCTGTCTGAAGATCTTTGTTGAAGTCCTGCAGTGTACCTTGCAGATAAAACACACTGCTGCTACTGAACATTGGTGGTGGACAGACTGTATGCTTGTGGATGTGATGATAATCAAGGGAGATCGATAGTTGGCCTTATCGAGGTTTATAAACAATGAGAGTTTTCGGTAAGGTGAATAGCAGGTCTCTTTTCCATAGGGTGGGGGATTTCAGGACTACCAGGCATACTTTTAAAGTGAGGAGTGAAAGATTTAAAACAATATGAGGGGAAACTTGTTTTTTACACAGAGAGTGGTTCGTGCATGGAATGAACTTCCAGTGGAAGTGGAAGTTGCAGGTACAAATGCAATGTTTAAAAGACATTTGGATAAGTACATGAATAAGAAATGTTTTGATGGAAATGGGTGAAGCGCAGACGGGTGGGACGAGTTTAGATTGGAATTATTGTCGGCATGGACTGCTTAGACTGAAGATTCTGTTTCCATACTCGATGACTCGAAAAGAGGCTGAATATTTTAGATAGTGAAATGCTGGAATGAAGTAATATCCAATTACAAGTAAGAGCTCTTGAGCTTAACGAAAAAATGGAGATGGCAGAACAAGGAGAGAGCAGAGGAAAATGAGGAAAAGGAGATGAAATTAAAAAGACAGGAAGTGGAAATTCAACAACTACAATGAGAAATGCAAAAAAAGAGAGATTAGGAGTGCATGAATATAAACTTAAATTATGCAATTGAAATAGAAGACAGCAGGTGCTGATGTAAGCCCTAGGGCTGGGAATCTAAGGCATAATTTGAGGTCCAGTAAGGGAATGTTTAAGTTTGCAAAGGGCTGTATTAAAATTTGAGGAAAAGGATGTGGAGGTATTATTCATGTCATGTGTGAAAATGACTTTAAAAAGGCAATTGGGCAAAAGCGAACTGAACGTTCCATGTGTTGTTAATTGTTAGACAAAACACAGGAAGTTTATGCTTCGCTAATGCAGTGAAGGTTTCTCAGGATTATGACATAGTGAGGAAAATTATATTGACTGTATTTGAGGAAGTAACTAATGCAGTTGGGCCCTCCAGAATTAAAGGAAGCAACTTGGGCAATCACATAATGGATTAGAGAGAGTTAAGGAAAGTCATTTTGTCAGGTGAATAAGAGCCATTGAAACTGAAACCATCTATGAAGAACCTTGAGAATTATTTTTTAAAGAGGTATTTAACCACTCCCTACCATCCATAATAATAACCTATGTTGAGGACTGAAGGTCTGCAAATGTGTACTCACCCAGTGAGTACATCTATTAGGCAATGGTTAAGTTGACACATGAAAGGTTATTGTGGTTAATAAAAACACTTAGTGTAGCAAGTAACAAGTTGGCATGGATAGAAGAATATCTGGTTAACTGGAAAAAGGGAGTAGGGATAAATGGGTCTTTTTCAGGTTGGCAAGAAATAACAAGTGGTGTGTTATAGGGGTCAGTGCTGGGACCTCAACTGTTCACAAGCTTCATAAATTACTTTGAAAAAGAGATTGAAAGTATGGTTGGGATATGAGTTGCAAAGAAAATACTAGGCTATTACCAGAAAGATATACATCACAAGTGAGTGATCAAGATGTGGCAGTTCGTGTGTGAAAATGTGGAATTGTCCATTTTGTTAGGAAAAATAAAACCAAGTATTATCTAAATGGTGAAAGGTTACAGAGGTTAAAAGCAAATTCCTGTGGATGCTGGAATCTGAAACCAAAAGAGAAAACATTGGAAAATCTCAGCAGGTCTGGTAGCATCTATAAGGAGAGAAAAGAGCTGACATTTCGAGTCTGACTGACCCTTTGAGCTCTGATATGCAGAGGGATCAGGGTGTCCTCCTGCATGAGTCACAAGATGATGGTATGCAGTTACAGCAAGTAGTTAGAAAAGCTAATAGAGTGTTGACAATATCATGAGGGGAATTGAAAACCCGAGAAGGAAGGCTGTGCTCCACTTATACAGGGCAGATATGAGACCACATCTGGAGTGCTCTGTATAGCATTGCTCACCTTATTTAAGGAAGGATGTAAATGCAGGGGAGGCAGTTCAAAGTACATTTACTCAACTAATACCTGCTCTTTGAGAGTCATAGAGTCATACAGCACATGAACCAACCCTTAAGTCTGATCAGTCCATGTCACCCATAATCCCAAACAAAACTAGTCCCAACTGGAATAGGGCTGTCATTCTATAAGGAAAGGTTGGACAAACAGAGGTTTTGTAGAGTAAGAAATTACTTAATTGAAACATATAGAATCCTGAAAGATCTCGACAGAAAAGATGAAAAAAATTGACCATGGTCAGGCAGATGGGATTGGTTCTGAACAGCATCCGGTCAGCACAGATATGGTGGGCCAGGCCGCCTCTTCTGACAATGTACTGTTCTATATTCTATCAGATCAGCTTTAACCTTATTGAAGGCTTAAGGGACCAAATGGCCTTCTCCTGCACCTGATTGGTACATTCTGTGAATCCGGTGATTAGATTATATGAAGAAGTTACAACCATTCATTGGACTATCAAAGGCTGTGTATGTCTGGGGGCTTTTTAAAAGGAGTTAAAAACAATGACTGCAGATGCTGGAAACCAGATTCTGGATTAGTGGTGCTGGAAGAGCACAGCAGTTCAGGCAACATCCAAGGAGCAGCGAAATCAACGAATTGACTCAGTAAATAAAGTAATACTTTGTAGCTGAAGACAATCTTCAGGACAAAAGAGTCAGTCAGATTATTCTGGAATGAGGTGAGGAAACCACTCCCACAAAATGTCGTTTAAATGCAGAAAACCCCTGTGTAAAACAAGAACCAACATTTCCAGTAGAGCTTCGGTCATTTTAAAGCTGAGATTGATAAATAGTTGTTGAACAAGGGGCAGGGAGATGAGAACATTTAGCAGGCCTTTCAGCATTTAACGTAAAAGGAGCCAATGGTTCAAAGCAAAAGCTGTTTGTGGTATACAATTTTCAGAAATTAGCTAAGTTTTGCCTCCTATGGAGTCAGAAGTCACATGACACCAGCTTATCATCCAACAGGACTTCACCTGATGAAGGTGCAATGCTCTGGAAACTTGTAATTTTAAATATATACATTGGACTATACCTTGGTGTTCTGTGACTTCCAACTTTGTCCACTCCAAGTCAACACCAACAGCAACACGTCATGCCTCTTACAGGACATGAACAGGCTGACACAAACACACTTCAGAACGATAAATATATCTGGAGCTTTGGAGTCACTGACTCTGAATGTTCCCCATATAGCTTGCAAATGCTAATCCCAGAGAAAGACGTATAATGTAAGTAAAGGTGACCTGGCGATTGCAGGATCTTCGAGGTAAAAACAATGACTGCAAATGCTGGAAAGCAAATACTGGATTAGTGGTGCTGGAAGAGCACAGCAGTTCAGGCAGCATCCAACGAGCAGCAAAATCGAAATTTCGGGCAAAGGCCCTTCATCAGGAATAAAGGCAGTGAGCCTGAAGCATGGAGAGATAAGCTAGAGGAGGGTGGGGGTGGGGAGAGAGTAGCATAGAGTACAATGGGTGAGTGGGGGAGGAGATGAAGGTGATAGGTCAAGGAGGAGAGGGTGGAGTGGATAGGTGGAAAAGGAGCTCGGCAGGTCGGACAAGTCCGGACAAGTCAAGGAGACAGTGCTGAGCTGGAAGTTTGAAACTAGGATGAGATGGGGGAAGGGGAAATGAGGAAGCTGTTGAAGTCCACATTGATGCCCTAGGGTTGAAGTGTTCCGAGGCAGAAGATGAGGCGTTCTTCCTCCAGGTGTCTGGTGGTGAGGGAACGGCGGTGAAGGAGGCCCAGGACCTCCATGTCCTCGGCAGAGTGGGAGGGGGAGTTGAAATGTTGGGCCACGGGGCGGTTTGGTTGATTGGTGCGGGTGTCTCGGAGATGTTCCCTAAAGCGCTCTGCTAGGAGGCGCCCAGTCTCCCCAATGTAGAGGAGACCACATCGGGAGCAACGGATACAATAAATGATATTAGTGGATGTGCAGGTAAAACTTTGATGGATGTGGAAGGCTCCTTTGGGTCCTTGGATAGAGGTGAGGGAGGAGGTGTGGGCACAGGTTTTACAGTTTCTGCGGTGGCAAGGGAAAATGCCAGAATGGGAAGGTGGGTCATGGGAGGGTGTGGACCTGACCAGATAGTCGCGGAGGGAACGGTCTTTGCGGAAGGCAGAAAGGGGTGGGGAGGGAAATATATCCCTGGTGGTGGGGTCTTTTTGGAGGTGGTGGAAATGTCGGTGGATGATTTGGTTGATGCGAAGGTTTGTAGGGTGGAAGGTGAGCACCAGGGGCGTTCTGTCCTTGTTACGGTTGGAGCGGTGGGGATTGAGGGCAGAGGTGCGGGATGTGGATGAGATGCGTTGGAGGGCATCTTTAACCACGTGGGAAGGGAAATTGCGGTCTCTAAAGAAGGAGGCCATCTGGTGTGTTCTGTGGTGGAACTGGTCCTCCTGGGAGCAGATACGGCGGAGAAATTGGGAATACGGGATGGCATTTTTGCAAGATATAGGGTGGGAAGAGGTGTAATCCAGGTAGCTGTGGGAGTTGGTGGGTTTGTAAAAAATGTCAGTGTCAAGTCGGTTGTCACTAATGGAGATGGAGAGGTCCAAGAAGGGGAGCGAGGTGTCAGAGATGGTCCAGGTACATTTAAGGTCAGGGTGGAATGTGTTGGTGAAGTTGATGAATTGCTCAACCTCCTCGCGGGAGCATGAGGTGGCGCCAATGCAGTCATCAATGTAGCGGAGGAAGAGGTGGGGAGTGGTGCCGGTGTAATTATGGAAGATCAACTGCTCTACATAGCCAACAAAGAGACAGGCATAGCTGGGGCCCATACGTGTGCCCATGGCTATGCCTTTGGTCGGGAGGAAGTGGAGGATTCAAAGGTGAAATTGTAAAGGGTGAGGACCAGTTCGGCCAAATGAATGAGAGTGTCAGTGGAAGGGTACTGTTGGGGATGTCTGGAGAGGAAAAAACAGAGGGCTTGGAGGCCCTGGTCATGGCGGATGGAGGTGTAGAGGGATTGGATATCCATGGTGAAGATGAGGCGTTGGGGGCCAGGGAAACGGAAGTCTTGGAGGAGGTGGAGGGCGTGGGTGGTGTCTCGAACGTATGTGGGGAGTTTCTGGACTAGGGGGGATAGGACAGTGTCGAGGTAGGTAGAGATGAGTTCAGTGGGGCAGGAGCATGCTGAGACAATGGGTCGGCCAGGGTGGTCAGGCTTGTGGATCTTGGGAAGGAGGTAGAACTGGGCAGTGCGGGGTTCTCGGACTATGAGGTTGGAAGCTGTGGGTGGGAGATCTCCTGAGGTGATGAGGTTCTGTATGGTCTGGGAGATGATGGTTTGGTGATGGGGTGTGGGGTCATGGTCGAGGGGGCAGTAGGAAGAGGTGTCCTCGAGTTGGCGTTTGGCTTCAGTGGTGTAGAGGTCAGTGCGCCAGACTACCACTGCGCCCCCTTTATCCGCTGGCTTAATGGTGACGTTGGGATTAGAGCAGAGGGATTGGAGGGCTGTGCGTTGTGAGGGTGAGAGGTTGGAGTGAGGGAGGGGGGTCGACAGGTTGAGGCAGTTAATGTCCCGGCGGCAGTTGAAAATGAAGAGGTCGAGGGCAGGTAATTGGCCAGCGCGGGGTGTAGCAGGATCTTCCCCCATCAAAACTGGCTTCAGTTGTTAGCAGAGTGCTTCAATACGTAAGAATTTGCAGTTTGGTGGAGGGGTTCTTGTGACAATCGTTGTTACTGGTGTAATTTTGTTTCTCAAAGGTAGCATAGTAAGTAGGATCCAAACTTAGCAAAGGACACAAGCTTGCATTTGTAACAGCACCAAACAGCATCAAACTCACAGGCACTGGTGAGTCGAATGCAGATTTTAATTTAAGAGGATGATAGTTTACTGATGTTTGAAAATTAATCAACCTTCCAATAAACTATTAAAGTTGAATTGTACGGTTTGACTATTTTCTCTTGGAGAAGTTCAGCCAGAACCTTAGAGATAGCAGTATTGGAGGGGAGGTTTGGGTTCATCTACCTACAATGTTTAGAATGAATGAATATATAGATCAGCCATCATCAAATTGAATGACAGAACAGGCTCAAGGGGCTGAATGGCTGGATCCTATTCCAATGAACTTGATTTGAGACATGGTGTGTTGTGAGTGGAAGGAACTAGTAATGTTGAAGCAATTTCCAAAACTCTCCACCACTGAGGGCTTTCCTGAGCTCATGCCTGGCTCTGCTGTAGATCCATTGGTCAAAATTGATCACTGGGATTAATCCAGCCAAGGGAGTCCAGGATGATAGAGAGTGAACTCGATGGAATTTTATCATTTTGAATCTCGCAATTCCTGTGTTGAAAAGGGGAAACATCAAACGGCGAATGGATAAGAAATTAGTGATACTCTTAAGAAAATAATTATAACTTCAAAGTTTTTTCAGCCTCTAGCTTAGGAGGAGCAGGTAGACTAAATATTTGTTGAGGCAAGTAAAGGAAGGTTCAGGAAAAGTGTAGTCATAAGGATTAATAAAAGCCTGGAGGTAAATTCACAGTTTGTCGACATTGGAAGGGAGGGGTGAAAATGCAAGTCATTCACTAAGAGAACACGAGCAGATGTATCAGGTTTGAAAGTCAAGCATTCTCTGGCATTTAATATTTTTGTGGCAAATACTACTGCTGGGCAATTAAAGTGGAAATTAAACTTTATTAGGCAAAAGTGAAGACTGCAGATGCTGGGAACCAGTGTTTAGATCAGAATGGTGCTGGAAAAACACAGCAGGTCAGGCGGCATCCGAGGAGCAGTAAAATCGAGGTTTCGGGCAAAAGCCCTTCATCAGGAATGACGAGAAAAAATGACGAGACTTTATTGACAACAGTTAAACAATGGTTAAACTAGGGATGAAAAAGGCACGTCAGCATGTTAGTATCACTATAACCAGCAGCAAAAGCTCTGCCAGTCTTCAGAAATTTGGCTGGATTGGAGTCAGTGACCTGGCACACAGAAAACCCTTGGACCTTGCAGCTGATACAGATAGTTCCTCAAGTTCCTCAGTGTGGACAAAACAGCATTCATTGCCCATTCCCAGTCAGTCTGAGGCCATTCAGTGTCACCACATGGAACAAGTCAGGACCGGAGTCACTTGAAAAATAACAGGTTGAAGGAAATTGGTTGAACTATTTGCAATTTTTCACAGTGGTATTAAAATGAGTCCCTCCAATCTGCTCACACCTGCTGTAAGGTAGAAATTGTGGCAACTCATTGCACACAGAACAATCCCACAATTAGGAATGAAGGATTATGGAGAAAAGGTGAGAAAGTGGAGTTGAGGGTAATCAGATCAGCCATGATCTTACTGAATAGCAGAGCAGACTGTATGAGCAGATTGGCCTTTCGTTATAGGGGTCTATTGAATGGAACCTAGGCCCTTCAACCCATCAAGTCTATGCCAGTCAAAATCAAGCACCCAACTACTCCAAGCTCATTTTCTAGCCCTTGGCCCATAGTCTGACACATGGCCATAGCCTACTTTTGCTCCTATGTCCTATGATCTGACTACTGAGATCAAAGGATTGAGAGGCTATGCCTAAAGCACGAGAGTCGTAGAATGCCTACAGTACAGAAAGAGGCCATCGTTCCATCGAGTTTGCACCAACCCTCCAAAGAGCAGCCCAACCAAACCCAGCCCTCTGCTGCATCCCCATCACATGGATTTTTTTTTCAACCATGGCTAATCCATCTAACCCTGCATATCTTTACGAGGAATCTGCAACACCCAGAGAAAATCCACACAGACAAAGGGAGAATGTGCAAACTCCACATAAACAGTCAGCCAGGGCTGGAATTGAACCCAGGCACTGTGAGGCAGCAGTACTAACCACGATACAACCTGTTAAAAAGCAGCAAGAGTACTGCCTGTAGATTTGGTTTCCATATTTCAGGGAAGATTGTATCACAGTATCGAAGGTACAGAGGAGAGAAACGAAGATGCTGCCAGGAATTCAGAATTCAGCTTGGAGTAATAGCTGTGGATTGGCTGAAGTTGCATTCTTTAGGATGGAGGAGGCTGACAGGAAAGTGTATAAAATTATAAGGATCCACAATAGAGTAGATAAGAGGGGCATTTTTCGATTAGAAGAGAGCATAAACTGACAAAAGAACTGATAGGGAGTCATGGGGGAATTTCTTCACCCAGAGAGTAACTGTTGTCTGGAGCTCAGTGTCTCATTTCCGAATCTCCAATCTCGCTGTAACCCTCGTGGATGACAGACCAGAACGCAGCAAGCTATGTTACATGTTCAGTCTGTATTACTGCATATCATGTTGTGCTCTCGACTATTTCTCACTGTGAGAGATTTGCTGTGGCCATATTCCTTCAAGTTAGGGATCTACAGGGCCTGCTTGATCAACTGCAGTAGAGGGAAACCTGTTGATAGTGTAACAACAATAGATTCTTGTCTTAAACAAGATGTGATCTACTACATAGACTCATAAAGTCATGGGGATGTACAGCATGAAAACAGACCCTTCAGTCCAACCCGTCCATGCCGACCAGATATCCCAACCCAATCTCATCCCACTTGCCAGCACCCGGCCCATATCCCTCCAAACCCTTCCTATTCATATACCCATCCAAATGCCTCTTAAGACAATGACTCTATTATAACTAGGTACAGATTAGTTGGATGTGACAGGCATTGTTACAGAAGCTATGAGAAAGACTGAGATGGTTCATCTTCCTTCTTTGAAATCCAGAGTTGTTTTTTCCCCAGATCTAAATAACATAATCTTAGTGGGTGGTGCTTAAGGAATACTCAATTGTAACCCTTCCACACCCTTTTGCCCCTATACCACAGATTCATTCTTAGCTATAAACATTGAGCCTCTTTCTGTGCTGTGAATTCCTAATTTTATGTGATTCTATAAGATACCTTGTTTTAGTTAGATTGATTGACGAATAAATAATGTAAATATCATTGGGCAGAAATCTCCTGAACTTCTTTAAACTAGAGGTCGGATCTTGGTTTAATAGCTGATGAGAAGAATGACAGTCCCAACAGTGCTGTACTCCCTCAGTACTGCACCCAGACTGTCAACTGGGATCATATCAGTGGAGTGGGCACCATGAAGCCAAAGCTTTCTGACTCAAAAGGCAAGCCAACACCTTCATAAGAGGTTCAAGGCTTTGTGCAAGAGGTGCAGACAGGGAGTTTTGGGGCGACCTTTGTTTTGTAAACAACAAGTGCCAATGGTCTGGAATCTGCTACCCCTGAGAGTGTTGGAGTCAGGAATAGAACATAGAACATAGAACATAGAACATAGAACCAAACATCACAGAATAGGCCCTTCGGCCCACGATGTTGTGCTGAACATTTGTCCTAGCTTAAGCACCTATCCATGTACCTATCCAATTGCCGCTTAAAGGTCACCAATGATTCTGACTCTGCCACTCCCACAGGCAGTGCATTCCATGCCCCCACCACTCTCTGGGTAAATAACCTACCCCTGACATCCCCCCTATACCTTCCATCCTTCACCTTAAATTTATGTCCACTTGTAACACTCAGTTGTACCCGGGGAAAAAGTCTCTGACTGTCTACTCTATCTATTCCCCTGATCATCTTATAAAACTCTATCAAATCACCCTTCATCCTTCGCTGTTCCAATGAGAAAAGGCCTAGCACTCTCAACCTATCCTCGTACGACCTATTCTCCATTCCAGGCAACATCCTGGTAAATCTCCTCTGCACCCTCTCCAAAGCTTCCACATCTTTCCTAAAGTAAGGTGACCAGAACTGCACACAGTACTCCAAATGTGGCCTGACCAAGGTCCTGTACAGCTGCAACATCACCTCACGACTCTGGAATTCAATCCCTCTGCTAATGAACGCTAATACACCACAGGCCTTCTGACCAGCTCTATCCACCTGCGTGGCAACTTTCAAAGAGCTATCAACATAGACCCCAAGATCCCTCTGCTCCTCCACCTTACTAAGAACCCTACCGTTAACCCTGTATTCCGCATTCTTATTTGTCCTTCCAAAATGGACAACCTCACACTTGACAGGGTTGAACATCCATCTGCTACTCCTCAGCCCAGCTCTGCATCATATCTAAGTCCCTTTGCAGCCGATAACAGCCCTACTCACTATCCACAACTCCACCAATCTTCGTATCGTCTGCAAATTTACTGATCCATCCTTCGACTCCCTCTTCCAAGTCATTAATAAAAATTACAAACAGCAGAGGACCCAGGACTGATCCCTGCGGAACTCCACTTGTAACTGGGCTCCAGGCTGAATATTTACCATCTACCACCACTCTCTGACTTCGACCGGTTCGCCAGTTCTCTATCCAACTGGCCAAATTTCCCACAAACCCACGCCTCCTGACTTTCCGCATAAGCATGATGAATGATTTCAAAAGGAAATTGGACAGCAAGCAAGGAAAGAAGCTGGCAGGTGTACAGGGATAGAGTAGAGGAATGGAATGAACTGGATTGCTGTACAGAGAGCCAGCATTCACTCAATGTGCTGAATGTTCACTGTCCATGGATTAGGGACTCCATGACTGTTCTCACTCTATTACAGTAGGAGCATACAATGTAGGCTAATGCAGGAGCCATTTTGCACACAGTAAGATTTCACAAGCAGCAGTGAATAGACAACTAATGGACCTCAGTAACTTTCAGTTTGTGGTGTAAGTTTGGGTGGGAGAGCTGCTCTGCACTTTGACAAATGCTTGTACAGGATTGTTAATACCAATCAGAACATGGGGTTTGATATCACAAGGATCAGGCCAGGCTCACAATCCATATCAGGGATTAGTTGTGGGGGAGTCAATGGTAATATTTCCAGATTTGCTGATGAAACCAGAGGGAAATGTATGTTTTGAGAAGGATGCAAGGAGACTTCAAAGAAACTTGGATAGGTGAAATGAAAGGTCACTAACATGACAAAGATAATAGTTCAGCTGTCAATGTAATTAATGACCCAGCCTTGACAGCCCTCGGTGGTAAAACATTTCACAAACTCACTCCCCGTTGAGTGAAAGAATTCTTCTTTGTCTTTGTTTTAAATGTGCAATCCTTCTTTCTGAGATTATTATGGCCCTAAACTCTCCTGCAAGGGAAACAAGTTTCCTGCATGTACCCTGTCAAGCTCTCTTGTATGTTTCAACAGTGCCGCCTCTCATTCGTCTATATTCCAGTGAACACAGGACCAATCTGCTCAACTAATTGGTGAAGAGACTGGGAAGTGTTGGTGATCAAGAGGATTTGGATATCCACGTCCATGAGTCACCTAAAGGAAAGATCCAAATGCAAAAGTCAAGAAGTTTACCTTCATTATAGAGGCATTTCAGGACAAGAGTAAAGACGTTTCACTGCAACAGTTTACAGCAACTTGGTAAGACTGAAACTAGAGTACTGTGTATAGTTTTGATCTGCAAGGAAGGATATATTTGACATAAAGGGGCTGTAACGAGCTTCATCAGATTAATCAATGGGATGGTGGCCTTTCTTTGAAAAGAGGTTTTTTTTTAGATTAGATTACTTACAGTGTGGAAACAGGCCCTTCGGCCCAACAAGTCCACACCGACCCTCCAAAAAGCAACCCACCCAGACCCATTCCCCTACATTTACCCCTTCACCTAACATTATGGGCAATTTAACATAGCCAATTCACTTAACCTGCACATTTTTGGACCGTGGGAGGAAACCCACGCAGACACGGGGAGAATGTGCAAACTCCACACAGACAGTTGCCTGAGGCGGGAATTAAACTCGGGTCTCTGGCGCTGTGAGGCAGCAGTGCTAACCACTATGCCACCGTGCCACCCAATACTCAACCCTACTTTTCTGCCTTTTCCCCGAGCACTTCAGTCCCATGTCAATTAAAGTTTTGTCGATCTCAACTTTGAACACACTTATGAAACCAGCCTTGGTAGCCTTCTGTTATAAAGAATTCCACAGATTCACCACCCTCAAAACATTCCTCCTCATCCCTCTCCAATATGAGTTACCTCTTATTCCAAGACTTTTCTCTGGACATCGTCTTTCCCAAAAGGGGAAACAACTCCTCCACATTTATCCTGTCGAGACCCCTAAAAGTCTTTTATGTTTCAGTGAGAGCTCTCTCTCATTCTCCTAAACTCCAGTGAAAACAGACACTGGTCAGCACATCTAGATCCTCCTGGAATCTAAAGCTATCCTTTCGACTACAGAACAACCTTGATAATCTGAACAAGATGGGGGGGGGGGGGGGGGGTGGGGGGGCGCGGGGGGCAGTTCGGGCAGCATCCAAGGAGCTTCAAAATCGACGTTTCAGGCAAAAGCCCTTCATCAGGAATAAAGGCAGTGAGCCTGAAGTATGGACAGATAAGCTAGAGGAGGGTGGGTGTGGGGAGAAAGTAGCATAGAGTACAATGGATGAGTGGGGGAGGGGATGAAGGTGATAGGTCAGGGAGGAGAGGGTGGAGTGGATAGGTGGAAAAGGAGATAGGCAGGTAGGATAAGTCCGGACAAGTCATGGGGACAGTTACTGAGCTGGAAGTTTGAAACTAGGATGAGGTGGGGGAAGGGGAAATGAGGAAACTGTTGAAGTCCACATAGATGCCCTGGGGTTGAAGTGTTCCGAGGCGGAAGATGAGGCGTTCTTCCTCCAGGCGTCTGGTGGTGAGGGAGCGGCGGTGAAGGAGGCCCAGGACCTCCATGTCCTCGGCAGAGTGGGAGGGGGAGTTGAAATGTTGGGCCACGGGGCAGTGTGGTTGATTGGTGCGGGTGTCCCGGAGATGTTCCCTAAAGCGCTCTGCTCGGAGGCGCAGAGTTTCCCCAATGTAGAGGAGACCGCATCGGGAGCAACGGATACAATAAATGATATTAGTGGATGTGCAAGTAACTCCCGATGCTCCCGATGTGGTCTCCTCCCCCACGCTTCAGGCTCACTGCCTTTATTCCTGATGAAGAGCTTTTGCCCGAAACGTCGATTTCGAAGCTCCTTGGATGCTGCATGAACTGCTGTGCTCTTCCAGCACCACTAATCCAGAATCTGGTTTCCAGCATCTGCAGTCATTGTTTTTACCTCTATTTATACAATGTCAGCTGTTTCTCTGTGCATCCTGATGAAGGCCCTGTGCTCGAACAGTTGACTCTCCTACTCCTCGGATGCTGTCTGATTGGCTGTGCTTTTCCAGCACCACACTTCTTGCCTCTGTATATTCTACTTGGTATTTCCCAAAAATGGTTCAATAAAATATTAACCAGCACCTATGGGGTAGCACAGTGGCTTAGTGATTAGCATTGCTGCCTCACAGTGCCAGGGACCCAGGTTCAATTCCCGCCTCGGGCATCTGTGTGGAGTTTGCACATTCTCCCAGTGTCTGCCTTGGTTTCTTCCAGTCTCCTCCCACAATCCAAAGATGTGCAGGTTAGGTGAATTGGCCATGTTAAATTGCCCGTAGTGTTAGGTGTCGGGAAATGGATCTGGGTGGGTTGCCCTTCGGAGGGTCGGCTTGGATGCGTTGGGCCGAAGGGCCTCTTTCCACACTGTAGTGAATCTAATCTAATCTAATCTATGGGACCAGGAGTGTACTGGTTGATCAAATATTCCAGATAATCATGTTTATAAGATCATGAGGAGCATGGATAAGTTGAATAGACAAGGTCTTGCCCCAGGTTGGGTGAGTCCAGAAGCAGAGGGCATAGATTTAGGGTGAGAGGGGGAAAAGATATAAAAAAGGGACCTAAGGGGCAAAGTTTTCACGCAGAGGGTGATGCGTGTATGGAATGAGGTGCCAGATGAAGGGAAGGAGACTGGCATGATTACAACATTTAAAAAGCAACTGGATAGGTACATGAATAAGTAGTATTTAGATCAGTTTGGGCCACGTGCTGGCAAATGAGACAAAATTAATTTTGGATATCTGCTTGGCAAGGGCAAGGTGGACCAAAGGATCTGTTTCTGTGCTGCACATCTCTGTGGCTCTATGAGGTCCACAATCAATGTAAAAAGACACTAATTAATAGAAAATCTCCAGGATACTATGAAGTCACTCCTCAGCCTCTGATGCTCCAGGGAAAATAGCCCCAGCCTATTCAGCCTCTCCTGATAGTTCAAAACACCCTCCCCACCAAAACCCTGGCAACATATTTGTTAATCTTTTCTGAACCCTTACAAGTTGCACAGCAAAGTTCGAAGTATTTAAGGAAAATTGACTTGAAACTGAATCAACTGTTGATATTTTTAGTGGTCATTCGATTGAACAAGTATATTGACATGGAGGTAAAGAAATTTAAAATAATAATTGGACAGAACAATAAAGAAAACTTTGTGGTATTTGAGGTACATAATGCTTGCCAATTCAAAGCAAAAAGCTCTGCTAATACATCTGTATATGAACTCTACCATTTTCCTGATGACAGATATTAAGCAAGCTGGCCTATATTTACCATTTTTTGTCTTCTTTTTTGAAAAAGGGTATTCCATTGGCAGTTTTCTAATCCTCTAGGACTTAAGAACATAAGGATTCATGAAAGATCTCTATATACCATGATAACCTCACTCAAGAAAAATTCAACGACAATCACCGTAAGTTTTAATTAAACCCTAGCATCTACAACATCTTGTGGAAGAGATTTCCACCACTTTTTCAGATGAAATGCCTTGAGATTTCATTCTTGAACAGTCTCGTTCCAATTTTAAAGATTGTGCACCATTATTCTGTACTCAACTGGACACAGAAGGCTATGCATTCTAAAATGGTTTAGCTGAATTTGCACCAGGTTGGCTAAGTGAAAGCTGGTATCATGCCAATAGTTCAATTTGGTATCTGAAAGACTGCACCTGCACTGACACGGATCATCCACAGGGTGCTGCTTCTGAATTTAACAATGGACATCATTTTTAAGATGCCTAGACTAAATGCTTCCAGACTGTGAATAACGTAAGTGTACATCACGTAAGTCATAACCAGATTAGAAATGCATTCGAATTGTACAAGTATTGACTGATACTACAGTCTGTGCTCAGGGTGATGCCATCTTTCTGATGAGGACGTCAAACTGAGACACCATCTCCAGTGGAAATAAAAGATCGCATACTTCAAAAAGAACAAGGCCAATAACTATCCTTCAACAAACAATCCTAAAACAGATTGCCCTGTGTAACCATGCAGTTAATGGGAATTTGCTGTTTGTAGAATGCAGTGTTTCTTATGTGACCATATTTCAAGAGTACTTTGGCTGGGCCTGTATTCTCTGTAGTTTCAAAGAACGAGAGGTGATTACATTGAAATTTATGAGGTGTGGCTATTTCCCCAAGATGATGAGCCTAGAACCAGGGGCGCAGTTTCAGAATAAGACAGAGGCCATTTTATGACTGGGATGAGGATGTATTTCTTCATCCAGACTGTGGTCGATCTTTGGCATTGTCTACTTTAGAGGGCTGAGAAGTTCAATCTTTTAGCGGGTTTAAGACAGAATCCTTCAGCTTTTGGAGACGAATGACATCAATGAATACAGGGATAGCGCAAGAAAGGGTTATTGAGGTGGATGATCAGCCATGATCTGGAACAAGGGAAAAGTGACAGTACAGAGAGCAGCCATTCTGTCCATTGTATCTGTGCAGGCAGAGAGAGAAAACCAAACTAGCCAGCCATTCCAATTCCACGTTCAGGTCACAGTGCTCCAGCTACCTTTCAAACGGGTAGAAGGTTTTTGCCTTCATAACCAAACCAGGCAGTGAATTCCAAACACCCACCTCACAGAGGAGGAAAATATTATTCCACATATTCTCTCTAATCCATCTAGCAATAATCTCAAATCTAACTATAAGAGTCATAGAGTCATAGAGATGTACAGCACGGAAACAGACCCTTCGGTCCAACTCATCCATGCCGACCAGATATCCCAACCCAATCTAGTCCCACCTTGCCAGCACATGGCCCATATCCCTCCAAACCCTTCCTATTCAAATACCCATCCCGATGCCTTTTAAATGTTGCAATTGTACCAGCCTCCACCACTCCCTCTGGCAGCTCATTCCATACACGTACCATCTGTGTGAAAAAGTTGCCCCTTACGTCTCTTTCATATATTTCCCCTCTCACCCTAAACCTATGCCCTCTCGTTCTGGACTCCCCCACCCCAGGGAAAAGACATTCTATATTTATCCTATCCATGTCCCTTATGAATGTATAAACCTCTTTAAGGTCACCCCTCAGCCTCTGACGCTCAAGTGAAAACAGCCCTAGCCTATTGAACTGCTCCCTCCAATCCTGACAACATTCTTGTTAATCCTTTCTGACTCCTTTCAAGTTTCACTACATCTTTCCGATAGGAAGGAAACCAGAATTGCACACATTAGTCCAATACTGGTCTAACCAATGCGCTGTACAGCCGCAACATGACCTCCCAACTCCTGTACTGAATACTCTGACCGATAATGTAAAGCAAATCAAATGTCTTCTTCACTATTCTATCTGCATGCGACTCTACGTTCAAGGAGCTATGAACCTGCATTCCAAGATCTCTTTGTTCAGCAACACTCCCTTCGACCTTACCATTAAGTGTATAAGTCCTGCTAAGATTTGATTTCCAAAAATGCAGCACCTCACATTTATCTGAATTAAACTCCATCTGCCACTTCACAGCCCATTGGCCCATCTGATCAAGATCCCATTGTAATCTGAGGTAACCTTCTTTGCACCTCCAATTTTTTTGTCATCTGCAAATTTACTGACTATACCTCTTATGCTCACATCCAAATCATTTATATAAATGATGAAAAGTAGTGGACCCAGAACTCACCACAGTACTGGACACCAACACAGAATGATGGAGCAGGCATGATAGGAACAGATTTAGATCTGTGAGTCTATGTGCCAAATGCCCCATTGAAGGATGACCTCTGACAACAGAGGTAGCCATGAAGAGAGACAAGATAGGCTATGATTGTTTCTCTTAGAGTGGAGAAGGATGAGGTAGGGGTTCTGACTGAGGTGTACAGGATTATGAAGGCATAGATAAGGGAGATAGCAAGAACTATCCCTTGGTAGAGGGATTATTAACCGGGTCATAGATTTAAGCTTTAAATGGGAATTAAGGATGATTTGTTCATGCAGGGTGTAGTGAATAACTGGAACTTACTGCCTGAAATGATGGTCAAGATGGGAACCATCACAACATTTGAGAAGTACATAGATCATCACTTCAAATGCCACAGCATACAAGGCTATGGGCCAAGTTTTGGAAAATGGGATAGATAGATGCTCAATGGCCAGCACAAACATGATGGGCCAAAAGTCCTCCTTCCGTGCTGTACAAATCTATGGCTCTATGGTAGGCTGTATGTTGCTCAAGTGCACCCAAAGTCGAGAGAGTGGTGGTGGAAAGCATCCGAGGAACAGGAGAATCTGGCTTATGCTCAGAACGTTGACTCTGCTGCTCCTTGGATGCTGTCTGACCTGCTGCGCTTTTCCAACGCCACACTCTCGACTCTGATCTCAAGCATCTGCAGTCTTCACTTTCTCCAAGTATACCCAAAGTTCTGTAGATCTTCTCATGACTGGAGAGTGCAGTGCCAGATCAGCAGAAGTGACCACAGAACTGGTTGTCCATATTGTCATTGTTGATGATGTTTCACTACTGCCCTTCTTCTGGGCATGTGGGAGTTTTACAGCTGTGGTGGAGATGGTCATCAAAGAATCACTGAAGCTGAACCAAGTTTTAGTGCTCACCTCCAAAAGGGGTGGGTCAGCCCAATGTTTTCCCAAGTGAGATGGCCTGCATTATAGAGCTTTGTCATGTTCACTTTCAGGATGTCAGTATATTGTTTACACTGATCACCTTGATGAAGTTTGCCCTGAGACAATGGCTGATTTTTGTTTATTCTTTCATGCAATGTGATCAAGGCCAACACCTGTTGCCCATCCCTAAGTGCCCTTGAACAGAGTGCTTTGCCAAACCAATTCAAAATGCAGTTAACATCAACCACATTGCTGGGGGTCTGGAGTCATACAGCATATAAGAGGCCATTCAACCCATCAAATCTGCATCAATCTATCTACCCTAATCTCACTTTCCAGCACTTGGCTCATAGCCTTGAATGTTATGACAGTTCAAATCCTCATCCACAGCCTGGAATTATATCTAATTTGGTTGGTTATTTCTGACCAAGGCAATAAAGAATGGTGAATAAATATTGCTGTGGCCAGTAATGTCAACAACTCATACAAAGGAATATAAAAAATCAAAAAAGGTCATTGATGCCATGTTTCTTTCCTACAGGAAATTCGTGAACCAGATTAAGGAATGGGGAGTGGAGTAGATGACAATTGACGAGAGTTTCATCATTCAATTCCAGGATTTATGAAACAAATTTGAATTCTGCCAGCTACCTTGGTGAGTATTGAACCAGTCTCCCCAGAGGATTAGCGTGAGCCTCCACAGTCATCAGTCTCGTGCCTTTACCATTATGCCTTCATTTCCACATTAGTCACAAAATATGGGAGATATAAAGACACAGCTTGCTGAGCCAGTATACTGCTGACACGCCATGCAGTAGTCTGGAATGCCCTGGATAAATTGCCAGACTGGATGATGTGTCATGGATCAGGGTTTAAGAAGACAAACATGATTAATAATTTGTAATTCTTTTGATGGTTTACAGATGAATTACAAAATGTTCAATTTGTTTTTACAAAGGCACTCTAATGTAAACAGGTTCTTCATTCAGTTCCTCAAGTTTGTCCTAAGTGTAGTGATTATAACAAGGTCAGCGAGTTGGATAACATAGGGTATGAGTTCCCTGATTGGGGCTGTCAATAAGGGAGGCAATAGCCTAGTGATATTATCAATGGACTTTTTTTTATAGATACTTTTATTGAAAAAAGAAAACTTTCAAAAGTTTTTTTTACAAAATTACAAAAGTAGTACAAGTATAAACACCAATGTAAGGTTAAATAAGTAAGAAAAAATTTTTTAAAATAACCGAAACGACAAACAAGAAAAAGGTGAAAAACCCAATAAACTACTGATCTATCCTACAAACAACCAAAACATAGAATAGGATATCGCACATTACTAGCGATAAACAACAAAATAATTAAATAACTAAGTACGTGCTAAAAATAGATTTACATCAAGTCATAATAAAACCCATATTTATACAGGATTCTTCCTTCTGGGGTCCCACGGACCATCCAGAACCACTGCCACAGCCAGACAAAAGCCCTGGACAATATGGCCGAAATATCTGTGCCAATATAGTTCAATAAGGCTGCCATGTTTGATAGAATAATTCAGTTTTTTGGTGCACCGTATTTGTAAGGAAGTCAAGGGGGATATATTCCATGATAAACCTGTGCCAGGGAGGGAAAATGTGAAAAGCCCAAAAGTAGAGACATTGGATCCAGTCTAATCCCTGTACCAAAGATCTCTGTCAAGGCTTTCGCTACTCTGTCCCAATACCTGCGGATCTTACGGCATGTCCATAGACAGTGCGTGAGAGTGCCAACTTCTATTTTCCATTTAGGACACATTGGGGATGCTCCTACCTTAAATGTTGTGAGTTGTTCAGGTGCTATATGAACCCTGTGGAGTATCTTTAATTGAATAACTTGAGCTCTGTTACAAATAGAGATCTTTCTGGCATTTTCACAGATGTCCTCCCACATTTCTGAAGAGATTCCAAACCCCAATTCTTGGTTCCATATTTTAAATAATTGTTCCATATCTTTCGATACATCCTTATGTAATGAGTGATAACGAGTCCTGACCGAAGGGAGGTGGGGGGGTGCCCACTGGCCATAGCACTCTCCTTTCCCTATCTGATTTGAAAGGATTGACTATCACTGTAGTGTTCTTCTGTATATAATCTTCTATTTGGATATACCGAGAAAGGTCCCTGTTAGGCAGTCCAAACCTCTGGTGCAACTGCTCAAAAGACATCATAACCTTCCCATCAAACAGGTTCCCCCAGGCAAGAAATACCTCTGGACCTCCACGTTTTAAATGTAGCATCTGTCAGCCCTTGCTGGAAACCCGCTGCTCCCACTATGGGGTTATCGGGGGAGGTATTTTGCAGGAATACCCTCATCTTGTCACATTATCCTCCAGGCTTTAATTGCATTAAGTACAATAGGACTTTTGCAATAGTCCATGATAGCTCTCATCTTATCCATAAATAAAAGATTGATGAGGGGACACTTTGCTTGGGAGGTCTCTATATCTAACCAAATTGATTGTGGGTCACAAGAGACCCAGTCAGCCACATAAAATAATAAAGAGCTCAACTGATACCTCCTGAAGTCAGGAAAGTGCAGTCCTCCCCTTGCCTGTGGAAGCTGCAGCTTTTCTAATTTGATAAGGGGTCGTCTATGATCACAGATAAATGAACCAAGCCAGCCGTGGTGCTTACACAACGCCAGCCTCGGCAACATCAGAGGGAGCATTCTCATGGGATATAGGAGATGAGGTAGAATATTCATTTTAACGAAGACGACTCTGCCTAACAAGGATATTGGAAGATCTCCCCAGCGTTGAAGGTCCTTTCTCTAATAGGTGCATAAAATTGGCTTTATACAGCTTACCAAATACTGGGGTAATAAAAATACCTAAGTATAGAAAAGCTTCCAGTGACCACCGAAAGGGAAAGCAAGATTCGTCCGGTAAGTTGGATATACTGGTGAGACCACCCAACGGCATGGTTTACGATTTCATAAAATTAATTTTGTAGCCTGACAACATGCAAAATAGATTGATCACTTGAATTAAGCAGGGCACAGATATTAAAGGATCACTTGATAAAAGAAGGACATCATCTGCATAGAGAGTAATTTTATGTTTACCCGAACAAACCCTCAGGGCCATTATGCTAGGGTCAGTTCGTATAGATTCCGCTCGTGGTTCAATCACTAGTGTAAATAATAATGGTGAGAGAGGGCATCCCTGACAGCAGCCCCTACCAACACTGAAGCTATCTGAGCACAGATCGTTAGTGATCACAGCAGCTTTGGGGTCGATTCGAGTGGCCCAGCCAGTTCCCCTATAAATTCTTTATAAAACTCAACCTGGAATCCATCTGGTCCATGCGCTTTGCCAATCTGGAGCTGTCTAGTTGCATCGAGAACTTCCTGGGTAGTCAGGGGGGCATTTAATATTGATACCTGCTCTGAGGTTCGACCTGGAAAAACCAAAAGTGAGTGACCCATTCCCTCCCCCCCAACAACACCTTGGTGCATTGAACAAGGGTAATACAAAATATAACAATATAAAACTACAAAGTTACAATCTCTGCAAGCTGACAAAGAAGAAAACCCCACACTAAAAACCGATAAAACAGAACAAACCACCTCCCCCCCACCACACACACACACACACACACACACACACACGTCAAATAAGCCGCACAGCCTGTAAAAAAAGAAACAAAAGGGAGAGTAAAAAACAAGCCCCCACCCCCTCCATCCCCAGGAAAGACAAAAAGGGAAAAGAAATAAAGAAGGAAATAAGGGTAGACAGTGGGAGGCAATATAAAATCGTTATCCATACGGTTTAAATCCCACAGTCTATTTAGGAGAGTCCTCGAATTCTTTAGCTTTGTCTGGTGTTCCAAAGTTATACACGATCCTTCGTGGCTGAAGCGCAACTTTGCTGGGTAATGCATAGAGTATGGAATATTTAGGTCTTTTAAATGTATCTTCATCTCATCGAATGCCCTCCTCTTGTGGACCACGGTTGGAGAAAAATCCTGAAATATCATTACCCTGGAACCCTAATGTATCATGGCCTGGGGAACCTTCCCCATGACTCTGGAGGCTACCAGAAGCATTTGTTTATCTCTATAACATTGGAGCCAGAATAGAACTGGGCAGGGACGCTGGTCCAACCTGGGCCTGCGTATAGCTGCCCGGTGGGCTCACACCTCCTGCACCTGGCCCTGATCCCAGCTCCAACTTTAATATTTGAGGGAGCCATTGCTCCAAAAAGATTGTGAGCTGACCGTCCTCTTCCCATTCGGGAAGGTCCAGCAACCGAGTATTTTTTTCGATGACCCTGATTGTCGAGGTCGTCGATGTGCTCCTCCAGGGTCTGGATTCGCTGCTCGAGAGCCCAGACCTGGCCCACGGATGACTCGCTAGCCGACTCCGAGGCCGTGGCCCTGGCTCCGCCCCTCTGACGCGCTGTTCAATTTTTGGATTTCTTGGTCATGCTTCTGCAGTACGACCGAGAACAACTCCCACCCGGACCTTGATTCATCATTGAAGCCGTTGATCTTTTCCTGGAGTTTGTTGATCCCGGAGATCAGGCCCACCTCTGCAGGTAAGTCCCCCGAGTCGGCCGCGGACGTCTCTGCTGCTGCGGGAGGAGGTGGGGGATGGGACCCTGTCTGTTGCGAACTGCGGGAATTTTTGCCCTTCGTCATTTTAAAAACAACACCAAACTGTCCAAGTTTGATGCAAAATGACTAACTATGCTGGGCAAAAGCTATCTAAAATGATTTAAAGGGTGTGGTGAAGACGGGTACCCCACTTTGCCTGAGTCTTAGGGAGAGCACTACAGACTCAGACTTGCTGGGTCACTGCAGTCTTGAATCCCCCCATCACTGGACTTTTAATCCAGAGATCCAGATAATGTCTGGGGGCTTGAGTTTGAATCCTTCCATGGCAGATGGTATAATTTGAATTCAATAAATATCTGGCATTAAGGTTCTCATGACCATTAATCCATTGTCGATTGCTGGAAAAAAACCATTTGGTACACTAATGTCCTTTCGGGAAGGATACTGCCACTCATACCTGTTCTCACCTACATGTGACTCCAGACCTATAGCAATGGGATTGACTTTTAACTTTCCTCTGGGCAATTAGGGATGAGCAATAAATGCTGCCTAGCCAGCATCTCCCTCATCCCGTGAAGAAATAAAGAAAAACAAATCTGATCCAATCAAGGATCCCTAGCTGACAGATAAAACCAGGAGCATGGAGCTGGATTAGTGCGTGTGTGCGTGCGTGCATGCGTACTCTCCTCCTTGGAGTTAGCAGTTAGGTGGGAATGGGGGGGTAAAATTAAAAAATAGAAAAATTTAAAAAGAAACAGGTGTGTCAGAGGTTCTGTTTACTCTGAGAGCTGCCTCTGAGGGAGCTGGATCAGTGCGTGCGTACGTGCGTACTCTCCTCCTTGACTGTGTCTGAGAGGAAGGGGACTAAAAAACAAAAAAATAAAATCAGGAGCATCAGACAGTCCAACACTCTGAGAGCTGGCTCTAAGGGAGCTGGATCACTCTCAAGGACTTTCCATATGTAAATAAATAGTGACTAGGTGACGTGTCACCAGCCTCTGTGGATTTATTTCTGCAATATTTAATTTAATCATAGCTAATTTGTACACTAACCCCACTTACTTGCATTGGCTCCCCAGGTACTCATACACAATAAAAATATTAATAAGACAAGAACATAGTGGCTCAGGTTATATGGTGGCTCAATGATTAGCACTGCTGCGTCACAGCCCCAGTGAACCAGCTTTGATTCCAGCCTCGGGCAACTGTCTGCATGGAGTTTTCACATTTTCCCTATGCCTGTGGGGATTTCCTCTGGCTGCTCTGGATTCCTCCCACAGTGTGTAGGTTAGGTGAATTGGACAAGCTAAATTTCCCAAGGTGGTCAGGGATGTGTAGGCTAGGTTTGGGGAATGAGTCTGGGAGAGATACTCCTTGGAGGGTCAGTGTGGACTTGTTGGGCCAACTGGCCAGTTTCCACACTGTAGGGATTCTATTCTGTTCTATTCTAACACTGTTGAGGAATTTCTTCTCTCTGATGGTTGTAAATCTTTGGAAGTCCTTGCCACAAAGAGCTGTGGGGGCACAGTCCTTGTGCCTGTGTAAGGTTGAGTTTGATAGATTGTTGATAAGTCAGGGAACAAAGGGTTACAAGGAAAGAGCAGGAAAGTAGGTATGATGATTGTTGGATCAGCCAAGATCCTATTGAGTAGGTTCGAGGGGCTGAATGGGGTATTCCTATTTTTGACAATCTTATGGTCTTATCGTATGCTTTGTTAACTGCTGTCTCCACCCATCTCCACCCCCACGTCGATCTCCGCCCCCACAACCAACTCTGCCCCCACAACCAATTCCACCCCCACGACTAACTCCACTCCCAGCTCCAGCCCCACACCAGGTCCTAGCTCCCAGCCCTGCCGTATTTTCACCATCCCTCCAGACCTCCCCCTCTCTGAGGATGAACAATCAGTCCTCAGCAGAGGACTCACCTTCATCCCCCTACGCTCCCGGATCAATGAGTTCACACGCGGCTAGACATCGAGCATTTCTTCCTCTGCCTTCGCCTCCGCGCCTACTTCTTCAACCAGGACTCTCACCCACCCTCTGATGACCCCTTCTCAAGACTAAGGGCTGGAAAGTGAGATTAGTGTAGATAGGCCAGACCATTACACCATAAAAAATAGAAACAGAATGAGTCCATTTAGCCGATTTAGTCTGTTCCACCATTTGATCATAGTTCCTCAATCCCATTAATTTGCCTTTCTCCCAACCCTTGATCTGCTTACCAATCAAGAACCTATCTATCTCTGTCTTAAGTACACTCAATCTCCACAGCCTTCTGTAGCAATAAGTTCCACAGAGTCATCATCTCTGGCTGAAGAAATTCCTCTCCATCTGAGTTCTAAAGAGTCATCCCTTCATTCTGAGGCTGTGCCTGAGGACCTAGTCTCGCCTTTTGGTGGAAACATCTTCTCTACATCCAATCTACGCAGGCCTCTCATTATCCTGTAAGTTTCAATAAGGTTCCCCTTTGTCCGTCAAACTCCAATAAGTACAGACTCAGAGTCCTCAAACATTCCTCATATAACAAACACTTCATCCTGGCAATCATTATTGTAAATCTCCTCAGTAACCCCGCCAATGCCAGAAAATTTTTCATAAGTTACAGGGCCCAAACTACTCATAATATTCCAAATGTGGTCTCACCAGAGCCTTATACAACCCCAGCAGTACATCCCTGCTCTTGTACTCTAGCCCTGTTGAAATGAATGCTACCATTGCATTTGCCTTCCGAACCATGAACTGAATCTATATGATAACTTTAAGAGAACCCTGACCTAGGACTCCCAGGTTCCTTTACACTTCAGTTTTCTGGACCCCTTCACATTTAGAACATAGTCTGTGCCTCTATTTCACAGTTGCCCACATTGTATTCCATCTGCCAGTCTTTCCCCACTCTCCGAGCCTGTCCAGGTCCTTGTGCAACCTTCCCGCTTTCTCAACTTTATCTCTCCCTCCACCACTTTGTGTCATCTGAAAATATAGCAACAATGTCCTCAGTTCCTTTATCCAGATCATTATGATTAAAAGTCCCCTTTAACCCCATTCTCTGCCTTCTGCCAGTCAGCCAATCCTCTATCCATGCCAGTACCTTGCCCCTAACATGATGGGCTTTTATCTTATTTACCAATTTCCCGTGTGACACCTTGTCAAAATCCTTTCAGAAATCCAAAAAGATCCACTGGCTTTCCTTTGTCTAACTTGCTCATTACCTCCTCAAAGAATTCCACTGGATTTATCAGACATCACCTCCCCTTGATGAAGCCATGCTGACTCAGCCCTATTTTACAATACACTTCCTACCACTTTGCAAACTCATCCTTAATAATGGACTCGAAAGTTTTACCAATGACCAACATCAGGCTAAGCAGCCTATAGTTTCCTGTCTTCTGTCTCCCTCCCCCCCAACCTTCTGAAATAGGGGTATTGTATTTGCTATTTTCCAATTCTCTGGGATCCTCCCTGACTCCAGTGATTCCTGAAAGATCACCACCTGAAAGATCATCTACAATCTCCTCAGCTATCTCCTTCAGAATTCTAGGGTGTAGTCCATCTGGTCCACATGATTTATTGGCCTTCCTCTATTTGAAGCGTCTAGAGTCAGGGGACACCATCTCAGATTAAATTGCAAGCCATTTAGGACTGAGATGAGAAGGAATTTCTTCACCCACACAAAGGGGCATCTCCCAGATATATCCAGGAATGTTCGGACACATCACTGCTGCGTATATTTAAGGTGGAACTTGAGAGGTTTCTGGATACTATTTGTATCACAGGAAATGAAGATAGGAGGGGAGTTGGTGTTCAGGTAGATGGTTTGTTATGATCTAAAACGGTGAAGCATGCCTGAAAAGCTGATTAGTCAACAACTTAAATGTTTCTTTATTCTCAGTGGCACACTGTCAGCAGTCTAGAGGAGCACCACAGTATCAAAGGATCAGTACTGAGGGAACGCTGCATTGTCACTGCCGAGGGACAACAGAGCGCTAGAGTGCAGCACTGTCTTTGGACAAATACTGAGGGAGTGCAGCAGCGTTTGAGGGTCAGTAATAAGGGAGTGCTGCACTGTCGGAACATCAGTCCTGAGGAAGTGCTGCACTGTCGGAGGGTAGGTACTGAGGAAGTGCTGAACTGTCGGAGGGTCAGTACTGAGGAAGTGCTACACTGTAGGAGGGTCAGTGCTGACAAGTGCACAACTGTCAGAGGGTCGGTGCTGAGGAACTGCTGAACTGTTGGAGGGTCAGTACTGAGGAAGTGATGCACTGTCGGACGGTCAGAACTGAGGGAGTGCAGAACTGTCAATGGATTACTACTTTTGGAGTGCTGCAATGTCAGAGAATCAGTGCTGAGGGAGTGCTGCGCTATTAGAAGGTTAAAAGTGAGGAAGTGCCACAATAATGGATGGTTAGTATTGGGAATACTGCATGTTTCATGATGATGTCTATCCAAATGAGGCAATCTGAGCAAGTTGAATGTAAAGATACTATGGATCTATTTGGAAAAGAATTGTAGGACATCCTCACTAATCCTCCTGTACCAGTAAAACAGTTGGTATAGCTCTTTATTTGGTCAAAGACCTGGCCCAGTATTGATCCTGTGATAAATATCCTTAAGCCTAATAGTCTGGTCACAATTATGACATTGTTGCTTGTGGGATCTTGCTGTGTACATGTTGTTGCAATGTAGGAAACTTGAAAGTCCATGACAAACTGTGCACAAGTACCAGTTACCCTGTTCAAACTCTAAACATCAGCACATGATCTACACCTTTCTGTTTTTCCAAAAGGTTATTTCTCAAACATTTTTGAGCACCTTTATTCTCAATATCTCTGTAACAAACTCACGCATTATAATTGTCTTAATTCCATTCAAGTGGACAACGAGATGTAGTTCATAATCTGCATCAGGAAAAAGTAGAAATCATCATGTACAGTACTTGGCACAAGGTGGGAACTGTTTCACTTGATGCCTTACTTCGAATGAATCAAATGCATCCAAAGAAGGTCAATGGACATGAAATGATGTTTGATCCTCATCCTTGAAATTGAGGCTTTTGTGATTGTTTTGATGGGATCTGACATTGTTGACAATGGTACAATTTGTTGCCCATTGTAAATTTCCTTAAACTGAGTGGTTTGCTAAAATTGAGGCTGGGTCTGGAGTCACATGTAGGTCAGACGAGGTAAGGGAAGCAGATTAAACAGCATTAATGAATCAAGCACATTTTATCTTTAAATTCCCAATTGATTGAATTTAAGTTTTACAAGTTGACACAATAGGATATGAATCTATGTCAGCAGAGCTTCAGGCTTAGCCTCTGGATTAACCCTCCTCCAGTGCAATCACATCATTCCTTTAACATGGTGTTCAGAACTGCACACAGTTCTCCAGTTGTGGCCTAACTAGTGTGTTATGCAGTTATCGCATGACCAGCTTGCTCTGTATTCCATACCTTAGCTTCTAACTGCAGCTGCCCATGCGCTTTCTTAAGCAACTTATCTACCTGCCCTGCTACCTTCAGGGATCCATAGATATGCATGCCAAGGTCCCTTGGCTCTTCAGTACTTTCCAGTGCCCTACCATGCATGGTGTAACCCCTACGTCTTGCATTTCAGACAGTTTTGTATCCAATAAGCCGCTTTGCTCTTGATCTCATGGCCTTTAACTTTCTTGGTTTGTCTACCATGAGGGATCTGATGAGAACTCCCACTCATGTTCATCTAGATCATATCAAAAGAATTATCCTAATCAACACCCCTGCTTACTCCTTCAAAGCATATTAATTAAATTTGTAAATCATGAACTTCCATTCACGAATCAATTTTTATATATCTAATCAGTCCATACTACTCCAGGACCAGAAATATATAGATAATTTTATTAACCAGTACAAATTACAAACAGTTAATATGAACAGTCATATACACGAAACAGCAATTTACAAAGGAAAGGAGTGACAGAGCTGGGCCCCAAACCCCACCAGTTTTCAGGGAAATGAGAACCAACATCAAACCAGGAGCAGATACATTCTATCCCTCAATTTGTTTTCAGCATCTGTTAACTGTCAATCACAGTTAGCTAAAAGAAATTTAGATGAGGCAGGTAGACTCTGATTGATTGAGGTGTTGCCATGGGGAATGCAGCAGGGATTGGCAGTAAAAAATTGAGATGTATGATCAAATCCCTATCACGTAAATTGAACAGGATCCAGTGTGTCCTAAATGCTTCAAGTTGCAAACCAAACTAATAATCTTAAAATTACTTCACTGGTTTATTTCCTAGAACAGTTGGGATTACTTACTGCTGTCCAAAGCAGAATCACATCTCATGTTGGACTTGGTATTCTAAGGGTCCCCTGTGACATTCCCCTTAGTGACATTCTGACTGCTGACTATTTGCCTGATCTGAGGTCAATCAGTTCCTTCAGATTGGCAGCGAAAAGTTCCCCCTGCATCCCCAAGCCAATCATGATCCAACCATCAGCATCTTCTTCGCAAGTCGTATAAATTGGTGTCCCCTTTCCAAGTTTGATTTCTTGTATCCCATTCCTAATGAGTGCCAAATGAAAATCATCCCTTGACATTCAATGGCAACACTGTCCTGGGGGTTACCATTGACCTGAATGAGTGCAACTCCAACTATACTCAAGAAGTTTGACACCATCCAGGACAAGGCAGCTCAATTGATTGGCACCATATCCTCAAGCATCCACTTCCTGCACCACTGACGCTCAGAGCAGCAAAGATTACCATCTAAAAGACACACTGCTGAAATTCACCAACATTCCTTAGGTAGCACCTTCAAACCTTGTGACCTCTGCCACCTTGAAACAGAGGACAGTAGATATATGGGAACACCATCACATGCAAGTTCCCCTTCAAGCCACTCATATTCCTGACTTGGAAGTGCAACTATATTCCTTTCGTATCATTGAGTCAACATTGTGGAACTCCCTCCTCAGCAGTGATATTGATTTACCCACAGTACACGGACTGTATTGATTCAAGGTGGCAGCTCACCAGATCCTTCTCCAGGGCAACTATGGATGAGAAATAAATGCTGGTCCAATCAGCAATGTGCACATTCCACTGGTGAACAGAAAATAAAAAGTTTTGACTTTTCTGTTTAATAATTGTTATGGTCTATGGTACCATTGTGTAGATTGGATTTAGTCAGCCAGATGAATAGTGAATCTACCATCAATAAACAAGGAAATTATTTGCCAGTTTGGGAGGGTAAGGTCAGGGGAGCGTGATGAGGATCAAGATCCCTTGCTGAGAGGTGCCATGTGGTTGATGGGCTGAATGATTTCACCCAGAGAAGGCCATTCTGTGATCACATTCCTGACTTGAACATGGTCAATAGTTTTCACGCTTTGAGCCTCAAAAAATTAACTGTTGCTGTTGAAGAGAACACATCTCAGCCTCTGAAGACAAAACTGCAGATGCTGATGACCTAATTCTCTGCCTCAACCAGTCGAGTTGATTCATATTGATAATGAGTTTATCAACAAGACCTTGACTGTCTCAGGAATTTCCTGCCATCTGGTGTTCGTAATAGTTGGAGAATGATGAAATAATGAACCACTGCCACAGTCCAAACCTGCCAACTGAGTTTGCCAGATTTAACAAGAACATGACTAAACACAAATTTGTTATGCACAAAATTTAATGCAACTTTTCAAATGTCCTGGCTCAGACAAAGCTGGCTGAAGGACTAAAATGATCAGTACAGCCCACTACAAAAAGGGAAATAAAAAGGTGAGACAGGGAGGTTTTGTCATCTGTGTCTCATTGCTCCTGCCTCAGGGAGTGTGGGTTCAAATCCTACTTCAGAGATTGAAGCATAAGACCTCTTGTGGAGTGCTACATTGTTGGAAGGTGTATCTTTCTGGATAAGGATTAAACAACATCCCCGTTTGCTCTTCCTGGAAAATGTAACAAGTCTCAAGACACTATTCAAATTGTTTTCAGAGTGTGTTGTCCAATATATGAGCCACGTGTGTGTCATTAGATGTGACCCATTTCTGGCTCTTTAATGTTTAATAACACCGGTCTCAAAACTCATTTCTGCATGGATATGAACTTTAACATTTCCGTTTGCTTGTTGGTGATACAGTGAAGTGAACAGAAAATGTAAAATTATCCTTTCACATCTATGTTTACAGAGTGATCAATGACCAAGGAACTAGAATGACCAAGATAATCAGCATCAACTTGTCTGGTTTAAAGTTAAACAAAGCTTGACAGTTAACTGTCAGCAATCATGCCAGCCCACTAATTGGTGTATTCATGTGGTAACTCCATACATCGGAGTCCACTTGCCAACCACTCAGCACTCTCTTCTCAAACAATATAAAATGTTATTTCTGAAATAACTCCATGAAAAGCTGGTATGCCATCACCAAGTCACCCTTTATTTATATGTGCATAGTATATGACAATGACCCAGCTAACTCCAACAGTGAATAGAACTACAGACGCTCTTGTTTATTTATTTGTTTTCTTACAGAATGTTTGACGCTCCTGTTTATGTTTTTAAAATTACTGCCACACTACCGCCTAACTGCAGTAGTGCTTATTTTTTTCCCCAGCACCCGTGTTGTGTGTGTGCAGGTGTGAGACAAGTGAAAGACACAAAGTGCATGAATCTTTATTCAATTTCCACCACCACGAAGATAGGAAACACCCAGTGACAAGCACTGCCCTTCACATCAAAGGGCAATGCTGTGTGATCAAAACAGTGAAGGGGAGGGTAGGGACTAAATCAAAACAGAGTTGGTGGGGGAAATAATGCACTCTACTCCCGGCGGCGCCCACCTCTCCCTGAACAACTCCGGGGTGTTGGTGGACACCGCGTGCTCCTTCTCCAAGGACACCTGAGCTCGAACGTAACCACGGAAGACGGGCAGGCAGTCGGCCCTAACAACACTCTCCACAGCCCGCTGCCTGGACCTGTTGATGGCCAGTTTGGCCAGGCCCAGGAGCAGACCCAGGAGGAGGTCTTCAAACCTGCCCTCCCTCCTCTGTACCGGGTGCCCGAAGATCAGGAGCGTGGGAACACTTTTATTTATCTCTGTCAGCCAGGACTCCCTGATTGGATCATGTTAACAGCCCCAATTAGCAAACTCATATTCTGTGATGTCCTGAATTGGAATGGCAGAGTTCATTCTAATCACTACAATTTCCCTTCTGGTGTTCTTGAAAATGTTCTGATGGGTGCAAGACAAAAATATTTTATGAAATATGTTTCCTTTCAACAATTTCCTTACTGTGTTAAGTATATCATTGTTATCCAGCACTCTAGTTGATCCGCAATAAGAGGCATCAGCAGGTAGTTTATTAAATGTGTCAGATTAGTACAAACTTCACTGAGGTATAAACACAAAGATCAGTTGGAATTCATTACATCTAAATGAATGTGCTGCATGAATTTGATTTTTTGCAAAACCTGATGTCAGGGCAAAACAGGCCAAGCTGCAGTTGAAACGATGGCTCAGTGGTTGGCACTACTGCCTCAAGTAGTCAGGGACCTGGATTTAATTCCAGGCTCAGGTGACAGTCTGTGTGGAGTTTGCACATTCTACGATACAGACGACAAAAAACAGGTCAGTGGAATAAAGTGTGCTGTTTTCTAAATGGCATGTGGGCATCGCTGGCTTTATCAGTTTCTATGTCTATTTGCCTGTTAAGATGTGGTGGTGAGCTGCTTTCCTCTTGAGCCACTGCAGTGCGTATGGTGAACATTGTGCAGTGATATGGAGAAGGGAATTCCAGGATATCACATCAAGAGACAGAAAGGAACAGAGATACACATCAAGGTCAGGGTTGTTTGTGAGTTGAGGAGAAATAGTGAAAATGTGTGAAGCTTGGAGGTAATAATGTTCCCATGTATTTGATGCCCTTATCCTTCTAGATGACAGTCTTCATGGGTTTGGGAAGTGCTTTTTAAGGATCTTTTTGTTAAGTTTCTGCAGCACATCAGAGCTGGGCTGAGGAGTGGCAGATGGAGTTCAACCCTGCCAAGTGTGAGGTTGTCCATTTTGGAAGAACAAATAAGAATGCGGAATACAGGGTTAATGGTAGGGTTCTTGGTCAGGTGGACGAACAGAGGGATCTTGGGGTCTATGTACATAGATCTTTGAAGGTTGCCACTCAGGTGGATAGAGTTTGTAAGAAGGCCTATGGAGTATTATCGTTCATTAGCAGAGGGATTGAATTCAAGAGTCGTGAAGTGATGTTGCAGCTGTACAGGACTTTGGTTAGGCCACATTTGGAGTACTGTGTGCAGTTCTGGTCGCCTCACTTTAGGAAAGATGTGGAAGCTTTAGAGAGGGTGCAGAGAAGATTTACCAGGATGTTGCCTGGAATGGAGAGTAGGTCGTACGAGGATAGGTTGAGAGTTCTTGGCCTTTTCTCGTTGGAAGGGCGAAGGATGAGGGGTGACTTGATAGAGGTTTATAAGATGATCAGAGGAATAGATAGAGTAGACAGTCAGAAACTTTTTCCCCGGGTACAACAGAGTGTTACAAGGGGACATAAATTTAAGGTGAAGGGTGGAAGGTATAGGGGAGATGTCAGGGGTGGGTTCTTTACCCAGAGAGTGGTGGGGGCATGGAATGCGCTGCCCGTGGGAGTGGTAGAGTCAGATTCATTGGCGACCTTTAAGCGGCATTTGGATAGGTACATGGATGGGTGCTTAATCTAGGATAGAAGTTCGGCACAACATCGTGGGCCGAAGGGCCTGTTCTGTGCTGTATTGTTCTATGTTCTATCTTGTAGGTCGTCCAGAGTGGTATGGTGGCTGAGTGGTTAGCACTGCTACCTCACAGCAGCAGGCACCTGGGTTCAATTCCCACCTCAGGTGATTGTCTGTATGGAGTTTGCACATTCTCCCTGTGTCTGCATGGGTTTCCTCTGGGTACTCAGGTTCCCTTCCACAATCCAAAGATAGGCAGGTGAATTGGCCATATTGGATGCATTAATCAGGTTTAAATGTGGGGTTCGAGAATGGGTTGCTGTTTGGATGGTTGGTGTGGACTTGTTAGGCCAAAGGGCCTGTTTCCATACTGTGGGGAATATCATCTAAAAGAAAATGTTTATTCATTATTCATTATCCCATGGCATTTTGGGAACAGAATCTCTCTCCAAAAAATTGACAGACTACTTCAGGACAATGACATTCTGATACAAATCATCCACTTGAAGGCTTTAGCCTGTGTTTTATCTCCAGACAGCTGATCTTTGGGTGAAAAAAGGATACAGAGTCAGTGTACATGGAGTTGAGATGCTGCAGTTATATTAAGGAATGGGAAAACTGCTGAATTTTGTTTTTGGGCTTTTCCAGCAAGTTATTTCAGATTTCCAACAAGAACATTAGCTCAGCAGCAACAGTGTGTACTGTACACTGCGGAAATTTACAAGCAAGATCCTTAAAAAGTGCTTTCCAAACCCATGAATACTTTCATCTAGAAGGACAAGGCCAGCAAGTAGATGGGAACACCAAGTTTCTCTCCGAGCCACACACCATCCTGACTTGGAAATATAATCCCCGTTCCCTCAAAATCCTGGAATTCCCTCCTAAGGGCATTATGGGTCTGTATAAAGCACATGATTTGAAATGATTCAAGGAGGTTGCTCACCACGACATTCTCAAGGGCAACTAGACATGGGCAATAAATACTGACCTGTCAGTGACACCCATGTCCCACAAGAGAATAAAAACAAAATCACAGCAAGTTGTGAAAGAGGAACTAACTTTTGTTGTGAAGCCCACTCTCTCTTCAGGATTTAGTAACCCTCTAATTTTAATATTGTCTTCACTCAGTCATTGCACTCTCATCTCGGAGTCAGAGGGTTTTGGATTAATTTGCTTCCTTCAGCGGTCTCCAAAACAGTGAGTCTGCATCAAAAGTAATTTTTTTACCTTGTCTGTGATGAACCTTTGCGTATATAGAAGACCGCATAACTACAAGTTTGTTCTTGTGTCTCGCATTCAAATCTTGATATTGCCTTCAACGACATGTGGTTGAATGACTCATATTGGATGTCAATCAGCAGCACGCTTGCTATGAGCCGAAAGGTCATGGGTTCACCTTCCACTTCAAAGATTTAACCAGCTAGGTTGGCACAGACCAGTATTGAAGGAATGCTACATTATCAGGAATACTGGCTTTTCAATGAGATATTGTACCTTCTCATGAAAGTTAAAGACCCCAGAGCACAATTCAAAGAGGTAGAGCAAGGCAATTCTCCCTTGTACCTTGGACAATATCTGTCCTTCAATCACCATCAATAAAAATAACAGATTGCCTCATCACTTGTTTGTGGAGCTTGCTCTGAGCAGATCAGTTGCTACGTTTCCTACATTACAATGGTGAATACCTGAAAGAGGGGGACTCAAGTGATTGGGGCATGTAGGTGTGGGTGAAAATCCCTGTCTCCCTGCTTCCCCCGATTAAGTCCAGGATGGAAAGGATTTGGTCAGTCTTCCTGCTCAGGGGCCAATTGAGGCCCTTTAGCGATTCTGACGAATAGTTCATGGACTTTAGCCTATCGCCACAGCTAGTTAACTGGTAATGAATGGTAGACTTAACAGTTGGGAAATACACTAAGCAAACTCCATTGAGTTTGTCCTTCTGAATGCGGGGGTGATGGAATGCAGGTCCTTCATTCAAAGGCTAATATTCCTCCACCATCCATAATTTTGAGCCTAAATGAGAGCCCTGGCAATGTAAACTGAGGGGATGGGGAGATGGGAAAAGGGTGGGATGAGCTGACAAGAAGCCAACCCTTGCCCATTTTCTGAGCTCCCTTCCTGCTCCCCCTCCTGTCTCTCACAAGGCTGGTGTTCCTCTCCCTTGGAATCCATATCCCACTGTGCTTACCTGTTCTGAAGGATTCATGGTTGATCTTCTGGGTTTGCCCCAGTGCAATACTGGCAGTGGCCACCATGAGTAGTGGCGCTGCTGTTCATCCTCTGATTGGCTGCCATCTCTCAGGGGTGGGACTTCCATTCTTCTGGGGCCTTGACGAGAATGCCACATTACCTCAAAGTCAATGTTGTTTCTCTTGCAACAGTGACACATGTCTCCTCCAAGGCAAGAACAGAAGAACTCGGAGGAAAAGCAGGCCATTTAGCCCATCGAGTCTGCTCCATCATTTAATACAATAATAGCTGATCTTTAATCGGCATCAACTCCACTCTCCTGCCTACTCTCCGTAACCCTTCAACCTATTCCCAATTAAAAATCTATCTCTTGCTCAATCTTACTCAATATCCCTGTGTCCACTGCACTCAGGGGAAGACATCCTGACTATGCCGAATTAAAGTGACTTAATTATCCATAAGGCTCTTTGGGATTTTCTGAGGTCATGAAATGTGCCTTGGAATTGTCATTCTCACTCATTATGCTTCTCTATCTCTCATTTAGAAGGTGTCATCCTGTCCTTCTCATTGTCTGTCGTGATCGGGATTGTCATCGGGGCATTCTTCTGGATTGCCTTCACCTGCCTGGCCCGCAGGAAGCAGGCCAGCGCTTCCATCACCCCATCCACCAGCCAGCGCAACCGATCCTCATCCCACAACGTCATGCTGACCAGGACCGGCTTCTACCACAGCAACAGCTACGACAGGCACGGTGATAATAACCTAGCCTTAGCCAATACACTGGCCTTCCAACAGCAAGCCTCCCAAGACCAGGCTGACACCTCCGGGAGGAAGTCCACTTTCCGAGCCTCCAATTTCCATCCTTTTGCTGAAATGCCCTTGGCAGACGGGCTGGACAGAATGCAGTCCTCCTCTGGCTTGCTAGGCACTGACACCTCATCCACACTCAACTGCAGCCTGGGCTACCAGGAGCAGCACGGGTCAGAGGCCCGATACTACGATTGTCACTCTCCCAGACCCCACCTCCTGCATACGATTTTGTGGTGGAACCCAGTAAAGAGTCTCTACCATGATGTTCCGCCCTCAACATTTGAGGCTCGATGGTTTCTCAATGTTTGTAATTTAATTGGTTGGTTGGTGGCTTTACAAACTGTGCAAAAGCACACAATGCAACATTGAAGTCCTCGAGGCAGGGCATACAGAGAAAAACTGTTCCCACTTCATGAAGGTTCAAGAATCAGAAGTGCACAGATGATTGGCAAAAGCAACATTGACAATACAAAGAAAGTTTTTCCGATGAAGTGATCAGGGATGCACAGTTTGAAAGGATGACTGAGGCTTTCAGAACCTAAACTTTCAAAAGAGGAGTTGGTCAAAGAGACAATATTTACAGGGCTAGGGGCAAAGGGCAGAGAAGTGGAACCATCCAAGTTGCTTTTGCAGAGAACCAGTCGAGACTCATTGGGCTGAATGACCTCCTTCTATACTGTAACCATTCAATAAATCTGTGCCAAGTATTGTAAAAATTAAGTGATTCTAATAGTTGCAGTGACAAGAAAAGCACACATTCATAGAGCATCTGCCTCTATCTCCATATGAGCCAAAGTATCCAACATTAAATGAAGTGTGTTTCTCAAAGTGTAGTTAATACTATATTGTGAAAAACACAGCAGCTAATCTACACACAGCAAGTTCCCACAAACAACAATAAAATAATGATCAAAGAATCTTGTTTGCTGACTAAGGCAAAAATATTGAGCAGGATGTTATGGAGAGATTCGCTGCTCTTCTTCCTATATTGCCACAGGATCCTTTGTGCCCAGCTCATATTTTCATCTGAACAACATCCCTCTTGCAGAGTAGCACTCCTTCAATACCAGTGCTCCTTCTAATTTTATTCCTTACACACAGTCTGGTGATTACATTGCCTGGTACATTTCTGAGCTCTGTGAAGCTGTGAACCCATGCAGCTTAGAATAAACATTACTCAGTACTGCACAGAATATCACACTAAATACTGAGTGTCCAAAAAAACATCGATTGGCACTATGGATGATGTCATGACTAAAAGTAACCTGAATCAAAATCCACTGAATAAAAGTCTCCCTCTGCTGGCTGTAAGATTCTGAGAGTGGATTCCATCTCACTTCCAACCAACCTGAGTTTGGAGCCTAATCCTCTCATATTGCTCTCAACATGCAACCATGATTAGGAAAAAAGAAGAAATGATTTCATTACTGCAATGAAGAGCTTCTTTCTAAACGTTGAATTTAAAGCATGTTGTTTGGCAGCCTACTTTGCATCTGACTCTGAATGAAGTAGAATCACAGAGCTGTACAGCACGGAAACAGACACTTCAGTCCAACTTGTCCATGCCGACCAGATGTCCTACATTGATCTAGTCCTATTTGCCAACATTTGGCCCATGTCTCTCTCAACCCTTCCTATTCATCCAGATGTCTTTTAAATGTTGTAACTGTACCAGCCTCCACTTGTTCCATACATGCACCACCCGCTGCAAGAAAAAAGTGCCCCTTGCATTCCTTTTAAATCTTCCCATCTCACCTTAAAGCTATACCTTCAAGCTTTGGACTCCCCCATCCTGCAAAAAAGACCATGGCTATTCACCTTATCCATGCCCCTCATGATTTCATAAACGTTTATGAGGTCACTCCTCAGCCTCTGACACTCCAGGGAAAATAGCCCCAGCCTATTCAGCCTCTCCCTAATAGCTCAAACCCTCCAACTCTGGCTGCATCCTTGTAAATACTTTCTGCACCTTTTTGAGTTTAACATCATCTTTCCTATAGCAGGGAGACCAGAACTGAATGCAATATTCCAAAAATGGCCTAACCAATGTCCTGCATAGACGCAACATGCATCCCAACTCTTAAACTCAATGTACTGACCAATAAAGGCAAAAGTGCCAAACACCACCTGCGACTCCACTTTCAAAGAACTGTGCACCTGCACCCATAGGTCTCTTTGTTTGGCAATACTGCCCAGGATCCTACCATTAAGTATATAAGTCCTGCCCCGATTAATGGGTACCTGAAGACAAGATTGCTCTATGAATGAGTTAGTATTGGCATACTGAACCGAACAGCCTCCTCCTGTGCTATCATCATCCCACAATACACCTGACCTAAGAGTATTCAAGAGAAGGAGCATTTGAGTGACATCTTAACCATGACAGGCCTAAGGCTGAGCACATTCTGCATGGTAATACAGATGGAGTTTTACTCGGTATTCAACTTACGACAATTTGAAATGGGTATTGTGAAAAAATACCTTTACCCACTGCATGAACTCTCAAAACCCAACTCTGAATCTAGAGAGAATGATAGAATGTCAGAGTGTTGTAGAAAAATTGATAGTAACTGGAAAGTTTTAAAGCTCATGAAGAATCTATCCCACCCTCAGGACACACAATGTATATTTCTGCTCATTAAATACTCTTGAGATGAACATTGCAAGTCTCAGGAATGTGTTGCCACCAATAGAATTGGAATGTCACTTGACTAATCTATAACTGCTGAAATAATGGGAGAGTTGTTCGCAGACTGGAGTCAAGTCAAGTCACCAGAGGCTTACCAAACCATAGAATTGCTCTCTCATTAGAGAGGGAAAACAAGCGGTGATTTAACCTGAGGGCCATCATACCTGAGGTAATGGGAGAGGTTGAGAAGGAGGATCCTTTATGGTAACTGCAGCTGGTGATGGGATTTGAAACGATGCTGTTCGCATCACATTGGATTACAACTCAACCGTCCCTCGAGGAGGTGCATGATGCACAAGTCATCATACTGTCTCAAACAAAGACAACTGCAAAGACGGCAACAACCACAGCTGGATCTCACTCCTTAACATCACAGACAAGGCATTTGCTCAAGTCTCTTTAACAGATCAGGAGCAGTGCGACTTTTCTACTGACAGATCTACTCTGGACATAATCTTTCCCCTGTGCCAGCCAAAAGACAAGTGCAGGGAACAGAATATACGTCTTTACATACTTTCACAGACCTCACTAAGGAATTTGACATTATCCACAGGGTGGGACTCTGCATGATTTTGGGAAAAATTGACTGTTCACCAAAACACCTCGGTCCCATCCGTGCTCTCCATGACATAATATACAGTTAGATCGTTCCACTTCCAATAGTGTCAGAGTGAAGAATGGAGCGATGCATGCCTGCGGTCCATCACTTTCTTCTCCCAACACCTGACTTTTTCTGCCCCTCAGATGAAGGAGTCCACTTGCATGACAGGTCAGAGGACAACCTCTATGGTCTTTTAAGACTGAAAGCAAAGACAAAATCATGTTACACTGATCAAAGATCTCGTCTACACTGATGATGCCACACCAGCCACATGAAAACTCAACGGCAAATACTCAGAGGCTGTCTTTCCCATTTTGAAAATTGTTCTCCATAAGTTTAAACATTCATGGGACAGATGTTGCATCGTTAACCCTTATTACACCAAATAACACTCCAATGGAAGTGATGAGCATATATTGCTACTTCAAAACTACAATGACATGCAGTCTGTTCCTTGGTGCAAGATATGAGACATACATTGGGAAAGCAGCTTCAGCCTTTGGACAACTCAAACCAAAGCGCATGGGATAACATCATGTTAACTCTTTAGAATTGAAACTGATGGTTTATGAAGTTTGGGCTCTCAGCACCTTGCTGCAATTGGATATTTACAGCTTTCAGTTTCCATCTTTGTTGTCTGCAACATCTAATGGGTATATCCTGACAGGGCAAATCACAAATATGGCAGTCCTCAGGACAGAGCTTACAAGTTTGCTAACACTCACCAAGCAGAGATAACCTTGTTAGTTCAGGCCCATTCACAAGCTGGAAGACAGCTGCATACCCAAGGACCTCTGGTAAGGGGAAGGAACTGGAACTAGGCAATCAGTCCGAGCCAGCATTCGGTCAAACACACAAAGTTCTGCTTCAAGGGTGTTTGCATGTGCAATATGAAAACTTTGGACATCATCACATCTGGCGATCACTAATCAAGCTTGGAGAAAAATGGTGACACCTCATAGGGGCTTACATGTACAACCTTCATGAACCAGTGATTACAACCTTGGAAAAGACTTGCAACATTTGAAGGCTACATGGAAAAGGTGAAGATACCACAATCACACTACTGAGAGGGTCACCACACTGCAGGTGAGGCAGAAGGTTGGGTGGGAATTGAACCCATGGTTTTGGCATCACTCTGCATTATTAACTGACCAGGCAAAAGTGAGGACTGCAGATTCTGGAAACCAGAGTTCAGATCAGAGTGGTGCTGGAAAAGCATAGCAGGTCAGGCAGCATCTAAGGAGCAGGAAAATTGACGTTTCAGGCAAAACCCCTTCATCAGGAATAGAGGCAGCAGCCTTCAGGGTGGAGAGACAAATGTGGGGGTGGGGTTGGGGAGAAGATAGCAAAGTGTACAATAGGTGAATGGGGGTGGGGATGGAGGTGATAGGTCAAAGAGGAGGTTGGGGGAAAGTAGCAAAGAGTAAGAGCTTCAGGGCAGAGGAGATGACCTGGGTGTTGCAGTGAGAGAGAGAGAGAGAGACTCACTGAGATTCTTGTGAAGATAGGAGGAGAACTCCTTCAAGGGAGGCATCCTTGCAAGAGGATCCACAGAAAGGTTAAAATCAACTAGACAGAACTGGCCATCCGTTCCAACTGAGCAGCCCTCAATTTAACGTGGGGCACTTGTAACACACAAAAGGTGCAATATATGAAGACAAACACATCTGAAATGGATAGTTTGCTGCATGTCCATCAACCAATCGAGGACGAATGGTTGCCAGAATGTAGAATAGTTGGTTGTCTTAAAGACCTCAGTTCAAACTCACTCATTTATGCTCAGCCAAGCAGTAAACTGCACAATCACTGTACTCCTGAAAGGGACCTGCATTTATTAAGAGAAACCCTGCATTTCTATAGCATTTTTCAACATCTCAGGATAACTTCTATCACAAATGATATAGTTATTAATTTGCATAAATGCTTTAAAGTAATTTTTAATTGTGGTGGTGGGAATGCAGATCCAATTTTCACGCAGCAAGTGTCCATGAATACCAATGTGATAATGATCAATAATCTGCTTTGTGTGTGTGTGTATGACGTAGCATGAAGGAGAAATGTTGGCCCAGACGCCTTCAGGTAAAGATTTATAGTCTTTTCCAAAATATTTTACAATTACCTGAGATGGGGATGAGGTCTTACATTAAAGCCCTCACCAAAGAGAAAAACATTTCTGACAGTGCAATTTTCCTTCAGAAATGCTGTAAAACTGATTTCAGATTAGTCAGTAAGATAATTGGTCTCCTTCAACTTATTTCCCATTATGAACAAGAGAAGATGGTGGCACTTCATGTTGCAGATCCAGAGCACTAGATTTGTAATTTTCAGAAGCAATTCATCACCAATTTGCAACTGGGTCTTCGTGGTTGTGAATAACATCTTGAAATCATCACACGCTGCAAAGACAGGGAAGCATTCATGTGAATACCTTGCATTTTGGAGAATGTCCATCTGAACTTAGCTCAGAATTTGCTCTACATAAGACTTTCTTTTGTATCAAGTTCTTGTCCATTATTTTCAAACAATCATTAGCTTGTTTATTTTAATAGGTTTAAATAAGTGTCCAACTTTGGTAAACTGGACTCTGGATTAGTGGTGCTGGAAGAGCACAGCAGTTCAGGCAGCATCCGAGGAGCAGCAAAATCAGCACAGCAGTTCTGTCAGCATCCGAGGAGCAGTAAAATACTACCAGGTAAAGAGAAATCAATACAAATACTTTCAGCATCTGTGTTATTATGTCGTGCGGATGGGTGAAAATATAAATTGCTGTTTGTCACGAAGCCTGAAATTATGACTGTCCCTTCTTACTATGCTCCAATATACTGACAAGACCTGCACATGGCAGAGTGTTCTCAATTCATTGTTCACCATAACCTACAAAATACACACATTTAATTATTTCTTCTTTTATTAAAGCCTTAATACATTTTGTTTCAATTGAATTGAATTTTGAGGAATTTTCTTTTTGTTCTTCAATATTGTAAGCGATGTTGCATTTGTTCTACTCATTAAAAGGATGGAAATTAACCTACTTTTGTAATTCTGTCTGCAACTGACTTATTGTATCTTCTTTCTTTAAAACATGGCCATAATCTTTAATGTTGTAATGAATCAATTGGGATGCAAATCACCTGTAGAGACATATTACCAAACTAACAGCCAAACAACTGACAGATTCCCATGCAGTAAAGGGAAGCAGCATGTACCTTCATTTGTTTAGGGCATAACACACTTACCTAAACACAAAGAACATGGACGTGCATTGTGAAGAAGCTGACTAGAATGGGAAGTAATCTAAGTTTGGATGCAGTTGAGGTATAGATGCCAGCAGAGAACAGGAAAATCGTGCAAAGGCCAATTCTTTCAGCACACAATATGTTGGATGAACTAAGAGAAAGTTTGCTTGATCTTCTGTAGTCTGTTCAACAATTTCCACACTTCAGTCAGGAAGCTGGAATGATAAGCAGCGCTGGATACCTGTGTCCAAACTGTTTGCCTTATAAATGCAACCTTGCAAGCAGATTACCTTTGTATTCTGAAATGACCCAAATATGTCCTAAAGAGACCAATGAAAGGTGAACCACAAGGGTTGAGCTAAGACAAAGTGAGGACTGCAGATGCTGGACATCTGAGTCGAAAGGTGTGGTTTTGGAAAAATACAACAGGTCAAGCAACATCTGAGGAGCAGAACAGTCAACATTTTGAGTAGAAGCTCTCCATAGCTAATGCTTGAAAAATCAACTCTCCTGCTCGTCGGATGCTTCCTGAATGGTTGTGCTTTTCCAACGCCACACTTTTTGATAAGGTTGAGCATTGAATAAGGAGAGAGAACCTGTTTCCACTGGCAGGACTTGAGATAGGTTGCAAAAGAATCAGATGGGAAATATAAGTCCTTTACGCAAAGGGGGAGAGAGTCAGAAAGCACCAAACTACAAACAGTTATCTGAGGGAGGATTTAAAAGCTGTTGTTGTAGATATTATATTTAATTTGTAAAATTCAAAGTTTTGTGATTAAACATGATTTCTCTTTCAATTTACTGAATTTCTTTAATAATGTGAAATGCTGCAGATAATGTAGAACTGCTAGATTTACTGTATTTAGATCTCTAGAATTCATTTGATTAGATGTCACAAAGTTGGTGAAAATTAAAAGCACTTGGCATGAGGGGAATATACAAACATGGGTAAAAGATTAACATGCTAACAGAAAACTTAATAATGAGTGATTTTCCGGGTTGCAAGATATCATGACTGTCATGCCACAGGGATCAGTGCTGGGACCTAACTTGATAATTGATATAGATGACGGGATGGAAGGTATGATTGCTAAATTGCTGATGATGTAACAAGCGGGTAGGAAAGTTAGTTGTGAAGATGATATAAAGTGCCAACCAAGGAATGTAGATACGTTAAGTGACTGAGAGTGTTATTTAAAATAATACAGTGGAGTCCTGGAACATATAAGTAGTGGTATAGGTTACAATATCAAGGCAGGTTTAATACAAGTAAAACTATCATTCTCCTATTGAACTGCTTTCTCATGAGAGACTGTCAGCTGGAAGCAATTTAACCTGGAGGGTTAACAAGCCTCAGTGGAGGGGGAAAGGTTGAGAGGGGCAGCTATTCGTGGTAACCTCAATCAGTGCAGGAATTGGACCATGTTTTTGTCATTACTTTACAGTATAAACCAAACATCTAGCCAAATAAGCTAACCAACCCTCCTAGCTAGTATAAAACAGGGTATGATTTGGCCAAAAGTGAAGTAGTGTCAAGTTCCAGGTAACTCACTTAAAGAAGAATATGTACATGTTGGAGAGGGTGCAGAAAAGATTCAGGTGATTGGTACCAAAGTTGAAAATTGACTGCAGAAGCTGGGGTAGTCTCCATGGAGAAGGTAGGATTGGGAACAGATTTTAAGGGGGTGTACAAAATCACAAGGAGTATCTACAGAGTACCCAGGGAGAAACTACATTATTGGAAGGTTCAAGAATAAAGTGACACAGATTTAAGGTGATTGATGAAAGAAGCTGTGACTATATGACAAAGGCTTTTTTTAAAACAGTCAGTGGTTGGCATTTTGGAATGTCCCACCTTGAACTTTAGTGGCAATGAAATCATGGCAGTCGAAGAATTCAAACATTGTCTGAAGCAGAGGAATTTGTCAGAATATGAGAAAGGTGGGGCTGAGGTTGACACCAGGCTTCTGCAGAAAACCAATACTAACAATGGGCTGAATGGTCTCATTCTGCACTGTAGGGATTCTACATTTCTGTAATTTCATATTCATTAATATAGAGCTTGTCATTGTGCCTGCCTTCTGCTTATCACCCCTGATTTTCTTAATGATTGAAAATCTATCTCAGTCATAAACATAGTTAATGACGCAGCCTTGACAGCCCTCTGTAGAAAGGATTCCTCAGGATCACCAGCCTCTGAGAGAAGAAACTCCTCCTCATCTCTGTCTTAAATGGATGGCTCCTTACTTTGAGATTACGCCAAGGTGAGTTCTAAAGTGTGTTCGTGAATGTGATTGCAATAAAGGGTACGGTGTGTTTTTCTGTCTGTGAATATATTCAAGCAGATGTGAAAGTGTAATGTGAATGGATAATTGTGATTTCAAACACCACTTAAGTCACATTGCTTAATGTTGCATTCCCTGGCATTTCTCTTGATGTGATCTCAATCATGATAAACATTTACTTTCAACTGATAGGTTCCACTAGGTTTGTCTCAACACATTGATTTGGTAGATAATATCTCTAACAGTGTAGCAACTTTTGCATGACCATCAGGATTGCAGGCTCAAATCTGGATGGAACTTGTATGAATAAAAACTTCAGATTTTGGGGGTGAGAGTGCTACCACTGAGTAGATGCTGACAAAAAAAAATGCTTGAGACAAAAATATTGCTGTCATAACTTTATTACAATGAACAAATTAGGGAGGCAGTTGCATTACATAGTGCCTTTGATGACCTCAAGAAATCTCCATTGTCTTCACTGCCCACAAAGCATGAAAGGTCCTGACCTGAAATGTCAACTCTTCTTCTCTTCTGATGTTACTTGACATGCTGTGTTTTTTCCAGCTTCACACTTTATCCACTCCTACAAAACATTGTCACTGTCATCATGTAGGAAAATACAGAAACAACAGGAAATCCCACAAATAGCAATATTACATTTTTTATCTTCAGTAATGGGAGATTTAAACAAAGGAATGTGTTCTGGCTACCTATAGCAGTCCTTTAGTGATTCAGTGCAAATCTACACTCTTATACATATTGTCATGCCCTCATTGATGAGCTCTTAATTTCATCCCATTTCAAACTATATGGTTGGATGGGGATTTATTCAAATTCCATCAGAAGCAAGGGTAAGCTTACATTTAGTGGTGGTAGTAGGGAATAGTGGGTAAAAGAGGAGAAATTGGGTCCTCATCCAAACTGATGTTAAACTAAAACAATTCAGTTACATTGCTAAATCCATTAGATTTCTGTGTCAGACAAAACATCCATTTAATTACCAGGCATTTCTAGTTGCAAGATTGATCTTAAACTCTCAAATAAAGTCACTCTCAGAATTAGTGTGAGATATAAATCAACATCAGCTCTTGTTGCATTCTGAAGGGAGGCATTTCTGAATTTCTGCAAGGCTTGATATAGTTATTCATTTAAGAGACTATTTATCCAAGATTATCCATCTCCAACCTTAAAAAGCAAAAAAAAATCTGTAAATTCCTGGAAATCTGAAAAAGCAACACATTGAAATAAACATCAGGTCTTTTGTCTTTATTACACATGCTTATCTTCCTACATTATGACTGTTATTCATAGATTTCAATTATTTTATATAAGTAGCAACCAAACCCATTAAGGAGCAGAAGTAGACCATTTGGCCAAGTTTGTGTGCTCTCCCATTTAATGAGGTCATGGCTGATCTAATCATCCTCCACCTCACACAAGGCAATTCAGAAAATGGATAAAATGCATTTCCTAAGATTGAATCAATCCTTATCAAGTTAAATAATCTCCACTGTGGAAGTGTCAAAAATCTTAACTGCCCTCATCACACTTTGCGAGCAAGTTAATTTCAGGACTGCAGTGTTTCAGTGTAAAAGCCATCACTGCCTTTCAGGATTAATTAGGAATAGGCAACAATTCCAAGTCAAAAAAGGGTGGTGCTGGAAAAGCACAGCAGGTCAGGCAGCATCCAAGTAGCAAGAGACTCGATGTTTTGGACATAAGCCCTTCACCAGGAATAGACAACAATTGTAGACTTTGAAAAAGGCACATCCATACTAAAAATTATTTTTTCGTTGAAGATATCCCAGATATCTCGAAAGATTTAATTTACTGAGATTCTCACTTTCAAGTGGTTCTTTAAAAAAGTTTTGTTATCTGAATTTGATTAGGATATGACTGGTGTCCAACAGGCTTTTTCTCATCAGAACTATCTGTTATCAACTTCGTTTCAAAATGATCCAGAACAAGTTGAACTAATACAATACACAGTGACATTCGTTAGAACATGGAAACTTAATAAATATGAGAAAGCTTTACTAACATTTTAAAGTTGAATTTGTATATCAACTGCGCAGATGATGGTTAGTCCAAATATTGTTAGAACTCCCTCACGATACTTATCTGGGCACCTTCACTTTAATACCACCACCAAATACTAAAATACGCCATAAAGTTAAAGATCACTTAATTGCATTCACAAGTGTACTCTTAATTGGGGAAGTATAAAATTGAATCAAAATACATTATTTAATCAGCTTTCAATGCAGCTCATGAGAACACATTCAACTTCCGTTTGATGATCTGTTGCACTCAGTTCGAACTGGGCGAGTCAAACAAAAATGTTAACAAAAGAAAAATAAATGCCTGCACTCCATAACAAAATCGGAAGATTTTATTTTAAATGAATGTTCTCACAAACTAGAGAACAAAAGATAAATTCCTTCAATGCGTTTGATTGTTAAGTTCAAACATGAAAGAAACATTATTTAAAACAGATCTTTTGTGTCTGATTTAGGGGTGAATATGTTGACAAAAGAGCAAAGAAGATTTCGTGCTTGTCAACTCATTAATCAGCTGCTGGTTCCTCTCGAAAACATTCGCTACGTTTGGATCATGATTATTAGCTTTCCCCTTTGGAACAAATGGTGCATGAACCCAGGCCTCCTGTTTCAAAGGTAGGGATTTTGCCACTGCACCACAAAAGCTCAACACAAATCTAATACTTTATTTAATCAGCTTTCAATGCAACTAATCAAGCTGTCAGCGATGTTATTACACCTTTGGAACTGCTGGCTCAAACGTAGGGACACTATCACTGTTTCACAGGAGCCCTCCTCAACACAATTTATTTTGGGACACACTACCGTCCTCCAATCTAGCAGTTAAGCCGTTGGAGGAAAGCCACAACCCAATCCAGACAGATGCTTTGAATCAATCTGTTCAAATGGGTTATGACATGCTTCAAGAGCAGGTGGCGCTTGACCCAGGCTTTCAGGACCAGAGGTAGTTACGCTACCACTGTGCCATTCAACCCTTAAAGCGATCTAGATATTTTCTGATGGACCTGTTCAGAGATGCTAATCCACACCTCTGGGGCAGGTACGACTTGAACCCAGGCCACTTGGTCAAGAGGTAAACAAAATCTAGTTTTTTTTATTATCCAGAAGAGCTATCACGCACATCTGAGCTGCTTTTCCACCACCAAATTACCATGGCTTTCGTTTATCATTAACTATCACCAGTAATCAGCCACCTGGCCAGTTAGTTATCTACAAACAAAGCCCACTAAAACGCAATGTAAATGGTCTGATTTGGGAATGGGATCCAGGTAACCGACCATTTTCTCACATTGAATTCAGTGAATTGTCAGATTAACAGGGTTAAAAACAATGACTGCAGATGCTGAAAACCAAATACTGGATTAGTGGTGCTGGAAGAGCACAGCAGTTCAGGCAGCATCCAACAAGCAGTGAAATCAACGTTTCGGGCAAAAGCCCTTCTTCAGGAATAAAGGCAGTGAGCCATCTCTACCTACCTTGACACTGTCCTATCCCCCCTAGTCCAGGAATTCCCCAAGTACGTTCGAGACACCACCCACGCCCTCCACCTCCTTCAAGACTTCCGTTTCCCCGGCCCCCAATGCCTTATCTTCACCATGGATATCCAATCCCTCTACACCTCAATTCGCCATGACCAGGGCCTCCAAGCCTTCCGTTTTTTCCTCTCCAGACGTCCCCAACAGTACCCTTCCACTGACACTCTCATTCGTTTGGCCGAACTGGTCCTCACCCTTAACAATTTCTCCTTTAAATCCTCCCACTTCCTCCAGACCAAAGGCGTAGCCATGGGCACACGTATGGGCCCCAGCTATGCCTGTCTCTTTGTTGGCTATGTAGAACAGTTGATCTTCCGTAATTACACCGGCACCACTCCCCACCTCTTCCTCCGCTACATTGATGACTGCATTGGCGCCACCTCATGCTCCCGCGAGGAGGTTGAGCAATTCATCAACTTCACCAACACATTCCACCCTGAACTTAAATTTACCTGGACTATCTCTGACACCTCGCTCCCCTTCCTGGACCTCTCCATCTCCATTAGTGACGACCGACTTGACACTGACATTTTTTAACAACCCCCCGACCCCCATAGCTACCTGGATTACACATCTTCCCACCCTATCTCTTGCAAAAATGCCATCCCGTATTCCCAATTTCTCCGCCTCCGCCGTATCTGCTCCCAGGAGGACCAGTTCCACCATAGGACACACCGGATGGCCTCCTTCTTTAGAGACCGCAATTCCCCTTCCCACGTGGTTAAAGATGCCCTCCAATGCATCTTGTCCACATCCCGTACCTCCGCCCTCAGACCCCACCCCTCCAACCGTAACAAGGACAGAACGCCCCGGTGCTCACCTTCCACCCGACAAACCTTCGCATCAACCAAATCATCCACTGACATTTCCGCCACCTCCAAAAAGACCCCACCACCAGGGATATATTTCCCTCCCCACCCCTTTCCACCTTCCGCAAAGACCATTCCCTCCATGACTACCTGGTCAGGTCCACACCCCCCTACGACCCACCCTCCCATTCTGGCACTTTCCCCTGCCACCGCAGGAACTGTAAAACCTGTGCCCACACCTCCTCCCTCACCTCTATCCAAGGCCCTAAAGGAACCTTCCACATCCATCAAAGTTTCACCTGCACATCCACCAATATCATTTATTGTATCCGTTGCTCCCAATGTGGTCTCCTCTACATTGGGGAGACTGGGCGCCTCCTAGCAGAGCACTTTAGGGAACATCTCTGAGACACCCGCACCAATCAACCAAACGGCCCCGTGGCCCAACATTTCAACTCCCCCTCCCACTCTGCCGAGGACATGGAGGTCCTGGGCCTCCTTCACCACCGCTCCCTCACCACCAGATGCCTGGAGGAAGAACGCCTCATCTTCCGCCTCGGAACACTTCAACCCCAGGGCATCAATGTGGACTTCAACAGCTTCCTCATTTCCCCTTCCCCCACCTCATCCTAGTTTCAAACTTCCAGCTCAGTAACTGTCTCCTTGATTTGTCCGGACTTGTCCGACCTGCCTATCTTCTTTTCCACCTATCCACTGCACCCTCTCCTCCTTGACCTATCACCTTCATCTCCTCCCACACTCACCCATTGTACTCTATGCTACTCTCTCCCCACCCCCACCTTCCTCTAGCTTATCTCTCCACGCTTCAGGCTCACTGCCTTTATTCCTGATGAAGGGCTTTTGCCCGAAACGTCGATTTCACTGCTCGTTGGATGCTGCCTGAACTGCTGTGCTCTTCCAGCACCACTAATCCAGATTAACAGGGTTCCCTTATTAGAATCCCACCTATAGCATCCCTGGGGTTCTCTTGTTGTACAGTAGTGGTGTCCCTATCCCGAGATCGAGAGACCTGAGTTCGAGTTCCACGTGCTCCAGGTGTATATAAGAGCACTTCTGCTCCGGAACAAAAACGTTTTTGTTTTAATTCCCAGGTATCCCTAACCCAACGAAACCTTTATTAAATCGTAGCCCATAACTTGCAATTAGGTATCCATTGATTAACGAATTGAACAGATTTGTTGAGTTACGATTATAATTTACTCTCGAGTATCCAACGTTTCCTACATAGAGACCATCTATGACATATTCCATTAATTTTCAAAATGTTCCCAGAGAATTCTTAATGACCATTCAATTAATCTGGAATTCATCTAAATTCCACACTTCACTTCGTTTCTGGATATGAATGATTCTACACGCAAATTCTCTTGAATTCCTTGATTAAACTAATCCTAAATTTGCCTCCTCCATATCAGTAATCTGAAGAAATGTCGTGCATGTTTCCCGGAATAATGTTGTACCCAGTCATTTAATGTCGTTGTTGTGACACAAGTTCCCTTCCGTTTACTGCCTTCTACCATCTGGGTTTGTGTTTTTTTACACAGAAGAGATTCGGGAGTCTCGCTTCTACTATCACCGCTAACACTCAACATTTCTGAACCGACATGCCTTTTATGAAATAGATTTTACTTGAACCTCGGCCTCGGAGCTTCAGAGATCGGGACACTACCACTGCCCCACTATCAACCAACCATTGACTGTTTTGAACGCAAACTCTCTGAACTCTTCGATTAGATTCTGCTGCAGTCGCCGCGTCCATCAGTCCATACATAAACTTTGTGAACCCTTCATTAGATTACATTTGCTAACCCACCCAAGGTATCGACAGGCTCTCACTAAACTGACACTTAATACATTCAAACCATTGACTGAGCTTGCAATTGCACGCAAACCAATTATACCGAGACAGTTTTCAATTGGGATTAATTTTTTTTTTGTCTTAGTTTGTTGGCACAAAAAAGTAATCATTTGATGAATAATTTCATCGCTGACAAGGTAATGTGCCATGTATAAATTCCTAATATCATATTCTACCAAAATTGATACAGACATATACAGTCGTGTGTATCTACTCTGCATCTAATGCCACGACAATTGGAGGTGGAGAAGAAATATTAAGTACAAAGTCTAAATTTGCACAAATTCTAATGTCCAGGTCATGTTCAATTGCTCGAATTATTGTATCTGGATGTTTTTAGCTATTCATCAGTTCAACAGACAATTCAGCCATATCTAAATAGATTTATAAAAGCGATTTTTTTTTCATGACGTGGAAAGACTGAGACTGTTCCTGTTAATTCGAGGTTAAGGGGAAATTTAATGGAGGGATTGAAAATGAAAAGGCCATGAGAAGAGACTGAGACCAATGGGTCAGTAACCAAAAGGTACAAACTTAAGATAATTGGCGAAAGATCCAAAGGAGACATTAGCACTTTATAGAGGGAGTGAGATGTGATTGAGATACACAACTTTGAAACGCTTTTTCAAAAAGAACTAGATCATTAGTTGAAGGAGCGAAATTTGTGGGGTTAAGATATTGGTTAGTTTAATAGAAAAGCATTGTGATGTCTCTTTCCGTGCTGTAAGAATCTATACGGTAGGGGGCTGGGGACTGTTGAAACATGTACATTTCTAATGGAGGGACATTAGAAGTCGGGAAAAGTTTGGAATTTAACACTGAACATTTCAATATACAGAAGAGACCAGGCTCTGGAGATGACCACGCATTACAAGCACCTCCCTCGATAAGTTGTTAAACCGGCTTTGGCTACGTGTTCTCACTCCATAGGGAGTGCCGATGACGTCCTTGTGTTCTTTTTTTCCTTGGAACTGGAGCGTGACTGTTCCACGTGGACGGTGACTTGCTCTGTCGTATAAAACCCACAAGTTTCTGAGTGTTGGATATCAGAGCTCCAGTCCTGGGATTTGAAGAGAACTAGGAGATCTCGACCTTACTGTGAGACAGAGAGAGACGCAGAGCTAAAGAGATTGGCAGAGGCTCAGAAACAGACGCAAACAACTGAAAGAGATCCTTTGTGCTTTCGTTTCTCGTTGTCCAATTCAGCACCAAGGACAGCGACCAAACCTCCAACTCCAGCCTCAAGCCACAACGTAGTGCAGTATCTGGTAAGTCTTTCAACTGGCTTTCGGTCGATAAATTTGTTTCTGGAAAATGCAAAACTGCATCATTTTTAACAGTGTACTTTCCCATGTATTTCCAGACGAATTGATAGTTATTGTGCGTGTGTGTGTGTGTGAGAGAGAGAGAGAATGAGAGACATGGGTTTGAGAGATAATAATTAGAATTTCGAGTCGAGTATGTTTTATTTCCAGGAAAGATTGAAGGGCGAACTTTGATCCTTTTTATTCCGTCACCCCACATTCCCCCCAAAGTGGACTTCCCTACTTTTTCAGCCAGGAGACAGGTCGGAAACCATTCAGCCGAGTGAGAGACCCTGAGGTTACGGCTTTGTGTGTTGGATTTCAGGACCCGACGCAATGATGATCCGGCTCAGCTCCCACTTCCTGACGCTTTTCGCTCTTCTGAATGTGTTCTGCTCCCGCACAACGGGGTTCGCGGCCCTCGGAACCTACTCCCACCTGGGGTAAGTTCACTCCCCGCTTTCTCTCCAGCTTCCAAAGGCACTCAATTCCATTTCAATCCCCCACCTCCACCCCCACCCGCGCCATTAACTTTCCTTGTCTAAAGTGTCCTGAGCGAATGTGGGCAATCCTACATTATTGTAGATTTGAAAATATAGCATTGAACTGTACAGAGAGCTGTTGTGGTAGGGGAGGGAGGAGGTTTGGGGGGAGGTGGCTCATTCTGTAGATTTAAGGTTGAGATAGATTCTTGTCCAGAGTGTGGTGCTGGAAAAGCACAGAGGGTCAGGCAGCATCCGAGGAGCAGGAGAATCGACGTTTCGGGCAAAAGCCCTTCATTATGAAGATGGATTCTTGACCAGTTAGATCAAGGGTTATCGGAAAGGAGCAGGGAAGTGAGGAGTGTGGAATGAGCAATGATGCTGTTCAATGGTAGAGCAAGCTCGTGGGGCTGAATGGCCTACTCCTGTTCCTCTTTCCGATGGGCTCATCTGCAATCTCGATTGTACATTGCAGAATGTAGACATACACTTACTTGGGGGTGGGATGGCTGGCTCAGCCTCAAGGCCAGAGCTTTGATATGACAACACACGCTGTTGGGGGTGGGGAGCGGGGAGGATTCGCTGATGATGATCACAACGTCCAGAGTATTTCATTTCATTTCGCCTGATATCAATCCATCACATTCAGTGCGTATATAACGCTCATAAATAATTATGGCCACCATACCGAGTAAAATTGTACACATTTCATCTGTGCGGCGGGGGTGGGGGGAGTGGGAAAGAGTCACTGGGAGAATGAGGTGATGAGGTCGGAAATGGGGGACCTCAACATGGATCAATGTTACGATGAATAACCTGTTTATGAGCTGCAGATGTTATAACCCTCCTACAGAAACCACAAGTCGCCTTACACTACACTCTGCAGATTGAACAGGGAGTGTGCAATCTGAGATTCCCTCCCGACTCTATCCTGGATTTCAATATCAATCTATTAATACGGATGGCACACGCTGGATAGTAACGCTGAATAATTCCCCCACTGTCCCGGGTGAAGAGAAGGGCATCCATCCGATTGAGATTTTCGCTGTTTATTGCGAACGGCTTTCTTCAGTCTGTCCCGAATGTTGTCGGAGTAGAATTGCAGTGATCCTGTGTTGAGCCAAGATTAGATAATTCGAGGTTTGTCCTAATCGGTACGGAGGGGAAATCGTCTGGAAGACTTCAACGATGAAGTAACCAGTGCCTACAGATAGTGACAAAATCACTTGTGCCTCAAATTGCGTATTATCACCCTTTTATACAATTAGTTTCTGTTATTTTGATACTTTCCATAGTTTGGATTGTCGCCATATTTGGTTCTGTCTAAACTGTTTGTCTGCACTGTCGCCACTGAATTACAGCAACACATTGTGAGCCAGCCTTATGCTGTTTATAATCAGACCCATGTTAATTCGTAATCTGACGCCAGTTATGGCTCCATCATGGCTGACCATAGTTGGACTGACTTTATTTACCTCTGACCTTCAGGCTGCGAAATGCTGTTGGTTTCGATGGACAGTCCAGTGAGGATCAGTCACAATCACCAGTGAGAGCTGAGAGTGACGTTTCCCAAAACGCATTGTCAGACAGCGACAAAGTCTATTACCAGTTGTCCGCAAGCATGCCAAGGTGAGAGAACTACATTGCCAATCTTGCATATTTAATCAAAAAACATCCAGAACTGCTCACTCTATTGGTCCAGTATAATGATCTACATTAAAACTTCGGAAAAAAAGAACAGGTGCAAGTCATTCACACCTTGGAGCCTGTTCCACGTTCAAACTCAATTCGTGATTGATCTGGTTGCAGCCTTATTTCTCTTGTTTAATTTCCCTCCCTATCCCTACAACCCTTGACTCCTTTTTGATTTTAAAAAGAAAATCTGTTAGTTCAGATTTGAACATATTCAGTAACTTTGCCTTCAATGCTCATAGGAAGAGAATTCCCAAGAGGTACAACTGAGAGCAGAATTATCTCCTCATTTCTATCTTAAATGAAATACATTTTATTTATGAACTGTGCCCACTGTTCGATTCTTTTGTCTCTCGAGAAGCGCCTCAGAATCTTTTCCAAGAAGATTGCCTCCCTTTCTGCTGACATCCAGTGAGTCCAGGCCCAACCTTCATGCCGAAGGCAATCTCTTATTCCCATGACTGTTGAGCACATGACTTCTCAGTTGCCATACTGTTTAGGCAAGTGCTGGTGTGTGTTTGAATGGTTTATAAATGTCAAGAAGAAACAATTGCAAGGGAAGAGTAGTTGATGTTGGGGGGCAAAGTCCAGAGAACCCTTCCTTTCAGAGACTGATCCAACAGTTCTGCACAAACTGTCCAATAGTTTTGTAATTAATCATTTCTTTTCATAAATCTCTCAAAAGTCCTCTATATTAAAACTGTCTGTGTGGTTCTTTCCATTCCTCCAGAGCAAAACAACATTCAGATGCAATTTTCAACAAAGACTACAGCAAACTGCTTGTTGATTAGACTATAGACTATATTCCTTGCATTGTTGAAACAGGCCCTTCGGCTCAACAAGTCCACACCGCCCCGCCGTAGCGCAACCCACCCATACCCCTACATCTACCCCTTACCTAACACGATGAGCAATTTAGCATGGCCAATTCACCTGACCTGCACATCTTTGGACTGTCGGAGGAAACCCACGCAGACACGGGGAGAATGTGCAAACTCCACACAGTCAGTCGCCTGAGGCGGGAATTGAACCCGAGTCTCTGGTGCAGTGAGGCAGCAGTGCTAACCACTGTGCCACTGTGCCCAAATAGCTGCTAGGAAATATCTGGAATCACTGATGGAGAAAAGATACATGGATGCTTAGGGGCAGTGGGGAGTTGCATGGCAGGGACACACTGGGTGTGGGCAGGGGCTCAGCATTGGAGAACATGGAAGATTTTGGGACTTCAAACTGCATCTGAATGTGATTGAACTTTACAATCATGAAGTGTGTAAACAAGAGCATCAATGTCAATCACTCCCCCCTCAATCAGCACAAGAGCAATGAGTTGGGGAATGCATTGCATTTCTATATCTGTTAAATAATAAGATAGTTTAAAGTGATGAGCAAACTACTCCTCAGTAATGTTCACATGCAAATGCTAACATTTTACAAGTGACACTGAGAAACTGGACATTGTTACACCAAATAGAAAAATGCCCTTTTCCATTAGAGGGAGAGGAGAAATGTTTTGGCTGCAATTGACAATAAATTGTCAGTGGTCGTAAAAACAAATATAAACCCCATTGATGGTGTGGGGGGGATTGAGCATGCACACACTGAAGAAAGAAAAGATTGGCTGTTCAACAGGAAATAGAGAGTGGACATAAATGGGAATTTTCAGGTTGGTAAGATGAAATAAGCGGAAGGCCATATGGATTGATGGAACCTTAAATACTTACAAATTATGCAAATAACTTGGATGAAGGAATGTAAGTTATGATTACCAAATCTGATGTTGGCACAAAGATAACTTGGAAAGTAAGTTGTGAAGAGGACATAAAGCAGCTGCAAAAAAAAGGTTGTGATTCTACAAAGATGTGGCAGATGAATATAATCTGGGAAATTTGAAATTGTCCAATTCAGCAGAAAGAATAAAAAAGCAACATATTCTCTAAATGATGAAACATTACAGTTTTCTGTCATGGAGGTGTCTTAGTACATGAATCACACAAATACTGGTGTATAGATGGCAAGTGAATAGGAAAGCTAACAATGTTATTCTTTACTGTGAGGGGAATAGAAAAGTGCATAGTATTGGTCACTTTATATAAGGCATCATGTAAATTCATTGGAAGCAGTTCAGAGAAGGTTTACCAGACTAATAAGTAATAATATGTAATGAGTGGTTTATCTTACCAGGAAAAGTTGCATATTCTAGACTTGAATCTGTTGGACTTTGAGAGCATGAGTTGAATTAATTGAAACATAAAATCCTGAGGGTCTTGACAGGGTGAATGTGGAGAGGACATTTCCTTTCATGCAAGAATCAAGAACTAGGGGATACTGTTTTAAATTCAAAGTCCGAGCAGATTTGTAAGACTGAGGTGGATAGATTCTAATTAAGCAAGGAGGTGAAAAGTTATCAGCTATAAATGGGAATATGGGGCTTGAGGTTACAATCAGATCAGCCATGACCTTGCTGAATGGTGGAGGAGACTCAAGGGCTGAATGGTCAACTCCTTAAACGTTTAAGAGTGAAGAAACCATTTGATGAAAGGTTTGATAACCATAGTGCACCAGTTTAAGATCATTGGAAAATACGGTTTCTCAGGTTGTCCTGATCTAGCATATGCTACGGAATATGAAGCAGATTCCATACTGACTTTCAAAAAGAAGGCATCAAAAAGATGCAGAATGATAGAGATAGAGTGAGGCAATTAGATAGCCCTTTGAAAGATATTCTAGCATGGGCTGAATAGTCTTTGTCTGTGATGTCAGACTCTGTGACTCAGTGTTTTGATATGGCAACTGTATTGATGAATATTTCCCCAAATTTTTAATTTTAATTGAATCTAAAGGGTGTTCCATTTGAACAAAGATCAAGAGTAAGCCACTTGTCTCTTCAAGCCTGCTCTGCCATTTTATAAGATCATGGTTGATCTGGTTTTAACTCAACTCTGTATTCCTGCACATCATTGATAACCTTTCATCCCCTGGCTAATTAAGCATTTATCTACATCTGCCTTCAAAATGTTTGAAGACTCTGCATCCATTGCCTTTTAAGGAAATGAATTCCAAAGACTCTTAATCTTCTTAGAGGAAAAATATGTTTCCTCATTTGTCTTAGCTGGGCAACACCTATTTTAAATCTATTACTCCCAGTTCCACCTGACAAAAGAAAACTCCTTTCAATGTCCAACTGGTCAAGTCACCTTAAGATCTTTTATGTTTCAACTAAGTCACTACTGACTCTTTCTCCAGAGGATACAGATCGAGCCGATTTAACTTTTCCTCCAAATCAACCTACTCATTCTAGGTCTTAGTCTAGTAAACCTTTTCTGAGCTGCTTCCAATGCATCAGCATCCTTAAGCACGTGACTAGCACTGTACACAATATTCTAGATGTGATCCTACCAATGCTCTGTATAACTGAAGCATGATCTCCTTTCCATTCCGAATTGAATCATGGTTTCAGCCACTTAATGGAAGAATTCTAATGGAGACGTTTTATCATGTGTAATGTACTTCTGAGGTCAGGGAGCAGGCATATTGAATCTTTTTAACTGAATCATGTGCTTGGCCTGAACATTTTAGACTGAAGATGCTTTTGTTTCTGATAACCAGAACCCAGGATGAGCAGAATGCAAGCAAACGTCACGGTGATGGTACTTTCCACATTATGTACTTGAATGCACTGAGGGAGAAGGCATTGGAAGACTTTATCAAAAAGCTAATAAATGGAGAGATAAGGTACTTTAAATAAATTTGGAGCAATGACAAGATTATAGAATATAGAACATAGAACAATACAGCACAGAACAGGCCCTTCAGCCCTCGATGTTGCACTGACCTGTGAACTATTTGCAGCTTGCCACCGCCCCACCACCCACACGATCCCAAAATCATCCATGTGCTTATCTGAGGATTGTTTAAATCTCTCGAATGCGGTTGAGTTGACGACATTAGCAGGTAGGGCATTCCACGCCCTTACCACTCTCTGCATAAAGAACCTGCCTCTGACATCTATCTTAAATCTACCACCCCTCAATTTGCTGTGATGCCCCCTCGTACACACTGAAGTAATCATCCTAGGATAAAGACTTTCACTGTCTACCCTATCTAATCCTCTGATCATCTTGTATGCCTCTATCAAATCCCCTTTTAGTCTTCTTCTTGCCAATCAGAACAGGTTCAAGTCTCTCATAAGACCTTCCCTCCAGACCAGGCAAAATCCTGGTAAATCTCCTCTGCACCTTTTCCAATGCTTCTACATCCTTCCCAAAATATCGGGACCAGAACTGTACACAACATTCCAAGTGTAGCCGCATCAGCATTTTGTATAGTTGCAGCATGATATTGCGGCTCTGGAACTCAATCCCTGTACGAATGAAATCTAACACATTGTATGCCTTCTTAACAGCACTATCCTCCTGGGTGCAACTTTTAGGGATCTATGTATATGGACTCCAAGATCCTTCTGCACATTCAGACTACCAAGAATCTTTCCATTGACCCAGTACTCTGCCTTGCTGATGCCCAAAGTGCATCACCTCACATTTAGCTGCATTGAACTCCATTTGCCACCTCTCAACCCAATTCTGCAGTTTATCCAAGTCCCCCTGCAACCTGTAACACTTTTCCACACTGTCCATTACTCCACCAACTTTAGTGTCATCTGCAAATTTACGAATCCATCCACCTATGCCTTTGTCTAAGTCATTTATGAAAATGACAAACAGCAGTGCTCCCTAAACAGATCCTTGTGGCACACCAATAGTAACCGGACTCCAGGCTGAATATTTTCCATCAACCACCACTCGCTGCCTTCTTTCAGAAAGCCAGTTTCTAATCCAAACTGCTAAATCACCCTCAATTCCATGCATTTTCTCTAACCGTCTACCATGTGGAATCTTATGAAAGGCTTTACTGAAGTCCATGTATACCACGTCAACTGTCCTACCATTATCTACATGCTTCGGCACCTTCTCAAAAAACTCAATGAGGTTTGTGAGACAAAACCTGCCCTTGATGAAACCATGTTGACTATCTGAAATCAAATTGTTGTTTGCTAGGTAATTATAAATCTTATCTCTTATAATCCTTTCCAAAACCTTTCCTACAAGAGAAGTAAGGCTCACTGGTCAATAATTACCTGGGTCATCTCTACTGCCCTTCCAGAACAAGGGCACAACATTTGTAATATTCCAGTCCTCTAGTACCAAACCTGTAGACAATGACAACTCAAACATCAAAGCCAAAGGCTCTGCTATCTCCTCCTTAGCTTCCCAGAGAATCCTCGGCTAAATTCCATCTGGCCAGGGGACTTGTCTACTTTCACTCCTTCTAGAATTGATAACTACTGGTCATAACTAACCTCGATCATTTCTAGTCGAATATCTCATACCTCATTCTTCTCCTCTACAATATTCTCCTTTTGCTGAGTGAAAATGACCAGAATGTGCCTCAAGAGTCCGTAAGCCCAGATCTCCACTGGTACTGATGTCTTTCAATGTAAATCTGTCCTGAGTATGCATGGTATAAAAATTGTATAGAGAAACACCCAAGACACAGGTTACTTGATCTAATCCAATTTGTGTTTGCCCTGCACACAGTGTATCCAGCAATATATTCAATTTCTCAACTTAAACACTCATTATCCAAAGCCTCTCATATTCACTTCAACATGTAAGACATGGTTCAATGGAGTGTTGAAGGGATGCTACACCGTTAGGCGTTCTGTCATTTAATATCCCCAGATAGATGTAAAGATCCACTGACCCTATATGAAAATGGTGGGGGATTTCTTTGTGCCTTGACCAATATTTCTCCTTCAACCAGTATTCATTATCTCACTGCTGCTAGTGGGTCCGTGGTATTGGAAATTGGTAAACGTATCTTTCGTTATATTAGTACTTCATCTTAAAGCTACTTAATTGGCTGTGAAGTCCTTTGGAAGGTCTTTAGTTTGTGAAAGGTGGGAAGTAAAAACATGCTCTTCCTAGTTGTTTCATACACGTTTGTCAGTGGCAGTACCATTCATTGCTATCCCTGTAGAGACCAGCAACCTTAAAACAATTCACCCTTTCCGTTAATAGTGAAAACACTTTTTCATATTTTAAGATCTTTCTCTGTAACAAGCAGACGAAAAGTGTTATTAGCTAAACACTATTATTGTAGTAAACTTATACTGTCAACTACAGAACAGAAAATTTCCCCTTTACTGTCGAGAAAAGAAAAATTCACTTCACAACGACACATAACTCTGCCCTTAAATAGGCAATCAGTTTTCCCAGATCCAGACCTAAATTGATCCTTAGCTTGCAAATGCTTGCTTCCTTTTATTTCCTTTTATTAACCCAAGAACTATCTTTTATGATTACTTTTCCTGGAGGTTCTCCATCTGGCATAGGCCAGGCAAATCTTCCATCCTTGTTGCAAATCCTTCATACATTGTTTCTTTCAATCTGAGCATTGGCACCACTCTGTTTCTGTATAGTGAACCAGACAGACTTTATCAAATTTTATTCATTCCCTCCCCCAGATCCTAATGAAGCGACTGTAATTTTCTCAGGGATAGTTCTGAAACTGAGCCCTTCCTCAAAGCCCAACTCCATGATAATGTGAATCACATTGACCTTGTGATTGCTGATTCGCCACATTGAAACCCCAAATCGCTTATCATGAAGGTAAATTAAAACAAAAGTGTTTACAACTTTACAATCTGACCATGTTCCAGGGATTTCAGAGATTATAAATTTAATTAATGTAAACAGGACTGTTGCTGCCATTGGTTCATGCGTGAATGTTTCCCACCTTCTTTCCAATAAAACAACTTACATCTCCCGATAATCTCTAACAATCCATGTCCACCTTGTTGGTGGACAGGCCTGAGGAAAAGTTCCAAAGCCCATTTCATTTTACCTTGGATTAAAATATAAGTCAAGGTAAAATCACCATAGTTTTATTGGCGTACTTTCCCCTGAGAGAGAGAACTGATGATTGTTTAACCTGAGGGTCACAATGCCTCAGGTGAGGAGAGAGTTTGAGACGAAACATTGTTCATAGTCACCTCAGCAGGTGTGGGAATTAAACCCACGCTTTTGGAATCATTTTACATTGCAAACGACCTATCCAGTCAACCAAGCTAACCCACCCACAAAATCAAAAGCTATAACAATCTCATTAAACTTCATGTCTGACGTTTGGAAGAATAATATGGACACTCAAGTCCTGAAGTCTGAGCTATCCTCCTGCTGAAAAATTTGTTCTCAAAACATGTGCACGAAACCTAAGCTTAAGTGTACTTGTTCCAGTTTAAGCAAAGCACTTGCTAATACTTTTCAGAAGTGGGCTTCTTAATAGAGTAGAACTTAGCATTGAATTCTTTTTGTATATTTTTCTTCTAGATTTCCAACTGAATTGATTCAACAATTACTTTTAAGTTATGATTCAATGCCTTTCAAGAGTTAATGGTAACAAATCCAGGTAATAGAAAGAATTACCACTGTCATTATTATTCTGAGTATGGTGAACAACTCGTTCTAATTTTCCAGCAGCCAGCAAGATGCAAGGTCAGCTGATACCTTAGATAACCCCTCGCCTGTTGAAAATTATGTCAGTGATACGATTTAGAGTCAGCTTCAAGATTAGGTAGGTATAGATTCTCCCACCGGGATACATGTGAAAGTCCTGGAGAATTTTCAGTAAGTGCAATTGTACTTTGTTTTAATGTAAATGAATACTCACTAACTATCAGTTTCTCACAGGTTTGGTCAGTACAGTACGGCAAAGGATTTTTTTCTGCTTTGTAACTTCCTGCAGGTACGATATGGTTTATCATCTGAGAGATTGCCTTAATAACTCATTTGTTCACTAATGTCCTGTCAAAAGTGAAATCTAGCATCCATTCCCAGTCTGACTTAAACATACCAGTGTGGTTAATAAGCCACTCAGTTGTATTGGAATAATGGTTCAAGGAGAAGGTGCACGAATGTTGTCCGAAGACAACTAAAGACTCAAAATAAATGCTGACCTTGACAGTGACACCTACATCCTGAGAATCAATTAAAAAGAGAACAGTTCCATTCATTGAAAAGGGTTTGCAATCTGTGTGATGATGCATCTGGAGATAAAATTCTGTTCACAATGCTCTGGAAATAACAATATTTTATCAAAGCTACTTTAGAGAGGCTTTTTGTAGATAAAAAGATAAATTCATCAACCTCGTGCTCTGAGCTGCGAGTTATGCTAAAAGGGAATATGAGTCACAGCCAGAGATACAATAGGGTAGCTTGTATTACTGGGCGTAATCTCTCTGAATGCCCTGCTTGAAGGTGCTTAATGCAATGTACAGTTTCCTCTGGAATAGACTGTATTTACTCCTGTCAGATATTTTGCTATAAAGTAATTGAGAAGTGATGAAGCATTTTCCTCAAGTGAACTATATCAGCGAGTAATGTTCAGGTTGGACTATGTTTGGGAAATATTATAGAATTAAAATTAAAGGTTTCATCATTGTGATATTTCCTACTAATATCCCCATAAACATATGCAGTCAATGCCTTACTTTCCTGAGATTTACTGTGAGCAGTGGCAGACTTAAAAGTGACCTGATTTAGAGAGTAGGATTCCATCAATTTGACTTTTTCATATAATCTTTCATGGGACGTGAGCATCCCAGGCAAGGCCAACAATTGTCAGCCTTCTCTGGGTGCCTTGAGCTGAGTGACTTGGGAGGCCACTTCAGAGCCAACTGTATTGCTGTTTGTCAGGAGTCACATGTAGCCTGGACCATGCAAGGATGGTAGATTTCCTTCCTTAAAGGGTGTTACTGAAACAAAGCTTTTGTGACAGTTGATAATTTCATGGTCACCATTACTGTGATGAATTTCCAATTCCAGAATATTTAGTTAATTGAATTACATTTCCCCCAAGTTTTGTGGTTGGGATTTGAATCCATATCTACAGAGCATGAACATAGATATCAAGGTTACCAGTCCAGTGACATTACCATGCCACCATTTTCCATTCCTGCCTTGGCTAATTAAATCTATCAAAGCACCTCCTCTGGGGAGCCAATTGAATGCCAAAATTTTTTGAAGTGTAAAATTATTTGCTTTTCTTTCCCTTTATTTAACAAAGTATCTGTTGATTACTCAGTCTGTCATCTGTTCCATTGCTGTTTCTAGATTAAAGGGGGGTCATTTTAATCTTTCTTCAAGGCAAGTGGAAGCAGTTAGATGTTCTGTACCATTTTTAAATGCTGCTAAATTTACAATTGATAAGTAAAATGTGGAAAGAAATTGACCAGGATATAAAATGACTAGCCAACCAGATTGTATCAGTCCCCTGATGGATGGACCAGATTAAAGATTTCCATCTTGCCTCTCCCAACCAAATGTAAACCAAATAGTTGCAAGTGAGCTTGGCCACACTTGCCTTAAAAAGCAGATTGTGAAATGAATACTTAGAAGATTTGTGGGTTCAATTCCTGCTCTAGAGACTGGAGCACGCAAACTAGGCAATGTTCTTGATTCAATATTAAGGGAGTACAGAGCTCTCTGAATTGCGAACTTTTAGTTGCCATGTTGAAAGGAATTCCCTGCTGTCGTGATTCTACTGAAATCAGCTAGGTAGACCTCTTGGAATATGTGTTCCCTGATTGGGGCTGTTATTCTGGTCCAAACAGGAAACCCTAACTGTCAGATATAAACAGGAATGTCAGGGGTTCCGTTCACTGAGAGCTGGCATGAGAAAGCTAGTATATCAAGTACTATGTACATAGAGTCATAGAGATGTACAGCATGGAAACAGACCATTCGGTCCAAACTGTCCACGCTGGGTTGGGATATCTGGTCACTCTAGTCCCACCTGCCAGCCTCCATATCCCTCCAAATCCTTCCTATTCATAGACCCATCCAAATGCCTCTTAAATGTTGCAATTGTACCAGCCTCCAACACATCCTCTGGCAGCTCATTCCATACACGTACCTACATGTCAATAAAGGGGGGCTTTATGAAAGGATATGACTTCTATCGAGTTGTTTTACCTGCCCTCTCTTAGGTAGAGGTAAATTACCCAGTGGAAGAACAGTAGAGAAGCGGGAGAATTCTTCCTTGTACCTGGATCAAAATTTATCATTGTCAAGAATTTAAATCAAGTTGTCATTTATTTGAGTTAATAAGGCCAAAATTAACACAATTTTTCTCAAAGATTTCTTATTGAAATGGACAGAGAAGGGGGGGCTGCAATATCACTGAATGTATTGAGTCTCTGACTCGAGAAAGACAAACACTGACTAATAGCTGCTCTTTCTGTTTTAAATAGAATCTCTGAAGACCTCCGAATTATTGAGCTGAAAACTACATACAGCCTTTTTCCTTTATTAATCAGGAGAGAACGCATCAGATTCCAAAAGCTAGTATGTTGTGTAGTGAAAGTCTTGGTGATCTATTTAGTTCCTTGTAAATGAGAGTCACCATTCATTCACTACAAATAACATCCTTTTTTGGTCAACCTTTTTCTAAAAGTTGTATATATCTATTAAGTATAGATTGACAATGTTACTCTTCTATACTGCCCTAAAGAGAAAGTGAGGACTGCAGATGCTGGAGATGAGAGCTGAAAATGTGTTGCTGGAAAAGCGCAGAAGGTCAGGCAGCATCAAAGGAGCAGGAGAATCGACGTTTCGAGCATGAGCCCTTCTTCAGGGCCTTAACCCCTAATAAATGTATTGAATGCAGCACGTGAAAGACACACTGTATTAACTTACATTGTAAACGTACCCATTACATTCAAGGCTGTTAATGAGTTCTCAATTGTTATCACTTCTGGACTATAAACTTTGAATTATATCTCTGATGTATTAAGTCGTATATTATTTGTTTCCCTTTGTCTTCCTCTAGTTGCAAGGGAAGCCTTTATGTCAAAGGGACCCAATCCAAAGGGATGAAATTTGTTTTATTTGCTTAAAACTTACCAGCTGGTGGACTGCATTCAGTTTTGAGGGAGCACCTCAGGAAGGAGACATTGGCCTTGCAGGGGCTGCAGTGCAGATTCACAATTGTGGTAATGTCCCCAATTCTTGGACAATAAGTCTGGGTCAAGTCTCACCCACTCCAGAGATATGTCTGAACAAATGGATTGAAACTATCGAGTACGGTCTTAAAGGGAGTTAAACTCTGAAGGAAGGTTTGCGGCTTTTGGAATATTGACTGAAAAGTGCAATAGCAAGTCAACATAAAATGACAAATATTCACTGGTGCATAACATGTGTAAAAAGGGTCAACAGAATGATCCATATATAAAACTGTCAAAGTAAGGTTGCAACTACAGGTCACAAATTCATTACAGAACAGACAGAGGCCTTTCAGACCATCACATCTGCACTGGCTCTCTTTACTGATTTAACTTAAAGTTAATCTACTTTTCCCTGTAGTTCTGCAAATTGTTTCTATCTATAAATAACATAGAAAAGTACAGTACAGAACAGGCCCTTTGGCCCACGATGTTGTGCCGAGGATTAAACCTAATCTAAAATAAAATAATCGAACTTAATCACCACTCAATTCACTGCTATCCATGTCCATGTCCAGCAGTTGTTTAAAGTTACTTAATGACTCTGCTTCCACCACCACCGCTGGCAATGCATTCCATGCGTTCACAGCTCTCTGCGTAAAGAACCTACTTCTGTTGTCTCTGCTATACCTTCCGCCTAACACCTTAAAACTATGAGCCCTTGTGGCAGCCAATCCTGCCCTGGGGAAAAGTGTCAGGCTATCAACTCTATCCATGCCTCTCATTATCTTGTACACCTCGATCAGGTCACCTCTCTTCCTCCTTCTCTCCAGAGAGAAAAGTCCAAGCTTAGTCAACCTCTCTTCATAAGATAAGCCCTACAGTCCGGGCAGCATTTTGGGAAACTTTCTTTGCACCTTCTCCAAGGCCTCTGTATCTTTTCGATAAGAGAGCGACCGGATCTGGACACAATATTCCAAGTGCGGTCTCACCAGGGTTTTATAGATTTGCAGCAAAACCTTGCAGCTCTTAAATATGATCCCCCTGTTAATGAAAGCTAAAACACCATATGCTTTCTTAACAACCCGATCAAATTGGGTGGCAACTTTAAGGGATCTATGCACTTGAATACCAAAAGCCCTCTGTTCCTCCGCACTGTCAAGACTCCTGTCTTTAATCCTATATTCAGCATTCAAGTTATTCCTTCCAAAATACATCACTTCGCACTTATCCATCTGCTGTTTCTCAGCCCAGCTCTGCATCCTGTCAATGTTGTGCTGTAGCCTGCAATAGCCCTCAATACTATCAACGGCACGTCCAACCCTTGTGTCATTGGCAAATTCACTAAGCCACTCCTCAACCTCCTCATCCAAGCCATTTATAAAAACTACAAAGAGCAGAGGCCCAGGAACAAATCCCTGCGGGTCACCACTGACCTCCAGGCAGAATGCTTTCCATCTACAATCACTCTCTGCCTTTTGTCAGCCAACCAATTCTTAATCCAGATAGCCAAATCTCCCTGTATCCCATATGTCCTGACTTCATGAATGAGCTTACCATGGGGACCCTTAAGAAATGCCTTGCTGAAGTCCATAGGCACCACATCCACTGCCTGAACTTTGTTAACCTGTCTCGTCACCTCCTCAAAGAACTCAATAAGATTTGTAAGACATGACTTGCCCCTCACAAAGCCACGCTGACTGCCTTTAAGCAAAGATCTTCACCACCAACTTAGCAACCTCCTTTCTCGCTTCCCGGATAAATCTGGCCTGGCCCTCAGCTCTTATCAATTTTAATGTTTGCCAAAATTAAAACTGGAAATCTGGAATCGATTGGTATCAGGGAGCAAACTCTCCAGTGGTTTGAGTCATACTTGACACATACGAAGATGGTTGTGGTTATTGGAAGACAGTCATCTAAGCTCCAGGACATCTCTGTAGGAGTTCCTTAGGGTAGTGTCCTACGCCCAACCATCTTCAGCTGCTTCATCATTATAAGATCAAACGTGGGGATGTCCGTCAATGATTGCACCATGTTCAGCACCACTGGCAACTCCTCAGATACTGTAGCAGTCAATGTTCAAATGCAACAAGATCTGGACAATATCTAGACATAGGCTGAGAAGTGGCAAGTAACACTCATGTCACACAAATGCGAGGTTCTGACTATTAGCATGCGATGAGAATCTAAACACTATCCCATGACATTCAATGGTGTTATCATCACTGAATCTCCCACTTTCTCTATCCTGGGGCTTATCATTGAACAGAAACTCACCACATAAACACAGTGGCTGCAAGAGCAGGTCAGAGGCTAGGAATACTGCGCCAAGATTCCCCAAAGCCTGTCCACCATCTACAAGGCACAAGTCAGGAACACTCCCCACCTGCCTGGATGGGTGCAGCTTTAACAACACGCAAGGCATTTGACACTATCCATAATCATCCATCCCCATCACATTCAGTAGCAGCAATGTGTACTATCAACAAGATGAACTGCAGAAATTCACCAAAGATTCTTAGGCATCATCTTCCAAACCCATGACCAAGGACAAGAATAATGACCAAGGATATGGGAACTCCACTAACTACAATTTCACCTTTAAGCTACTCACCATCCTGACATGGAAATATATCTCCATTCCTTCACTGTTTCTGGATCAAAATCCTGGAATTCCCTCCTGAAGGGCATTGTGGGTCAACCCACAGCAGGTGGACTGCAGCAGTTCAAGAAGGAAGCTCATCCCCACCTTCTCAATTGCAACTACGGACGAGTAATAAATGCTGGGCCCAGCCAGTGACACCCACATCCCATAAGTGAATTTAAAAAACACTGTTCCACATTGCTGGGTAGTCCAACATTTATTGTCCATCCCTTTGGAATTTTTTCAGCTGTGATCTGCAAATTTTGCTTAGCGGCCATTATCTGCAACTGCTGATTTTCATTCTTCCCATTGTATTAGCCTCCAATCTTCATTTGTCATCTACCTGGCACCTCACATTCATTTGATCCACTCCTTCTGCTGTCACAAATTATTCAGACCTGATGGTGCCAACCTTTTGTTTGGTATAGATTGACTCATCAAGATCAAGTCTGACTTCTCTCCATCTTTATAGACTTCCCTTGCTTCTTCCTAGCCAAACACTTATACACAAAAGCATTCTGTTTCTGAAGTTATCGCACTGTTTTCCTCACACTGAACATCTTTCTTTTCTTTTATGTGGTGCCCTTGACAATATGTACATCCTGAACTCTGGCTTTAATCTTTTTATTGGCCTTCTGAAAATACTTAATTGTTATTATTGCTTGGCCTGGTATATCATTCAACATAACACAGTGACTCTCCCTGATTTCTGCACCCATATTGTCACTCTTTCTGGTGAACACTGAAACAAAATATTCATTTGGAGCCCTATCTACATCCTCTGGCTTCATGCACAAGTTAATATTGTGTTCCTTAATGGATCATACTGTTTCTCTAGCTAAACTTTTATCCTTAATGTACTTGTAAAATAACTTAGGATTTTCTGTTACTTTACCTGCTAATAATCTTTCCTGCATCCTTTCTCCCCTGCTAATTTCCTTTTAAAATTCCCCTTGCTTTTCCATATTCCTTTTGGTCTTTTCCTGTTTTGAGCCCTTGGTATCTGCCAAAAGTCTCCTTTTGTCTATAGATCTTTAATATCCATGGTTTACTGAATTTGTTAGTCCCACCCTGTGTCTTTATTGGAAGACTCTGGGGCTTTGCTCCCCCTATTTCAATCTTGAATGCTTTCTACTTCTCTGACGAAAGCATCTGAAAACCATCTATTCCCACTCCACTCTGGCTACATCATAACTGATCAAAGTTTGGTAGAAGATTTGTAGCTCGGGTGCTCGTTGTTGTGGTTCTGTTCGCCGACCTCGGAATTTGTCTTGCATTTGTCATGCAAGACAAATTCCCAGCTCAGCGAACAGAACCACAACAACATCATAACTGATCTAATTAAAATTGGCCTTGTCTAGTTTAGAACTTTATTTCACGCACATCCTTGTCCATGAATCTATTGCATTAAAGGGAAAATAATCTATGTTCATAAGGCAATTTTGAAAGATCATATAAGCATCAAAATGGATCATTTATCCTATTTTCCAAACAATATTCATTATGGACACTCAAACCCAGTGACATATTACAGCGAGTTTAATTCTTATAACTTCTGAGTTAACTTATGAGGTTGAAAGTTCTTTCCTTTAAGACTTCCTGCATTCTTATCAAAAGTGATTCTCTGCAGCTCTCACTGAGAAACTATAATGCAAGTTAACCCATTGGCTTTTCTCAGTGAATATCAAGAGAAACTTAGGGTGTCCCCCAGTTCTGCTCCTTAGATTGCTAAAAACAATCTAAACAAATTATTTCCTGCCTGAAGATTTCAATAAACTCACTGCCCTTCTGTAGGTTTCAGTCGTTTTTGTTCTAAACTCAAATGGTGAATGTTTCACTTGTTTCTCCGTGTGTCACAGTAAACATTTGAGTGAACATTTAAAAACAAAATTAACTCCCTAAATAGCTTGCGAGTCATTTGAATGAAATCACTTGTTTCTTGGAATTATGTTTGAACAGACTCTTGAAATATTACTGTCTTCCCTCTTAAATAAAGCCCTTTCACAGAGCTAAAGCTAAAGACCATTTAAAAATACAAGAGAATACAAATTCTCAAATGATAATATTTTCGAAAATTTTATCTAAGGGAGTCCCACTTTTGATAGTATAATCTTTCAATTATCCAGAATTAAATATTTAATGAACTCATTAATTTTCCAGAATTAACTAATGTCAATCTCCTGTATGCCGATGCTGCTCCTTTTACAAGGTCATACTGTCCTTGACATTTTTTTCAGTGATGTCATAAAAACAGCGATTCTGAAAGGTTTAGAGTTGAAGGGTTTTATGCCCAATTTGATTATTGCGAACAGATACTGCCTCACGCAGAAGGATTTCAAGTCTTTTAAAAAAACCTGTACAATGAAAGTGGAGTCCCCAGTTCTCCAAGCTCAGCTTAACTCTAGCTTGGATTGGTTTGAGCAAGCAGTTGGTTGTTGTGAAGATGCTGGACCCAAAGAAGCAGGTCCATGCAGATCTTCCCTCTCTCTGACATCTCTCCTGCAAGACCCCGTGTTTGGTTTTACCTTGTGGGCTACGTGTGTTTATAGGGATTATTGCAAGTATTTAGAACAGCATCATTAAATTGGAATAATCTGTTGGGTTTTCAGATAGATTAAGTTATTCTGTATTCCATTCTCTTTTGTTCGTGTTTCATTCAGTAATCTTGGTAACAAATTCTGTTTTGTTGCAAACTAAGTGGTTGGGCCAGCTGCATAACTCCTGGGATATCGACTTTACACCTACTTGAAACAACTAGCAAAATTATGGTCTGGGCTACTTCCTTCAAATGTTTTGAGGGTGTCTGGCCTGGTCCATAACACCTTTCTTTGCCCCATATCCCTGTACTGTATTTCCATCCAAATGAACATCCCGTGCCCTCTTGAATACTTTAATTGCAACTATCTTCACCATATTTTCAGGTAGCGCATTGCATACCCTAAATAATCATGTCTGAATTTTTTTTTTCTCACATCACCCTTGTTTCTTTGGAAATTGTTTAAAATCTGTGTCCTCTCATTCTTTTTTTCTTTTCTGTGTGGGAACAGCTTCTCACTGTCTGTTCTGTCCAACACACACATGATTTTAATAGTCTCCAGCAAATATCCTCTCAGCGTTCTTCTCTCCAAGGAGAACACTCCCAATTTCTTCAGTCTGGGGACAGTGTGGAGTTATGGGGAGGTGATGGCTTGTGGTATTATCACTGGACTGTTAATCCAGGGACCCAGATAATGTTCCAGGGACCTGGATTCAAATCCAACCACAGCAGATGGTGGAATTCAAATTCAATAACTATCTGGAATTAAGAATGTAAGGACCACTATAAATCCATTGCTGATTTTCAGAAAATAACCTTCTGGTTCACTAATGCCCTTTAGGGAAGGAAGCTGTCATCCTTACCTGGTCTGGCCTACATGTGATTCAAGACCCGATGCAATGTGGTTGACTCTCAACTGCCCTCTAGGCAATTAGGGATGAGCAATAAATTCTGCCTAGCGAGGGACATCCTCATCTTGTTACAGAATAAAGGAAAAAAATCTACCCATACAACTGAAGTTTCTCATTCTGGATGAATTCCTGTAAGTTGCTTCTGTACTCTTGCTAATAAATTCATATCTTTCCTCTAATGTGTTGCCTACAACTGTACACAATGCTCCTTTGGGTGGCAGTGTGCTCAGTGGTCAGCACAGCGCCAGGGACCCATGTTTGATTCTCCCATAAGACGAATGTCTATGTGGAGGTTGCACATTCTCCCTGTGTCTGTGTGGGTTTCCTCCAAGTAGAACGGTTTTCTGCCTCAGTCCAAAGATGTGCAGTTTGATTAAATTGGCCATGATAAATTACCGATAGCATCCAGAGATGTGCAAGCTCGATGGACTAGCCATGGTAAATGCAGGCTTACAGGGATAGGATAGGTCTGTGTGGGATGATCTTCAGAGGGTTGGTGTGGACCTGATGGGCTGAATGGCCTGCTTCTACACTGTATGGATGCTATGAGCATCTTAGGTCTAACAAATTGTCTTGTACAAGTTCAATGTCATCTCCTCACTCTTGCACTCTATGCCCCTATTAATAAAGCTGACAACACAGCATGTTTTCAAAATTAGCCTCTCCACCTGTCCTGCCACCTTCAATGATCTGTGCACATATACACCTCTGCTACTTCTGAACCCTTTTACAATTATATTCTCTATTCTTTATTGTCTTTCAATGTTCTTCTGACTAAAGTGCATCATCTCACATGTTTCTGCACTGAACATCATTTGTCACCTATCCATCCTGATTTACCACTTTGACAGGAGAAAGTGAGGACTGCAGATGCTGGAAATCAGAGCTGAAAATATGTTTCTGGAAAAGTGCAGCAGGTCAGGCAGCATCCAAGGAGCAGGAGAATCGACGTTTCGGGCATGAGCCCTTCTGCAGGAATGAGAAGAGTGTGCCAAGCAGGCAAAGATAAAAGGTAGGGAGGAGGGACTTGGGGGAGGGGCATTGGAAATGCGATAGATGGAAGGAGATTAAAGTGAGGGTGGTAGACCAGAGAGAGGGTGGGGGCGGAGAGGTCAGGAAGAAGATTGCAGGTGAGGAAGGTGGTGCTGAGTTTGAGGGTTGGGACTGAGACAAGGTGGGGGGAGGGGAATTGAGGAAACTGGAGAAATGTGAGTTCATCCCTTGTGGTTAGAGGGTTCCTAGGCAGAAGTTGAGGCACTCTTCCTCCAGTCGTCGTGTTGCTATGGTCTGGCGATGAAGGAGTCCAAGGACCTGCATGTCATTGGTGGAGTGGGAGGCGGTGTTGAGATGCTGAGCCATGGGGTGGTTGGGTTGGTTGGACCGGGTGTCCCAGAGGTGTTCTCTGAAACGTTCCGCAAGTAGGCGCCCTGTTTCCCCAATATAGCGGAGGCCACATCGGGTGCAGCGGATACAGTCAACGATGTGTGTGGAGGTGCAGGTGAATTTGTGGTGGATATGGAAAGATCCCTTGGGGCCTTGGAGGGAAGTGAGGGGGAGGTGTGGGCGCAAGTTTTGCATTTCTTGCGGTTGCAGGGGAAGGTGCTGGGAGTGGAGGTTGGGTTGGTGGGGGGTGTGGCCCTGACGAGGGAGTCATGGAGGGAGTGGTCTTTTCGCAACGCTGATAGGGGAGGAGAGGGAAATATATCTCTGGTGGTCGGGTCCGTTTGGAGGTGGCGGAAATGACGACGGATGATACGATGAGTTGATTTCAGTGAGCCTGACGTTACCACTTTGACAAGTTGTTTTGGAGTTCCACACTGCCACATCTCACAGTTACGATTCTTCCACGTTTGGTGTAATTTGCAAACTTTGAAATTTCCCTCTGCACACCATAATCCAAACTGTTAATCTGCATTACAACCGGTAAGGGTCCCAATACCAACTCCTGGGGAACTCCTCTACACACCTTCGTCCTGTCTAAAATATATCCATTGATTGACCCAGTAATTCAAAATTGCAGTCAGCTATACTAATTCTTCCTTGATGGTCGTCTTTTACAAATCAGAACATGCGCACAATTTTAACTGAATACGTTTGACATTCTGTTCCATGTAATAATTACTCATTCGAAAGTGAACACACATATACAGATCACCAAACTATGGAAAGCCACAAGAGATTAATTAAATGCTCTAAACCTTGTAGTGGATTGACTTTAGAATGAGGGCATTATTTATCAGACTAAGCAGGCACTAACCACATTGAATTACCATCCACCTTATGAGTAACATCCAGTATAAAGAAATGTGAAAAGGTTGGTGTTGGTGAGGAGAAAATAACATTTGTGCCATGTAAGTGTCAAACACTGCCCACTTTGAATGAAAGAGCATCCAACCACGTTCTATTGTTATGAAAGAACAGTTCTGAAGAAAGATCACTGGAACCAACATGTTAACTGTGCTTTGTCTCCATGGTTGCTAGCCATGACGTAGAGGTGTCAGTGCTGGACGGTGGTGGACAAAGTTAGAAGTCACCAAGTTATAGTCCAACAGGTTTATCTGAAATCATAAGCTTTCAGAGTGCTGTTCTTTTGGTCAGGTGAAGTGTTCAAATAAATCTTGGACTATAACCTCAAGTCATGTAACTTCTGACTTTGTCCACAGATGCTGCCAGACCTGCTGAGTGTCTCTAGCAATTTCTATTTATGTTTCTATTGTTATGATCCTAGCTGATGGTCAGACCCCAGAATGCAATCTTGCTTGGTAGATCATATGCTTATTTTTCTTTTGTTCAGTTAGTTATTTTAGTTGTCTGTCACTGAAATGTATTCACGTGAGGCTGCAGATTCTTTTCAACAAAGGAACAAAAGTTTATTAAACAAAAGAAGAAATGTTAAGAAGCTTCCTAAATACAAAAGATGGTTTGCAAAATCTTAAAGACACAGTGAAATTCAAACTATTTCCTGATAATATCCATTGCGTGGATTTGAGGCCAGAGAAATTACAATCTTATCTCAACTCTACAATGTTCTACTTAACTGGGTCCTTTCAGTTTATTTGCTATAGACTTTGGAAACTACTCAAATCTCCTAGCTTAAATTTTCTCAGGTCTAATCACTTGCAAATTGCTAACTACACTTTCCTAGATTGGAAATTTCACAAAATAAATCCTTCTGCTGAGGTAACTGGTTTCCTGAACTGCCCCGAATTTCTAGGAGAGAAAATAAGTTTGTTTCTACACTCAACGTTGGTGAATCCTGAACTGATATGATTTTAAAAAATAAGTCTTTAAGGCCGCCAGCATTCTTAACGATCCATCCCACACTCACTATGTTTTTCTACAACCTCTATCATCAGGGAGAAGGTACAGAACCCTGAACACTTGCACCAGCCAGTTTTGTAACAATTTCTACCGCACTGTTGTTAGAATATTGAATGGACTCACAAACTCTGAACATTCGCCTGTACCTGTGTTTTTGTTTCAGCTGCTGTTTATCTGATATTTACTTATCTATGCTACTTATCTCTGTGATCTGCCTGTATTGCTCGCAAGACAATGCCTCAGTACACGTGATAATAAATTCAATTCAATGAATCGCAACAGAATACCACTACAGTACCATTGTCGAATTAAAGAGAGACAATTAGCGGTGAGTTTAACCTGACAGTCACTGCAGCTCAGGCAAGGGCAAGGTTGAACCTTCATGGTGACCTTAGCCAGTACAGGAATTGGACACATGCTGTTGATGTCACTCAACATAAAGCAGGGACCCAGCTAACTAAGCTCACCAACCCCAATTTTAGTGCATGAGGCACCTTCTCCCATGTCCTTAACCCAGCCCTCATACACCAGCCCTTGTTATCACATGATCTGCTCTTACACACTACCCATTGTTAGCCACTAATAGTCCCCATTATTATCCATTCATTTTCCCAGGCCAACCATTATCCATGTGTCTGTCCAACTGTTCTTCTCTCTCTTTGGGCTCTACCTTCATCTATCATTTACAACATACCACCTGCCCGTCGCCCCTTCCTCAAACTTTTGCATTAAAAAGAAACAACTTGTGCCTAGCTACCATTAGTTCTGAAGAAGTGTCACTGGACCCTTTGAGGGAAATATGGTGGCTCAGTGCTGAGCATTGCTGCCTCACAGTCTTCGGGGTCCAGGTTCGATTCCAGCATCAGGTGACTATGTGGAGTTTGCACATTCTCCCCGTGACTGTGTAGGTTTCTTTTGAGTGCACTGGCTTTGTCCTTGGTCCAAATGTCCAAATATTTACAGGTTAGGTCAAGTGACCATGCTAAATTGTCCATAGTGTCCAGGGATGTGTAGACTAAGTGATTAGCCATTAGAAATATGGAGTTACAGGGGTTCGGTGGGATGCTCTTTGGAGGGTCAATATGGGCTGAATGACCTGCTTCCATAGTGTAGGGATTCGATGAAATGTTAACTCTGATTTCTCTCCACATTTGCTGCCAGAACTGCTGAGATTTACCAGCAATTGTTGTTTTGTTTTGGAGGTACTAAGATGGATAAGGAAAGTGAAGGTTTGTAGCTCAGGTTGAGGTTTAGGGTGTAGGTTGAACCTACAGCTCAGCGAGCAAACCTACACCCTCTGGATAAGGAAAGGTTGGATCAAAGAGATAGATTTTAAGGATTGTTTTAAAAAGGAAAGATAGGTAAAAATGTTTATGAAGCACATCCCAGAGCTTAGGAGTTAAAACCATAGCTGCCAAAGGGGAAGTCTTCAAAATTGGGGATATGCAAGAAACCAGAACTGGAGATACATGAATATCTTGGAGCACTGAGTAGTTTGAATGGTCCTGAGGCCATAGAGGGATTTAGCAACAAAGAGGATAAATTTCAAATTGGTCCAGGAGCCAAGCTCAGTCAGCAAGGTACAGAAAGATCAATGGGATATGGTGCAAGCTCATTTAAGGGCAGAAGAGTTGTCAATGAGTTGAGGTTTATGAATTTCGGATGATTTCTGGCCAGTCTGATGTCTATCAGATTCATCAAATTAGAGGTAACACAGACATGATTATCTGTATACCACCTTCGGAGGGCAACCAAGAATGGGCAAAAGAAACACCAGCAATCACACCCCAAAATGTATTTTAAAACCAGAACGAGAGATAAGCTTTTCCCCAACACTTGGTGTTCTAAGGAGCTGGTTTCCTGCTCATTGGTGTTAACAATCAGTACCATTGTTAACACCAATGGGTCAAAAATTGGGCAATGATGGAATAATGGGCTGAGGGAGATTACTGATGAAGGGCTTTTGCCCAAACCGTCAATTCTCCTGCTCCTCAGATGCTGCCTGACCCGCTGTGTTTTTCCAGCACCACTCTAATCTTGATTCGAAACTCCAGCATCTGCAGTATCCACTTCCACCTCAGGGAGATTACCATCAAGGTATGATGTCACAGACATCCCTCATCAGTTTCATCGAGAACTTGTATATTAGCTGTAGAGAAGCTTCCTCTCCTCCCCGCCAATGAACCTGTTCGGCAAAACTAAGCTTCAGGAGAATAATATCTATATCCTTTGCAATTCAAAGGGGACAATTAAGATTTGTCACCCAACATAATTGGAATGATCATTTACTGTACAATTTCTCCCCAGACAAAACATGTTTCCAATTATCGGACTTTCAGAAAGGGCAGATACATAATGATGGAAATTAAATGACCATTAGCTTGACATCTGTAGTCAAAAAATTATTAAAACTATGGTAAGGAACAGGAGAATCAAGAATTCCTGTCAAATGGAAAGTTAATGAGTCTGAACTAATGAAACTTCGCTTATGATATTAAATATGCATATCTGTAACAACCCTACTGGGTGAAAGGATTTGACAAGAATCAAAAGAGGAAATTCCTACGAGTGGATTTGGAAACTATAATTTGGAGCCTGGCACAGTGACTTAACATGAAACGGTGTTCAATTATTGGGACTGATGTTTCTATTCTGACAGCTCAATTCTCTTGTGGTATTGGCCCCAGTTTAGCAACTGTACAAAACAGTTATTATGGAGCTCGATCATAAGTCATGGATTGCAGAGTGACAGAGGGTGATGAGTGGATGGTAAAAAAAATATTCTCATTTGTGGGAGATATTAGAACCTATGGATATAGGTTTAGATATAAGGGACCTCCTTTTTACAATAGAGATGAGGAAGAATTAGTTTTCTTGGAAGGTCTTGAACCTTAGGAACAGAGTGATGGAGATTCAGATTTTAAGGGAAAAATAGATGGATTCTTTACTAACATGCAAGCAACTGATGAGATGCTGGACTGGAAGGTTGTGATCCAATCAGATCAGCCAAGATCTTCTCGAACAACAGAGTAGGCTCAAATTGCAGAATAGAGAAAGTGGGGACTGAAGATGCTGGAGGTCAGATACGAGAGTGCATTGTTGCAAAGGCACAGCAGGTCAGGCAGCTGTGGAGGAGCACGAGAGTCCATATTTCGGGCATAAACCCTTATCAGGTTCCTGATGACGGGCTTATACCCAAAACATTGATCCTCCTGCTCCTCGGATGTTGCCTGACTTGCTGTGCTTTTCCAGCAACACACTCTCGACTCAAAGGGCTGAATGTCATAAGAAATGTTCCTTTTTCTTACGGCTATACGAAACTTACGTTAAAACAGGGAGAATTCCAGCTTTACTAAGTGATATAACTGATGATTGGTTAACATAATCAAACAAAATAAACGAGGTTACATTTAAGAATGATGATCATGATTTCAAGTCCCACTGCAGGGGCATCTCTATTTATTGACTTAATTTTCTTTTCTTTTAAATAACTTACACATGACCAACCCCGCCTTCCCTTAATGAAAAAGCTAAGTGAAGATTCAAGGCATACAATACATCCCACCAAGACTGAAACTACGAGGAGCAGTGTCCATATCAGCTGTGGCTTTCTGTACAGCCCTCCTGCTCTCAGAGGAAGGAAGAGTGGGTCCAAGTGCTGCTCCAGAGTCTAGCACACAGTATCTAGATCTCAACACTAGACTGATGTCATGCCACACTGTTGAACATTCAGCTGTCCAAATCAACCTTCAAATTAATCACCTCCCTGCCCTTTCAAGTGAATATAAAAGATCTCACAGCACATTTTGGACAATGGTGGGAGAAAAAACATTTTGTCAAAGGTTTACAACCAGTTGTCGTCGGGATTATTTGCAGGATTACCAATTCAAGGGGAAACCAACATTTAGACTGCATGAGAGGAGAGTGATGGTTGGTTAGTAATTGTTTGCCCTATCAAAAAACATTAAAATCTTCAACAAAATGTGTTTTTTTTCAGCAATACTCAAGTTCAATACGACCTAATGGCTGTCAGGGAAAGAAGGTTCTCCCCATTGTCATAGCTCTGGATACCTGATCCTCTGTCAATATTATGATAACAGACCATCTGGTGGTTTTAAAATCTTCCCTTACATTGAAATAATGATCACATTCCTGAAATACCCATGTGGATTGTGACATCTCGAGGTCACAAAACTGCTTGAGAGATAATTTTCAGGAAAGTCTCCCTTTCTTGCTATGGGATCTTTCACTTCCACCTGAGAGGACAGGCAAACTTACTGACACCCAAAAAAAACAGCACCTCCGATAGTGCAGCACCTTATCAGTACTGCACTAGGAAAACTGGCTGAGATATTGTAGACTCTCTTGATTGGGGGCTAGATTTGCGGGAAAGAATGTCTTCAGCTGAATCAAGACAAGCAGTTGAATGACACCTTTACTAACACCTTCCACCCCAACCTCAAATTTACCTGGACCGTCTCAGACTCCTCCTTCCCCTTCCTAGAATCTCAATTTCTATCTCGGACGACCGACTCAACATGGATGTTTACTATAAACTGACTGACTCCCACATCGACCAAGATTACACCTCCTCCCACCCTGTCCCCTGTAAAAATGCCATCCCATATTCCCAATTGCTTCGCCTTTGCCGCATCTGCTCCCAGGAGGACCAATTCCAATACCAAACAACCCAGATAGCCTCCTTCTTCAAATACCGCAATTTCCCCTCAGACGTGATTGACGATGCTCTCCACCACATCTCCTCCACTTCCTGCTGCTCCGCCCTAGAACCCTGCAACTCCAATCACCATCATGACAGAACCCCACTGGTCCTCACCTACCACCCCACTAACCTCCAGATACATCGCATCATCCTTCGTCATTTCCACCACCTCCAAACAGACCCCACCCCTATCAGCATTCTGGAAAGACCACTCCCTCCATGACTCCCTCGTCAGATCCACATCCCCCACCAGCCCAGACTCCACTCCCGGCACCTTCCCCTGCAACCGCAAGAAATGCAAAACTTGCACCCACACCTCCCCCCTGACTTCCCTCCAAGGCCCCAAGGGATCCTTCCATATCTGTCCGAAATTCACCTGGGCCTCCACACACATCATCTACTGCATCCGCTGCACCCGATGTGGCCTCCTATACATTGGGGAGACAGGCCGCCTATTTGCGGAGACGTTTCAGAGAACACCTTTGGGACACCCGCACGAACCAACCCAACCGCCCCACGGCTCAACACTTTAACTCCCCCTCCCACTCTGCCAAGGACATGCAGGTCTTTGGCCTCCTATATCGCCAGACCATGGCAACACGACACCTGGTGGAAGAGCACCTCATCTTCTACCGAGGAACCCTCCAGCCTCAAGGGATGAATGCAGATTTCTCCAGCTTTCTCATTCCCCTCCCCCCACCTTTTCTCAGTCCCAATTCTCAGACTCAGCACCGCCTTCTTGACCTGCAATCTTTTTCCCGACCTCTCCGCCCCCATCCCCTCTCCGGCCTATCACCCTCACCTTAACCTCCTTCCACCTTCGTATTCCCAATGCCCTTCCCCCAACTCCCTCCTCACTACCTTTTATCTTAGCCTGCTTGGCCTCCCCATTCCTGAAGAATGGTTTATGCCCGAAATGTCAATTCTCCTGTTCCTTTGATGCTGCCTGACCTGCTGCGCTTTTCCAGCAACACATTTTTAAGCTCTGCTCTCCAGCATCTGCAGTCCTCACTTCCTCCTCCCTGAATGGATAGATACCAGCCAAGAGTTATCTGTTTTGGCATGAACACCACCTGCCATCACATTGATCAGACAGAGCATCAGATGGATAAAAACAATGAATTACAGCATTAAAAATGAAATATGTTAAAAATTCTCTAACACAGTGACAGAACGTACCTTTCAATAATCAAATAATGGCAGAATGTGATTTTCAACTGGCATAAAGCATTCAATAATTTAATCAAACAGAACAGTGTGTTATTTGGAGTGGAGATGAAATAATGAATGTTTTGCAATATTCCATCCTGCCAGGTGTACACATTATTCTGTTGCCCTTCAGACAGTCTGTCCTCTCATACAGCTCTGGTCACAACCATCAAACCTTCATAGTGTGAGCTTTCAGATTATGAATCATTTTATCAACCTCTGCCTCTGGAGAGGCTTTTCCAGCACCACTCTGATCTAAACTCTGGTTTCCAGCATCTGCAGTCCTCACTTTTGCCTAGTTCGACAGCTAACACAATTGTTCTAGTACCTCATTCAAAGTGTGACAATAGTTGGGGTGGGGAAGATTAACAGTGGCACGGTGGCTCAGTGGTTAGCACTGCTGTCTCACAGCACCAGGCTCCCAGGTTTGATTCCAGCCTTGGGTGACTGTCTTTGTGGAGTTGGCACATTCTCCCTGTCTCTGCATGGGTTTCCTTCTACAATCACAAAGATGTGCAGGTTAGGGTGAATTGGCTGTGCTAAAATGCCCATAGTGTGAGGTGCATTAAACAGAGGGAAATGGGTCTGGTAGGCTACTTTTCAGAGGGTCAGTGTGGATTGCTGGGTTGAAGGGCCTGTTTCCACACTGTAGGGAATCTAATTTATCACATGTAAACATTTTCCAACAGGACTACTGCTTTTGGTTCTGGGTACCACACTTCAGCAAGGATACTCCTGGAGTGGGGTGAATGCAAATTCATCAAAAAACTACTGAGGACATTGAGGGTTAATTTGTGAGGACAGGCACACAGGGCAGAATTGTATTACCTTGACTGCAGAAGATGAAAGGGTAACTTTATTGAAGTGTTTAATCTATTTAAAGAAAATAGTTGGGGTTTCAAGATAAACTGTTTTCTCTCATGGTGGAAAGGGAATGCAACGATTAAATTAAATCGAAATCATTCAGAGGTGGTCACTGAAAGCTCTCCTTCTTTCACAAATGAAAAGAAATGCAAATCTGGAATTCACTTCCTCAGAAAGCTGTGCTTGATTGTCAATTGAAAATTCCAATACAAAGAATGACAAAATTTTGTTCGGCTGAGGTCGCACGGGACAGTGGATAAAGGCAAGTCGATACAGTTCAAATACAGATCGATCGAGTTCTGACTGAATGGGACAACAGGCTGGAGGGAAAGAATGACCTCCCTCTGTTTTGATGTTCCTATCTCTCAAGTGCAGAAGCAATTTACTAGAACTGGTTTCAGGAGACAGAAACTTGAGCTATGAAGATCGGTTGAAAATATTGGGAGTGTACTCTCCAGACAGAACAGGGCTGAAAGAAGATCTGATGGAGGCAGCTGGACAGAATAGAAAGGCTGAAACTGTTTCTGCTTGACAAAAAAACAAGAATAAGAGGAAGGGAGTGTCAATCGAATTGAAACATTAACTCTGAATTCTCCCCACAGATGCTGTCAGACCTGCTGAGCTTTTCCAGCAATTTCTGATTTACAGTATCTGCAGTACTTCCCAGTTATTATTTAAGAATGACAGGGCAAAGATTTGAAGTAGTGTACAAACCAAGCATGGGAGATGTGAGATTAAAAAAAACATTTTCACTCAGTGGTTGTTCAGGTTCGAATCTCACTGTCTGGAAATGTGGGAGAGATAGGTTCAATTCAGGAAGGTCTAGGCTGGTTTCCTGTATAGAAGTGATGTGCAGGGATACGGAGAAAAGGCAGGAGATTAGCCCCAGATAATAGAGCTGGTACAGACACGATGGACTGAATAGTCTTCTCATGCACTGAAATAATTCTGTCATTCTGAAACTTCCCTTGATGCAGTGACAGGTTAACTTTTTATTTACAATTTGTTTCCTTAATGGGATCAATTGCAGCAATGCCTAGTGTAACCACAAGATCTGCCTGAATCCTGTAGCATTTCCCTACAGGGCCTGAAAGGGCACCAAGTCATAAAACATCAGTGCAGACATGATTTTCTTGTTCATATGTGTCACAACTATTAATTGTTATGCAGCATTAATTTGTTAATTAAAATGATGAATGCTCTATGTGAAAAGGTGTGCCATCCTACAGTTGTATTCACATGGGAAAAAGCAATTCAAATAAACCCATCAATCTTCTTGCAAGGGTAGGAATGGGCTCTGAAAAATCTAATTGATTGTGTGGTACCTCAAAGTAAAACTCAAGCTGGAATACAACAGGGTCTGTGGAATTCCAGCCAGCTGTCTCTGGGAAGAGCACATTGCTGCCAGTTTGATCGCAACAGCATTGGTGAGTTGAAGATAAGTGATGTGCAAATGAAGCAAGGATAATGTGAGACAGAAACCCTTTTCTCAGAGCATTTAGTGAGGGTATGGAATGGAGGGTGTTTTAACTGAGGTATTCAAGAGGGCATTGCATCATTATTTGGACTGAGATAGTGTGCAGGGATGTATGGAAAATGCAAGAGACTCATGAGATAATAAAGATGCTGCAGATGTAATAATTCAGTGTGTCTGTGATATTGCCCCTTCCTTGAGTATTGATGGGTCAAAATTATGGGATTCCATTCCCCCTCCCCCATCTCTCACCTCTTCCCCTTGGCTCCTCCAACTACAACAAACACTGAGGGTCCCTTTAATTCATGACTGCAGCAGTTCAAGACCACGGTTCAAGAGGAGGTGATGATCCAGTGGTATTACCCCTGGACTATCAATCCAGAGACCCTGGTAATGATCAGTGAACCCAAGTTTGAATTCTGCCAAGGCAGATGGTGGAATTTGAATTCAATAAGTAGGGGCAATTCAGAGTTTAATGAAACCATTATGAATTGTCAGGGGAAACCCATCTGGTTCACTCCTGTCCTTTAGTAAAGGAAACTGCCATCCTAAGTTAATCTATAAGACCATAAGACATAGGAGTGGAAGTAAGGCCATTGAGCCCATCGGGTCCACTGCGCCATTCAATCATGGCTGATGGGCGTTTCAACTCCACTTACCCGCATTCTCCCCGTAGCCCTTAATTCCTTGTGACATCAAGAATTTATCAATCTCTGCTTTGAAGACATTTAGCGTCCCGGCCTCTACTGCACTCTGCGGCAATGAATTCCACAGGCCCACCACTCTCTGGCTGAAGAAATGTCTCTGCATTTCTGTTCTGAATTTACCCCCTCTAATTCTAAGTTTGTGTCCACGGGTCCTCGTCTCCTCGCTTAACGGAAACAATTTCCTAGCATCCACACTTTCCAAGCCATGTATTATCTTGTAAGTTTCTATTAGATCTCCCCTTAATCTTCTAAACTCCAACGAATACAATCCCAGGATCCTCAGCCGTTCCTCGTATGTTAGACCTACCATTCCTGGGATTATCTGTGTGAATCTCCGCTGGACATGCTCCAATGCCAGTATGTCCTTCCTGAGGTGTGGGGACCAAAACTGGACACAGTACTCCAAATGGGGCCTAACCAGAGCTTTATAAAGTCTCAGCAGCACAACAGTGCTTTTATATTCCGACCCTCTTGAGATAAATGACAACATTGCATTCGCTTTCTTAATCATGGACTCACCCTGCATGTTTACCTTTAGAGAATCCTCGACTAGCACTCCCAGATCCCTTTGTACTTTGGCTTTATGAATTTTCTCACAGTTTAGAAAGTAGTCCATGCTTGTATTCTTTTTTCCAAAGTGCAAGACCTCGCATTTGCTCACATTGAATTCCATCAGCCATTTCCTGGACCACTCTCCCAAACTGTCTAGATCCTTCTGCAGCCTCCCCACTTCCTCAGTCGTACCTGACTGTCCACCTAACTTCGTGTCATCCGCAAACTTCACTAGAATGCCTCGAATCCCTTCATCCAGATCATTAATATATAACATGAACAGCTGCGGCCCCAACACTGAACCCTGCGGGGCACCACTTGTCACCGGCTGCCTTTCCGAAAAAGAACCTTTTATCCCAACTCTCTGCCTTCTGACAGATAGCCAATCCTCAATCCATACCAGTTGCTCACCTCAAACACCATGGGCCCTCGCCTTGCTCCGCAGCCTCCCGTGTGGCACCTTATCAAAGGCCTTTTGGAAGTTTAGGTAGACCACATCCACTAGGTTTTCCTGATCTAACCTACTTGTCACCTCTTCAAAGAATTCCAACAGGTTTGTCAGGCACGACCTCCACTAACTAAATCCATGTTGACTTGTTCTAATCCGACCCAGCTCTTCCAAGAATTTAGAAACCTCTTCCTTAATGATGGATTCTAGAATTTTACCAATAACCGAGGTTAGGCTAATTGACCTATAATTTTCCATCTTTTGTCTTGATCCTTTCTTGAACAAGGGTGTTACAACAGCGATCTTCCAATCATCCAGAACTTTCCCTGACTCCAGTGACTTTTGAAAGATCTCAAGCAATACCTCTGCTATATCCTCAGGCACCTCCCTCAGAACTCTAGGATGTAGCCCACCAGGGCCAGGAGTTTTATCAATTTTAAGACCTTTTAGCTTTTCCAGCACTTTCTCTTTTGTAATGGCAACCATACTCAACTCAGCCCCCTGACTCCCTTTCATTGTTGCGATATTACTCATGTCTTCCACTGTGAAGATTGACGCAAAGTACTTATTAAGTTCTCCAGCTATTTCCTTATCTCCCATCACTAGCCTTCCAGCATCAGTTTGAAGTGGCTCAATTTCTACTTTTGCCTGTCGTTTGTTTCTTCTGCATTGCAAGAAACTTTTACTATCATTTCTAATATTACTGGCTAGCCTATCTTCATATTTGTTCCTCTCTTTCCTTATTTCTCTCTTTGTTATCCTGTTTTTGTAGCCTTTCCAATCTTCTGATTTCCCAGTGCTCTTAGCCACTTTATAGGATCTCTCTTTTTCTTTAATACATTTGTCAGCCATAACTATCTAATCCTTCCCTGGATAATCTCTTTTTTCTTTGGGATGAACCCCTGTACAGTGTCCTCAGTTATACCCACAAACTCCTGCCATTTTTGTCGACTGTCTTCCCTGCTAGGCTCTGCTTCCAGTCTATTTTCATCACTTCCTTTCTCATGTCCTCATAATTACCTTTATTTAACTGTAACACCATTACATCCGATTTTGCCTTCTCTCTTTCAAACTGCAGACTGAACTCTACCATATTATGATCGCTGCTTCCTAAGTGTTCCCTTACTTTAAGATTTTTTAAAAAGTCTGGTCCATTACTTAGCACTAGGTCCAGAATACCCTGCTCCCTTGTGGGCTCCATGACAATCTGTTCCAAAAAGCCATCCTGTAAGAATTCCATGAATTCCCTTTCTTTGGATCCACTGGCAACATTATTTACCCAGTCCACCTGCATATTGAAGTCTCCCATGATCACCGTGACCTTGCCTTTCTGACATGCCTTCTCTATTTCCCGGTACATGTTGCGCCCCTGGTCCTGACCACTGTTAGGAGGTCTGTCCATAACTCCCAGTATGGTTTTTTTGCATTTGTGGTCCCTCAATTCCACCCACACAGACTCCACATCATCTGACGCTACATCATTCAGTGCCTTAGATTTAATTAATTTTGTTCTTGACTAACAAGGCAGCCCCGCCCCCTCTGCCCACTTCCCTGTCTTTTCGATAAGTTGAAAATCCTTGGATGTTTAACTGCCAGTCCTGACCCCCCTGCAGCCACGTCTCTGTGATGCTACCACATCATAAATCATTCACGATGATCTGTGCCATTAGTTCATCTGCTTTGTTACGAATGCTATGAGCATTCAGGTAAAGTGCCTTAATGCTAACTTTCTTATCATTAGAGATATTGGAAGTCATAAGATGTCCTAAGTTATACTTCCTTCTTGCTGCATTCCCCGTCTGCCTCAAGTTTAAATCCACCTGCACACATGCTATCCTGCTGCTTCTCTTTCCATTTAACTCCATACTCACTGTCGCTTTCACTTTCCCGTCCTCCCAACTCTTGTCTGTCGTGATTGTCTGTCGTGATCGGGATTGTCATCGGGGCATTCTTCTGGATTGCCTTCACCTGCCTGGCCCGCAGGAAGCAGGCCAGCGCTTCCATCTCCCCATCCACCAGCCAGCGCAACCGATCCTCATCCCACAACGTCATGCTGACCAGGCCCGGCTTCTACCGCAGCAACAGCTACGCCAGGCACGGTGATAATAACCTAGCCTTAGCCAATACACTGGCCTTCCAACAGCAAGCCTCCCAAGACCAGGCTGACACCTACGGGAGGAAGTCCACTTTCCGAGTTTCCACCTTCCATCCTTTTGCTGAAATGCCCTTGGCAGACGGGCTGGACAGAATGCAGTCCTCCTCTGGCTTGCTTGGCACTGACACCTCATCCACACTCAACTGCAGCCTGGGCTACCAGGAGCAGCACTGGTCAGAGGCCCGACACTACGATTGTCACTCATCGCAGACCCCACCTCCTGCATATGACTTTGTGGTGGAACCCAGTAAAGAGTCTCTACCATGATGTTCCGGCCTCAACATTTGAGGCTCGATGGATTCTCAATGTTTGTAATTTAATTGGTTGGTTGGTGGCTTTACAAACTGTGCAAAAGCACACAATGCAACATTGAAATCCTCGAGGCAGGACATATAGAGAGAAACTGTTCCCACGACATGAAAGGTCAAGAATCAGAAGTGCACAGATGATTGGCAAAAGCAACATTGACAATACAAAGAAAGTTTTTCCGATGAAGTGATCAGGGATGCACAGTTTGAAAGGATGACTGAGGCTTTCAGAACCTAAACTTTCAAAAGAGGAGTTGGTCAAAGAGAAAATATTTACAGGGCTAGGGCAAAGGGCAGAGAAGTGGAACCATCCACGTTGCTTTTGCAGAGAACTAGTAGAGACTCATTGGGCTGAATGACCTCCTTCTATACTGTAACCATTCAATAATTCTGCGCCAAGTATTGTAAAAATTAAGTGATTCTAATAGTTGCAGTGACAAGAAAAGCTCACTTTCATAGAGCATCTGCCTCTATCTCCATATGAGCCAAAGTATCCCACATTAAATGAAGTGTGTTTCTCAAAGTGTAGTTAATGCTATATTGTGAAAAACACAGCAGCTAATCTACACACAGCAAGTTCCCACAAACAACAATAAAATAATTATCAAAGAATCTTGTTTAGTAAGTTGACTAAGGCAAAAATATTGAGCAGGATGTTATGGAGAGATTCGCTGCTCTTCTTCCTATATTGCCACAGGATCCTTTGCGCCCAGCTCATATTTTCATCTGAACAACCTCCCTCCTGCAGAGTAGCACTCCTTCAATACCAGTGCTCCTTCTAATTTTATTCCTTACACACAGTCTGGTGATTGCATTGCCTGGTACATTTCTGAGCTCTGTGAAGCTGTGAACCCATGCAGCTTAGAATAAACATTACCCAGTACTGCACAGAATATCACACGAAATACTGAGTGTCCAAAAAGACATTGATTGGCACTATGGATGATGTCATGACTAAAAGTAACCTGAATCAAAATCCACTGAATGAAAGTCTCCCTCTGTTGGCTGTAAGATTCTGAGAGTGGATTCCATCTCACTTCCAACCAACCTGAGTTTGGAGCCTAATCCTCTCATACTGCTCTCTACATGCAACCATGATTTAGGAAAAAAGGAGAAATGATTTCATTACTGCAATGAAGAGCTTCTTTCTAAACGTTGAATTTAAAGCATGTAGTTTGGCAGCCTACTTTGCATCTGACTCTGAATGAAGTAGAATCACAGAGCTGTACAGCACGGAAACAGACACTTCAGTCCAACGTGTCCATGCCGACCAGATGTCCCACATTGATCTAGTCCTATTTGCCAGCATTTGGCCCATGTCTCTCTCAACCCTTCCTATTCATCCAGATGTCTTTGAAATGTTGTAACTGTACCAGCCTCCACTACTTCATCTGGCAGCTTGTTCCATACATGCACCACCCGCTGCAAGAAAAATTGCCCCTTGCATTCCTTTTAAATCTTCCCACGTCACCTTAAAGCTATACCTTCAAGCTTTGGACTCCCCCATCCTGCAAAAAAGACCATGGCTATTCACCTTATCCATGTCCCTCAGGATTTCATAAACTTTTATAAGGTCACTCCTCAGCCTCCGACACTCCAGGGAAAATAGCCCAAGCCTATTCAGCCTCTCCCTAATAGCTCAAACCCTCCAACTCTGGCAGAATCCTTGTAAATAATTTCTGCACCTTTTCGAGTTTAACAACATCTTTCCTATAGCAGGGAGACCAGAACTGAATGCAGTATTCCAAAAATGGCCTAACCATTGTCCTGCACAGACGCAACATGCATCCCAACTCTTAAACTCAATGCACTGACCAATAAAGGCAAAAGTGCCAAACACCACCTGCGACTTCACTTTCAAAGAACTGTGCACCTGCACCCATAGGTCTCTTTGTTCAGCAATACTGCCCAGGAACCTACCATTAAGTATATAATCCTGCCCTGATTAGTGGGTACCTGAAGACAAGATTGCTCTATGAATGAGTTACTATTGGCATACTGAACCGAACAGCCTCCTCCTGTACTGTCATCATTCCACAATACACCTGACCTAGCAGTATTCAAGAGAAGGAGCATTTGAGTGACATCTAAACCATGACAGGCCTAAAGCTGAGCACATTCTGCATGGTAATATGGAAAAAGTCTTACTCTGCATGGAACTGAAACCTCAGTATAGTTGATCAGTATAAATGGGCAAAGAGGTAATACAGATGGAGTTTTACTCTGTATTCAACTTACGACAATTTGAAATGGGTATTGTGAAAAAATACCTTTACCCACTGCATGAACTCTCAAAACCCAACTCTGAATCTGGAGAGAATGATAGAATGTCAGAGTTTTGTAGAAAAATTGATAGTAACTGGAAAGTTTTAAAGCTCATGAAGAATCTATCCCACCCTCAGGACACACAATGTACATTTCTGCTCATTAAATGCTATTGAGATGAACATTGCAAGTCTCAGAAATGTGTTGCCACCAATAGAATTATCATGTCACTTGACTAATCTATAACTGCTGAAATAAGGGGAGAGTTGTTCGCAGACTGGAGTCAAATCAAGTCACCAGAGGCTTACCAGACCATAGAGTTGCTCTCTCATTAGAGAGGGAAAACAGGCGGTGATTTAACCTGAGGGCCATCATACCTGAGGTAATGGGAGAGGTTGAGAAGGAGGATCCTTTATGGTAACTGCAGCTGGTGATGGGATTTGAAACGATGCTGTTCGCATCACTTTGGATTACAACTCAACCGTCCCTAGAGGAAGTGCATGATGCAAAAGTCATCATACTGTCTCAAACAAAGACAACTGCAAAGACGGCAACAACCACAGCTGGATCTCACTCCTTAACATCACAGACAAGGCATTTGCTCAAGTCTCCTAACAGATCAGGAGCAGTGCGACTTTTCTACTGACAGATCGACTCTGGACATAATCTTTCCCCTGTGCCAGCCAAAAGGCAAGTGCAGGGAACAGAATATACTTCTGTACATACTTTCACAGATCTGACTAAGGAATTTGACATTATCCACAGGGTGGGACTCTGCATGATTTTGGGAAAAATTGACTGTTCACCAAAACACCTCGGTCCCATCCGTGCTCTCCATGACATAAAATACAGTTAGATCGTTCCACTTCCAATAGTGTCAGAGTGAAGAATGGAGCGATGCATGCCTGCAGTCCATCACTTTCTTCTCCCAACGCCTGACTTTTTCTGCCCCTCAGATGAAGGAGTCCACTTGCATGACAGGTCAGAGGGCAACCTCTATGGTCTTTTAAGACTGAAAGCAAAGACAAAATCATGTTACACTAATCAAAGATCTCGTCTGTACTGATGATGTCACACCAGCCACATGAAAACTCAACGGCAAATACTCAGAGGCTGTCTTTCCCACTTTGAAAATTGTTCTCCAGAAGTTTAACCATTCATGGGACAGATGTTGCATCGTTAACCCTTATTACACCAAATAACACTCCAATGGAAGTGATGAGCATATATTGCTACCTCGAATCTACAATGACATGCAGTCTGTTCCTTGGTGCAAGATATGAGACATACATTGGGAAAACAGCTTCAGCCTTTGGACAACTCAAACCAAAGCACATGGGATAACATCATGTTAACTCTTAAGACTTTAAGCTGATGGTTTATGAAGCTTGGGCTCTCAGCACCTTGCTGCAATTGGATATTTACAGCTTTCAGTTTCCATCTTTGTTCAATGCAACATCTAATGGGTATATTCTGGCAGGACAAGTCACAATTTTGGCAGTCCTCAGGGCAGAGCTTACAAGTTTGCTAACGCTCATCAAGCAGGATAGCCTTGTTAGTTCAGGCCCATTCACAGGCTAGAAAACAACTGCATACCCAAGGACCTCTGATAAGGGGAAAGAACTGGAACTAGGCAATCAGTCAGAGCCAGCATTCGGTCAGACACACAAAGTTCTGCTTCAAGGGTGTTTGCATGTGCAATATGAAAACTTTGGACATCATCACATCTGGCGATCACTATTCAAGCTTGGAGAAAAATGGTGACACCTCATAGGGGCTTGCATGTATAACCTTCATGAACCAGTGATTACAACCTGGGAAAAGACTTGGAATATTTGAAGGCTACATGGAAAAGGTAAAGATATGACAATCCCACTATTGAGAGGGTCACCACACCGCAGGTGAGGCAGAAGGTTGGGTGGGAATTTAACCCATGCTTTTGGCATCACTCTGCATTATTAACTGGCCAGGCAAAAGTGAGGACTGCAGATTCTGGAAACCAGAGTTTAGATCAGAGTGGTGCTGGAAAAGCACAGCAGGTCAGGCAGCATCTAAGGAGCAGGAAAATTGACGTTTCAGGCAAAAGCCCTTCATCGGGAATAGAGGCAGGAGCCTTCAAGGTGGAGAGACAAATGTGAGGGTGGGGTTGGGGAGAAGGTAGCAAAGTGTACAATAGGTGAAGGGGGGTGGCGATGGAGGTGATAGGTGAAAGAGGAGGTTGGGGAAAAGTAGCAAAGAGTAAGAGCTTCAGGGCAGAGGAGATGACCTGGGGGTTGCAGCGAGAGAGAGACTCACTGAGATTCTTGTGGAGAGAGGAGGAGAACTTCTTCAAGGGAGGCATCCTTGCAAGAGGATTCGCAGTAAGGTTAAAATCAACTATGCAAAACTGGCCATCCATTCCAACTGAGCAGCCCTCAGTTTAACGTGGGGCACTTGTGATACACAAAAGGTGCAACATATGAAGAGAAACCCATCTGAAATGGACAGTTTGCTGCATGTGTATCACCCATCGAGGACGAATGGTTGCCAGATTGTAGAGTAGTTGGTTATCTTAAAGACCTCAGTTAAAACTCACTCATTTATGCTCAGCCAAGCAGTAAATTGCACAATCACTGTACTCCTGAAAGGGACCTGCATTTATTAAGAGAAACCCTGCATTTCTATAGCAATTTTCAACATCTCAGGATAACTTCTATAACAAGTTATATACTTATTAATTTGCATAAATGCTTGAAAGTAATTTTTAATCACTGTTATGGTGGTGGGAATGCAGATCCAATTTAGACACAGCAAGTTTCCATGAATACCAATGTGATAATGATCAATAACCTGCTTTTTGTGTGTGTGTATGATGTAGCATGAAGGGGAAATGTTGGCCCAGAAGCCTTCAGGTAAAGATTTATAATCTTTTCCAAAATATTTTACATTTACCTGAGATGGGGATGAGGTCTTACATTAAAGCCCTATCCAAACAAAAAAGCATTTCTGACAGTGCAAATTTCCTTCAGAAATGCTGTAAAACTGATTTCAGATGAGTCAGTAAGGTAATTGGTCTCCTTCAACTTATTTCCCATTATGAACAAGAGAAGATGGTCCCACTTCATGTTGCAGATCCATAGCACTAGATTTGTAATTTTCAGAAGCAATTCAACACCAATTTGCAACTGGGTCTTCGTGGTTGTGAATAACATCTTGAAATCAGGACATGCTGCAAAGACAGGGAAGCATTCATGTGAATACCTTGCATTTTGGAGAATGTCCATCTGAACTTAGCTCAGAATTTGCTCTACATATTACTTTCATTTGTATCAAGTTCTTGTCCATTATTTTCAAACAAGCATTAGCCTGTTTATTTTAATAGGTTTAAATAAGTGACCAACTTTGGTAAACTGGATTCTGGATTAGTGGTGCTGGAAGAGCACAGCAGTTCTGGCAGCATCCGAGGAGCAGCAAAATACTACCAGGTAAAGAGAAATCAATGCAAATACTTTCAGCATCTGTGTTATTATGTCGTGTGGATGGGTGAAAATATAAATTGCTGTTTGTCACGAAGCCTGAAATTATTACTGTCCCTTCTTACTATGCTATAATATACTGACAAGACCTGCACATGGCAGAGTGTTCTCAATTCATTGTTCGCCATAACCCACAAAATACACACATTTAATTATTTCTTTTTTTATTAAAGCCTTCATACATTTTGTTTCAATTGAATTGAATTTTGAGGAATTTTCTTTTTGTTCTTCAAAATTGTAAGCGATGTTGCATTTGTTCTACTCATTAAAAGGATGGAAATTAACCTGCTTTTGTAATTCTGTCTGCAACTGACTTATTGTATCTTCTTTCTTTAAAACATAGCCTTATTTTTAATGTTTTAATGAATCAATTGGGATGCAAATCACCTGCAGAGACATATTACCAAACTAACAGCCAAACAACTGACAGATTCCCATGCAGTAAAGGGAAGCAGCGTGTACCTTCATTTGTTTAGGGCATAACACACTTACCTAAACACAAAGAACATGGGCATGCATTATCAAGAAACTGACTAGAATGGGAAGTAATCTACGTTTGGGTGCAGTTGAGGTATAGATGCCAGCAGAGAACAGGAAAATAGTGCAAAGGCCAATTCTTTCAGCACACAATATGTTGGATGAACTAAGAGAAAGTTTGCTTGACCTTCTGTAATCTGTTCAACAATTTCCACACTTCAGTCAGGAAGCTGTAATGATAAGCAGCACTGGATCCCTGTGTCCAAACTGTTTGCCTTAAATTGCAACCTTGCAAGCAGATTACCTTTGCATTCTGAAATGACCCAAATATGTCCTAAAGAGACCAATGAAAGGTGAACCACAAGGGTTGAGCTAAGACAAAGTGAGAACTGCAGATGCTGGACATCTGAGTCGAAAGGTGTGCTCCTGAAAAAACACAACAGGTCAAGCAACATCTGAGGAGCAGAACAGTCAACATTTTGAGCATAAGCTATCCATAGCTTATGCTTGAAACATCAACTCTCCTGCTCGTCGGATGCTTCCTGAATGGTTGCGCTTTTCCAACGCCACACTTTTTGATAAGGTTGAGCATTGAATAAGGAGAGAGAACCTGTTTCCACTGGCAGGACTTGAGATAGGTTGCAAAAGAATCAGATGGGAAATATAAGTCCTTTACGCAAAAGGGGTGAGAGTCAGAAAGCACCAAACTACAAACATTTATCTGAGGGAGGATTTAAAAGCTGTTGTTGTAGATATTATATTTAATTTGTAAAATTCAAAGTTTTGTGATTAAACATGATTTCTCTTTCAATTTACTGAATTTCTTTAATAATGTGAAATGCTGCAGATAAAGTAGAACTGCTATTTTTACTGCATTTCGATCTCTAGAATTCATTTGATTAGATGTCACAAAGTTGGTGAAAATTAAAAGCACTTGGCAAGAGGGGAATATATAAAAATTGGTGAAAGATTAACAAGCTAACAAAAAACTTAATAATGAGTAATTTTCTGGTTTGCAAGATATCATGACTGTCATGCCACAGGGATCAGTGCTGGGACCTAACTTGATAATTGATATAGATTACGGGATGGAAGGTATGATTGCTAAATTGCTGATGATGCAACAACCGGGTCGGAAAGTTAGTTGTGAAGATGATATAAAGTGCCAACCAAGGAATGTCGATCGGTTAAGTGACTGAGAGTGTTATTTAAAATAATACAGTGGAGTCCTAGAACATATAAACAGTGGGATAGGTTACAATATCAAGGCAGGTTTAATACAAGTAAAAGTATCATTCTCCTATTGAACTGCTTTCTCATGAGAGACTGTCAGCTGGAAGCAATTTAACCTGGAGGGGATAACAAGCCTCAGTGGAGGGGGAAAGGTTGAGAGGGGCAGCTATTCGTGGTAACCTCAATCAGTGCAGGAATTGGACCATGTTTTTGTCATTACTTTACAGTATAAACCAAACATCTAGCCAAATAAGCTAACCAACTCTCCTAGCTATAGTGACCCTGTATAAACAGGGTATGATTTGGCCACAAGTGAAGTAGTGTCAAGTTCCAGGTAACTCACTTAAAGAAGAATATGTACATGTTGGAGAGGGTGCAGAAAAGATTAAGGTGATTGGTACCAAAGTTGAGAATAGACTGCCGAAGCTGGGGTAGTCTCCATGGAGAAGGTAGGATTGGGAACAGATTTTAAGGGGGTGTACAAAATCATAAGGAGTATCTACAGAGTACCCAGGGAGAAACTACATTATTGGAAGGATCAAGAATAAAGTGACACAGATTTAAGGTGATTGATGAAAGAAGCTGTGACTATATGACAAAGGCTTTTTTTAAAACAGTCAGTGGTTGGCATTTTGGAATGTCCCACCTTAAACTTTAGTGGCGATTAAATCATGGCAGTCGAAGAATTCAAACATTGTCTGAAGCAGAGGAATTTGTCAGAATATGAGAAAGGTGGGGCTGGGGTTGACACCAGGCTTCTGCAGAAAACCAGGACTAACAATGGGCTGAATGGCCTCATTCTGCACTGTAGGGATTCTACATTTCTGTAATTTCATATTCATTAATATAGAGCTTGTCATTGTGCCTGCCTTCTGCTTATCACCCCTGATTTTCTTAATGATTGAAAATCTATCTCAGTCATAAACATAGTTAATGACCCAGCCTTGACAGCCCTCTGTAGAAAGGATTCCTCAGGATCACCAGCCTCTGAGAGAAGAAACTCCTCCTCATCTCTGTCTTAAATGGATGGCTCCTTACTCTGAGATTACGCCAAGATGAGTGCTAAAGTGTGTTAGTGAATGTGATTGTAATAAAGGGTACGGTGTGTTTTTCTGGCTGTTAATATATTCAAGCAGATGTGAAAGTGTAATGTGAATGGATAATTGTGATTTCAAACACCACTTTAGTCACAGTGCTTAATGCTGCATTCCCTGGCATTTCTCTTGATGTGATCTCAATTGTGATAAACTTTTACTTTCAACTGCTAGGTTCCACTAGGTTTGTCTCAACACATTGATTTGGTAGATGATATCTCTAATAGTGTCACAACTTTTGCATGACCATCAGGATTGCAGGCTCAAATCTGGATGGATCTTGAATGAACAAAAACTTCAGATTTTGTGGGTGAGAGTGCTACCACTGAGCAGCTGCTGACAAAAAAAATGCTTGAGACAAAAATATTGCTGTCATACCTTTATTACAATGAACAAATTAGGGAGGCAGTTGCATTACATAGTGCCTTTGATGACCTCAAGAAATCTCCATTGTCTTCACTGCCCACAAAGCATGAAAGGTCCTGACCTGAAATGTCAACTCTTCTTCTCTTCTGATGTTACTTGACATGCTGTGTTTTTTCTAGCTTCACACTTTATCCACTCCTACAAAACATTGTCACTGTCATCATGTAGGAAAATACAGAAACAACAGGAAATCCCACAAATAGCAATATTACATTTTTTATCTTCAGTAATGGGAGATTTAAACAAAGGAATGTGTTCTGGCTACCTATAGCAGTCCTTTAGTGATTCAGTGCAAATCTGCACTCTTATACATATTGTCATGCCCTCATTGATGAGCTCTTAATTTCATCCCATTTCAAACTATATGGTTGGATGGGGATTTATTCAAATTCCATCAGAAGCATGGGTAAGCTTACATTTAGTGGTGGTAGTAGGGAATAGTGGGTAAAAGAGTAGAAAATTGGGTCCTCATCCAAACTGATGTTTAACTAAAGCAATTCAGTTACATTGCTAAATCCATTAGATTTCTGTGTCAGACAAAACATCCATTTAATTACCAGGTATTTCTAGTTGCAAGATTGATCTTAAACTCTCAAATAAAGTCACTCTCAGAATTAATGTGAGATATAAATCAACATCAGCTCTTGTTGCATTCTGAAGAGAGGCATTTCTGAATTTCTGCAAGGCTTGATATAGTTATTCATTTAAGAGACTATTTATCCAAGATTATCCATCTCCAACCTTAAAAAGCAAAAAAAAACCCTGTAAATTCCTGGAAATCTGAAATAGCAACATATTGAAAATAAACATCAGGTCTTTTGTCTTTCTTACAAATGCTTATCTTCCTACATTATGACTGTTATTCATAGATTTCAATTATTTTATATAAGTAGCAACCAAACCCATTAAGGAGCAGAAGTAGACCATTTGGCCAAGTTAGTGTGCTCTACCATTTCATGAGGTCATGGCTGATCTAATCATCCTCATCTTCACTTTCCTGCATATCCCATAACTTGCCTTACTGATTAAAATTCTTTAATTAGATCCCATCTGGAACTCAAATCCAGGTAACCATAATTCACTATCTGATCATTTAAATTGAAATCAGCAATACCTCACATGATAAGATTCCTGATGAAGGGCTTATGCCTGAGTTCTCCTCCTGGTCAGATGCTTTTCCAGCACCATGCTTTTCGACTCTGATAGCCAACATCTGCAGTTCTCACTTTCTATTAGTTGCTTTTAACCAAACTGTGAAGCCTCTTCCGAGGATGCCTACCTTTAAAAATGTCTCCTCCTCTCTCTACAAGGATCTTAGTGAGTCCCTCTCTCATTCCACCCCAACCCCCCACCCACCCCCGCCTTGAGGTCATCTCCTCTGCCGTAAAGCAGATTCCTGATGAAGGGTTCTGCCCGAAACGTCGATTCTCCTGCTCCTCAGATGCTGCCTGACCTACTGTGCTTTTCCAGCATTACACACTTGTCTCAATACCTCACACAAGGCAATTCAGAAAATGGATAAAATGCATTTCCTAAGATTGAATCAATCCTTATCAAGTTAAATAATTTCCACTGTGGAAGTGTCAAAAATCTTAACTGCCCTCATCACACTTTGCGAGCAAGTTAATTTCAGAACTGCAGTGTTTCAGTGGAAAAGCCATCACTGCCTTTCAGGATTAATTAGGAAATGGCAACAATGCCAAGTCAAAAAAGGGTGGTGCTGGAAAAGCACAGCAGGTCAGGCAGCATCCAAGGAGCAGGAGACTCGATGTTTTGGACATAAGCCCTTCACCAAGAATAGACAACAATTGTCGACTTTGAAAAAGACACATCCATACTAAAAATTATTTTTTCTTTTAAGTTATCCCAGAAAACTCTAAAGATTTAATTTACTGAGATTCTCACTTTCAAGTGGTTCTTAAAAAAGTTTTGTTATCTGAATTTGATTAGGATATGACTCACTCCCTGGTGTCCAACATGCTTTTTCTCATCAGAACTAAGTATTATCAACTTCGTTTCAAAATGATCCAGAACAAGTTGAACTAATACAATACACAGTGACATTCGTTAGAACATGGAAACTTAATAAATATGAGAAAACATTTCTAACATTTTAAAGTTGAATTTATATATCAACTGCGCAGATGATGGTTAGTCCAAATATTGTTAGAACTCCCTCACGATACTAATCTGAGCACCTTCACTTTAATACCACCACCAAATACTAAAATACTACATAAAGTTAAAGATCACTTAACTGCATTCAGTTCCAAATACGCCAAGTGTACTCTTAATTGGGGAAGTCTAAAATTGAATCAAAATACATTATTTAATCAGCTTTCAATGCAGCTCATGAGAACACATTCAACTTCCGTTTGATGATCTGTTGCACTCAGTTCGAACTGGGCGAGTCAAACAAAAATGTTAACAAAAGAAAAATAAATGCCTGCACTCCAAAATAAATTGGAAGATTTTATTTCAAATGAATGTTCTCACAAACTAGAGAACAAAAGATAAATTCCTTCAATGCGTTTGATTGTTAAGTTCAAACATGAAAGAAAAATTATTTAAAACAGATCTTTTGTGTCTGATTTAGGGGTGAATATGTTGACAAAAGAGAAAAGAAGATTTCGTGCATGTCAACTCATTAATCAGCTGCTGGTTCCTCTCGAAAACATTCGCTGCGTTTGGATCATGATTATTAGCTTTCCCCTTTGGAACAAATGGTGCATGAACCCAGGCCTCCTGCTTCAAAGGTAGGGATTTTGCCACTGCACCACAAAAGCTCAACACAAATCTAATACTTTATTTAATCAGCTTTCAATGCAACTAATCAACCTGTCATCGATGTTATTACACCTTTGGAGCTGCTGGGACTTGATTTACGCTTCCTGGCTCAAAAGTAGGGACACTATCACTGTTTCACAGGAGCCCTCCTCAACACAATTTATTTTGGGACACACTACCGTCCTCCAATCTAGCAGCTAAGCCATTGGAGGAAAGCCACAACGCAATCCAGACAGATGCTTTGAATCAATCTGTTCAAATGGGTTATGACAGTATTCGAGAGCAGGTGGCGCTTGACCAGGCTTTCAGGAGCAGAGGTAGTTACACTACCACTGTGCCATTCAACCCTTAAAGCGATCTAGATATTTTCTGATGGACCTGTTCAGAGATGCTAATCCACACCTCTGGGGCAGGCAGGACTTGAACCCGGGCCACTTGGTCTAGAGGTAAACACAATCTAGATTATTTTTATTATCCACAAGAGCTATCACGCACATCTGAGCTGCTTTTCCACCACCAAATTAGCCATGTGGCCAGTTCGATATCTACAAACAAAGCCCACTAAAATGCAATGTAAATGGTCTGATTTGGGAATGGGATCCAGGTAACCGACCATTTTCTCATATTGAATTCAGTGAATTGTCAGATTAATAGGGTTCCCTTATTAGAATCCCACCTATAGCATCCCTGGGGTTCTCTTGTTGTACAGTAGTGGTGTCCCTATCCCGAGATCGAGAGACCTGAGTTCGAGTTCCACGTGCTCCAGGTGTATATAAGAGCACTTCTGCTCCGGAACAAAAACGTTTTTGTTTTAATTCCCAGGTATCCCTAACCCAACGAAACCTTTATTAAATCGTAGCCCATAACTTGCAATTAGATATCCATTGATTAACGAATTGAACAGATTTGTTGAGTTACGATTATAATTTACTCTCGAGTATCCAACGTTTCCTACATAGAGACCATCTATGACATATTCCATTAATTTTCAAAATGTTCCCAGAGAATTCTTAATGAGCATTCAATTAATCTGGAATTCATCTAAATTCCACACTTCACTTCGTTTCTGGATATGAATGATTCTACACGCAAATTCTCTTGAATTCCTTGATGAAACTAATCCTAAATTTACCTCCTCCATATAAGTAATCTGAAGAAATGTCGTGCATGTTTCCCGGAATAATGTTGTACCCAGTCATTTAATGTCGTTGTTGTGACACAAGTTCCCTTCCGCTTACTACCTTCTACCATCTGGGTTTGTTTTTTTTTTACACAGAAGAGATTCGGGAGTCTCGCTTCTACTATCACCGCTAACACTCAACATTTCTGAACCGACATGCCTTTTATGAAATAGATATTACTTGAACCTCGGCCTCGGAGCTTCAGAGATCGGGACACTACCACTGCCCCACTATCAACCAACCATTGACTGTTTTGAACGCAAACTCTCTGAACTCTTCGATTAGATTCTGCTGCAGTCGCCGCGTCCATTAATCCATACATAAACTTTGTGAACCCTTCATTAGATTACATTTGCTAACCCACCCAAGGGGTCGACAGGCTCTTACTAAACTGACACTTAATACATTCAAACCATTGACTGAGCTTGCAATTGCACGCAAACCAATTATACCGAGACGGTTTCCAATTGGGATTAATTTTCCCTTTTGTCTGAGTTTGTTGGTACAAAAAAGTAATCATTTGATGAATAATTTCATCGCTGACAAGGTAATGTGCCATGTAGAAATTCCTAATATCATATCTACCAAAATTGATACAGACATATACAGTCGTGTGTATCTACTCGCATCTAATGCCACGACAATTGGATGTGGAGAAGAAATATCAAGTACAAAGTCTAAATTTGCACAAATTCTAATGTCCAGGTTATGTTCAATTGCTCGAATTATTGTGTCTGGGTGTTTTTAGCTATTCATCAGTTGAACAGACAATTCAGCCATATCTAAATAGATTTATAAAAGCGATTTTTTTTTCATGACGTGGAAAGACTGAGACTGTTCCTGTTCATTCGAGGTTAAGGGGAAATTTAATGGAGGGATTGAAAATGAAAAGGCCATGAGAAGAGACTGAGACCAATGGGTCAGTAACCAAAAGGTACAAATTTAAGATAATTGGCGAAAGATCCAAAGGAGACATTAGCACTTTATAGAGGGAGTGAGATGTGATTGAGATACACAACTTTGAAACGCTTTTTCAAAAAGAACTAGATCATTATTGAAGGAGCGAAATTTGTGGGGTTAAGATATTGGTTAGTTTAATAGAAAAGCATTGTGATGTCTCTTTCCGTGCTGTAAGATTCTATACGGTAGGGGGCTGGGGACTGTTGAAACATGTACATTTCTAATGGAGGGACATTAGAAGTCGGGAAAAGTTTGGAATTTGACACTGAACATTTCAATGTACAGAAGAGACCAGGCTCTGGAGATGACCACGCATTACAAGCACCTCCCTCGATAAGTTGTTAAAACCGCTTTGACTACGTGTTCTCACTCCATAGGGAGTGCCGATGGCGTCCTTGTGTTCTTTTTTTTCCTTGGAACTGGAGCGTGACTGTTCCACGTGGACGGTGACTTGCTCTGTCGTATAAAACCCACAAGTTTCTGAGTGTTGGATATCAGAGTTCCAGTCCTGGGACTTGAAGAGAACTCGGAGATCTCGAACTTACTGTGAGAAAGAGAGAGACGCAGAGCTAAAGAGATTGGCAGAGGCTCAGAAACAGACGCAAACAACTGAAAGAGATACTTTGTGCTTTCGTTTCTCGTTGTCCAATTCAGCACCAAGGTCAGCGACCAAACCTCCAACTGCAGCCTCAAGCAACAACGTAGTGCAGTATCTGGTAAGTCTTTCAACTCTCTTTCGGTCGATAAACTTGTTTCTGGGAAATGCAAAACTGCATCATTTTTAACAGTGTACTTTCCCATGTATTTCCAGACGAATTGATAGTTATTGTGCGTGTGTGTGTGTGTGAGAGAGAGAGAATGAGAGAAATGGGTTTGAGAGATAATAATTAGAATTTCGAGTCGAATACGTCTTATTTCCAAGAAAGATTGAAGGGCGAACTTTGATCCTTTTTATTCCGTCACCCCACATTCCCCCCAAAGTGGACTTCCCTAATTTTTCAGCCAGGAGACAGGTCGGAAACCATTCAGCCGAGTGAGAGACCCTGAGGTAACGGCTTTGTGTGTTGGATTTCAGGACCCGACGCAATGATGATCCGGCTCAGCTCCCACTTCCTGACGCTTTTCGCTCTTCTGAATGTGTTCGGCTCCCGCACAACGGGGTTCGCGGCCCTCGGAACCTCCTCCCACCTGGGGCAAGTTCAATCCCCGCTTTCTCTCCAGCTTCCAAAGGCACTCAATTCCATTTCATTCCCTCACCCCCAGCCCCACCCGCCCCATTAACTTTCCTTGTCTAAAGTGTCCTGAGCGAATGTGGGCAATCCTACATTATTGTGGATTTGAAAATATAGCATTGAACTGTACAGAGAGCTGTTGTGGTAGGGAAGGGAGGAGGTTTGTGGGGAGGTGGCTCATTGTGTAGGTTTAAGGCTGAGATAGATTCTTGTCCAGAGTGTGGTGCTGGAAAAGCACAGCGGGTCAGGCAGCATCCGAGGAGCAGGAGAATCGACGTTTCGGGCAAAAGCCCTTCATTATGAAGATGGATTCTTGACCAGTTAGATCAAGGGTTATCGGAAAGGAGCAGGGAAGTGAGGAGTGTGGAATGAGCTATGATGCTGTTCAATGGGAGAGCAAGCTCGTGGGGCTGAATGGCCTACTCCTGTTCCTCTTTCCTATGGGCTCATCTGCAATCTCGATTGTACATTGCAGAATGTAGACATACACTTACTTGGGGGTGGGATGGCTGGCTCAGCCTCAAGGCCAGAGCTTTGCTATGACAACACACGCTGTTGGGGGTGGGGCGCGGGGAGGATTCGCTGATGATGATCACAACGTCCAGAGTATTTCATTTCATTTCGACTGATATCAATCCATCACATTCAGTGCGTATATAACGCTCATAAATAATTATGGCCACCATACCGAGTAAAATTGTACACATTTCATCTGTGCGGCGGGGGTGGGGGTGGGGGGAGTGGGAAAGAGTCACTGGGAGAATGAGGTGATGAGGTCGGAAATGGGGGACCTCAACATGGATCAATGTTACGATGAATAACCTGTTTATGAGCTGCAGATGTTATAACACTCCTACAGAAACCACAAGTCGCCTTACACTACACTCTGCAGATTGAACAGGGAGTGTGCAATCTGAGATTCCCTCCCGACTCTATCCTGGATTTCAATATCAGTCGATCATTACGTACGATACACGCTGGATAGTAACGCTGAATAATTCCCCCACTGTCCCAGGGTGAAGAGATGGGCATCCATCCGATTGAGATTTTCGCTGTTTATTGCGAAATGCTTTCTTCAGTCTGTCCCGAATGTTGTCGGAGTAGAATTGCAATGATCCTGTGTTGAGCAAAGATTAGATAATTCGAGGTTTGTCCTAATCGGGACGGAGGGGAAATCGTCTGGAAGACTTCAACGATGAAGTAACCAGTGCCTTCAGATAGTGACAAAATCACTTGTGCCTCAAATTGCGTACATATCACCCTTTTATACAATTAGTTTCTGTTATTTTGATACTTTCCATAGTTTGGATTGTCGCCATATTTGGTTCTGTCTAAACTGTTTGTCTGCACTGTCGCCACTGAATTACAGCAACACATTGTGAGCCAGCCTTATGCTGTTTATAATCAGACCCATGTTAATTCGTAATCTGACGCCAGTTATGGCTCCATCATGGCTGACCATAGTTGGACTGACTTTATTTACCTCTGACCTTCAGGCTGCGAAATGCTGTTGGTTTCGATGGACAGTCCAGTGAGGATCAGTCACAATAACCAGTGAGAGCTGATAGTGACGTTTCCCAAAACCCATTGTCAGACAGCGACAAAGTCTATTACCAGTTGTCCGCAAGCATGCCAAGGTGAGAGAATTACATTGCCAATCTTGCATATTTAAACAAAAAACATTCAGAACTGCTCACTATATTGGTCCAGTATAATGATCTACATTAAAACTTAGGAAAAAAAAACAGGTGCAAGTCATTGACACCTTGGAGCCTGTTCCACGTTCAAACTCAATTCGTGATTGATCTGTTTGCAGCCTTATTTCTCTTGTTGAATTTCCCTCCCCAGCCCTATACCCCTTGACTCCTTTTTGATTTAAAAAAAAATCTGTTAGTTCAGATTTGAACATATTCAGTAACTTTGCCTTCAATGCTCATAGGAAGAGAATTCCCAAGAGGCGCAACTGAGAGCAGAATTATCTCCTCATTTCTATCTGAAATGAAATACATTTTATTTATGAACTGTGCCCACTGTTCGATTCTTTTGTCTCCCAAAAAGCGCCTCAGAATCTTTTCCAAGAAGATTGCCTCCCTTTCTGCTGACATCCAGTGAGCACAGGCCCACCTTTATGCCAATGGCAATCTCTTATTCCCATGACTGTTGAGCACATGACTTCTCAGTAGCCATACTGTTTAGGCAAGTGCTGGTATGTGTTTGAATGGTTTATAAATGTCAAGAAGAAACAATTGCAAGGGAAGAGTAGTTGATGTTGGGGGGCAAAGTCCAGAGAACCCTTCCTTTCAGAGACTGATCCAACAGTTCTGCACAAACTGTCCAATACTTTTGTAATTAATCATTTTTCATAAATCTCTCAAAAGTCCTCTATATTAATACTGTCTGTGTGGTTTTTTACATTCCTCCAGAGCAAAACAACATTCAGATGCAATTCTCACCAACGACTACAGCAAACTGCTTGGTGAAATAGCTGCTAGGAAATATCTGGAATCACTGATAGGGAAAAGATACATGGATGCTTGGGGGCAGTGGGGAGTGGCATGGCAGGGACACACTGGGTGTGGGCAGGGGCTCAGCATTGGAGAACATGGAAGATTTTGGGACTTCAAACTGCATCTGAATGTGATTTAACTTTACAATCATGAAGTGTGTAAACAAGAGCATCAACGTCAATCACTCCCCCCTCAATCAACACAAGAGCAATGAGTTGGGGAATGCATTGCATTTCTAAATCTGTTAAATAATAAGATAGTTTAAAGTGATGAGCAAACTACTCCTCAGTAATGTTCACATACAAATGATAACATTTTACAAGTGACACTGAGAAACTGGACATTGTTACACCAAATAGAAAATGCCCTTTTCCATTAGAGGGAGAGGAGAAATGTTTTGGCTGCAATTGACAATAAATTGTCAGTGGTCATAAAAACAAATATAAACCCAATTGATGGTGTGGGGGGGATTGAGCATGCACACACTGAAGAAAGAAAAGATTGGCTGTTCAACAGGAAATGGAGAGTGGACATAAATGGGTCTTTTCAGGTTGGTAAGATGAAATAAGCGGAAGGTATTATGGATTGATGGAACCTCAAATACTTACAAATTATGCAAATAACTTGGATGAAGGAATGTAAGTTATGATTACCAAATCTGATGTTGGCACAAAGATAACTTGGAAAGGAAGTTGTGAAGAGGACATAAAGCAGCTGCAAAAAAATAGGTTGTGAGTCTACAAAGATGTGGCAGATGAATATCATGTGGGAAATGTGAAATTGTCCAATTCAGCAGAAAGAATAAAAAAGCAACATATTCTCTAAATGGTGAAACATTACAGTTTTCTGTCATGAAGGTGTCTTAGTACATGAATCACACAAATACTGGTATACAGATGGCTACAGCAAGTGAATAGGAAAGCTAGCAATGTTATTCTTTACTGTGAGGGGAAGAGAAAAGTGTATAGTATTGATCACTTTATATAAGGCATCATGTAAATTCATTGGAAGCAGTTCAGGGAAGGTTTACCAGACTAATAAGTAATAATATGTAATGAGTGGGTTTATCTTCCAAGGAAAAGTTGCATATTCTAGACTTGAATCTGTTGGACATTGAGAGCATGAGGTGAATTAATTGAAACATAAAATCCTGAGGGTCTTGACGGGGTGAATGTGGAGAGGATATTTCCTTTCATGCAAGAATCAAGAACTAGGGGATATTGTTTTAAATTTAAAGTCCTAGCAGATTTGTAAGACTGAGGTGGATAGATTCTAATTAAGCAAGGAGGTGAAAAGTTATCAGCTGTAGATGGGAATATGGGACTTGAGGTTACAATCAGATCAGCCATGACCTTGCTGAATGGTGGAGGAGACTCAAGGGCTGAATGGTCAACTCCTTATTGTATGTGCTTTACTCACTATGTTAGGGAGCAAGTTAGTTGAATTGTTCAAAATTATGAAGGTTTTTAAAAGCTTAAGAGTGAAGAAACCGTTTGATGGAAGGTTTGATAACCAAAGTGCATCAGTTTAAGGTCATTAGAAAATACGGTTTATCATGTGCTGCAGATTGTCCTGATCCAGCATATGCTGCGTGAAGTTGATGGAAGCAGATTCCAGACTGACTTTCAAAAAGAAGGCATCAAAAAGATGCAGGATATAGAGATAGAGTGGGGAATTAGATAGCTCTTTGAAAGATATTCTAGCGTGGGCTGAATGGTCTCTGTAATGTCAGACTCTGTGACTCAGTGTTTTGATATGGCAACTGTATTGATGAATATTTCCCCAAATTTTTTATTTTAATTGAATCGAAAGGTTGTTCCATTTGAACAAAGATCAAGAGTAAGCCACTTGTCTCTTCAAGCCTGCTCTGCCATTTTATAAGATCACGGTTGATCTGGTTTTAACTCAACTCTGTATTCCTGCACATCATTGATAACCTTTCATCCCCTGGCTAATTAAGCATTTATCTATCTCTGCCTTCAGAATGTTTGAAGACTCTGCATCCATTGCGCTTTCAGGAAATGAATTCCAAAGACTCTTAATCTTCTTAGAGGAAAAATATGTTTCCTCATCTGTCTAAGCTGAACAACACCCTATTTTAGAACTATCACTCCCAGTTCCACCTGACAAGAGGAAACTCCTTTCAATGTCCAACTGGTCAAGTCACCTTAAGATCTTTTATGTTTCAACTAAGTGACGACTGACTCTTTCTCCAGAGGATACAGATCGAGCCGATTTAACTTTTCCTCCAAATCAACTTACTCATTCTAGGGCTTAGTCTAGTAAACCTTTTCTGAGCTGCTTCCAATGCATTAACATCCTTAAGCACCATGACTAGCACTGTACCCAATATTCTAGATGTGATCCTACCAATGCTCTGTATAACTGAAGCATAATCTCCTTTCCATTCTGAATTTAATCATGGCTTCAGCCACTTAACGGAAGAATTCGAATGGAAACGTTTTATCATGTGTAATGTACAGCTGAGGTCGGAGAAGAGGCATTTTGAAACTTTTTAACTGAATCACGTGCTTGGCCTGAACATTTTAGACTGAAGATACTTTTATTTCTGATAACCAGAACCCAGGATGAGCAGAATGCAAGCAAACGTCACATTGATGCTATTTTCCACAAACTGTTGAGGGATCTTCTGAAGAAGGAGCAAGTGGAAGAATTAATCAATAGTTTGCTGAATGACCATACAAGGTACTTTAAATAAATTTGGAGCAATGACAAGATTATAAAATATAGAACATAGAACAATACAGCACAGAACAGGCCCTTCAGCCCTCGATGTTGAACCGACCTGTGAATGATTCGCAGCACCCCGCCCCACACCCCCACCCACCCCCCTCCACCCCACACTATCCCCAAATCATCCATGTGCTTATCTGAGGATTGTTTAAATCTCCCTAATGTGGTTGAGTTGACTACATTAGCAGGTAGGGCATTCCACGCCCTTACCACTCTCTGCGTAAAGAACCTGCCTCTGACATCTGTCTTAAATCTACCACCCCTCAATTTGCTGTGATGCCCCCTCGTACACACTGAAGTAATCATCCTAGGAAAAAGACTTTCACTATCTAATCCTTTGATCATCTTGTATGTCTCTATCAAATCCCCTCTTAGCCTTCTTCTTGCCAATCAGAACAGGTTCAAGTCTCTCAGCCTTTCCTCATAAGACCTTCCCTCCAAACCAGGCAAAATCCTGGTAAATCCCCTCTGCACCTTTTCCAATGCTTCCACATCCTTCCCAAAATATCGGGACCAGAACTGTACACAATATTCCAAGTGTAGTCGCATCAGCGTTTTGTATAGTTGCACCATGATATTGCAGCTCCAGAATTCAATCCCTCTACGAATGAAACCTATCACACTGTATGCCTTCTTAACAGCACTATCCTCCTGGGTGCAACTTTTAGGGAACTATGTATATGGACTCCAAGATCACTCTGCACATGCAGACTGCCAAGAATCTTTCCACTGACCCAGTACTCTGCCTTGCTGTTATTCTTCCCAAAGTGCATCACCTCACATTTAGCTGCATTGAACTCCATTTACCACATCTCAACCCAATTCTGCAGTTTATTCAAGTCCCCCTGCAACCTGTAACACTTTTCCATACTGTCCACTACTCCACCAACTTTAGCGTCGTCTGCAAATTTACGAATCCGTCCACCTATGTCTGTGTCTAAGTCATTTATAAAAAAAGCCAAAGGCTCTGCTATCTCCTCCCTAGCTTCCCAGAGAATCCTCGGATAAATTCCATCAGGCGCAGGGGACTTGTCTACTTTCACTCCTTCTAGAATTGATAACACCTGGTCATAACTAACCTCAATCCTTTCTCGTCTAATATCTCATACCTCATTCTTCTCCTCTACAATATTCTCCTTTTGCTGAGTGAAAATGACCAGAATGTGCCTCAAGAGTCCGTAAGCCCAGATCTACACTGGTACTGATGTCTTTCAATGCAAATCTGTCCTGAGTATGCATGGTATAAAAATTGTGTAGAGAAACAACCAAGACATAGGTTCCTTAATCTAACCCAATATGTGTTTGCCCTGCAGACAGTGTATCCAACAATATATTCAATTTCTCAACTTAAATGACTTGGATGAGGGAGTCGAAGGGTGGGTCAGTAAATTTGCAGATGATACGAAGATAGGTGGAGCTGTGGACAGTGAGGAGGGCATTTGTCGTTTGCAAAGGGACTTAGATATGATGCAGAGCTGGGCTGAGGAGTGGCAGATGGAGTTCAACCCTGCCAAGTGTGAGGTTGTCCATTTTGGAAGAACAAATAAGAATGCGGAATACAGGGTTAATGGTAGGGTTCTTAGACAGGTGGAGGAACAGAGGGATCTTGGGGTCTATGTACATAGATCTTTGAAAGTTGCCACTCAGCTGGATAGAGTTTGTAAGAAGGCCTATGGTGTATTATCATTCATTAGCAGAGGGATTGAATTCAAGAGTCGTAAAGTGCTATTGCAGCTGTACAGGACTTTGGTTAGGCCACATTTGGAGTACTGTGTGCAGTTCTGGTCACCTCACTTTAGGAAAGATGTGGAAACTTTGGAGCGGGTGCAGAGAAGATTTACCAGGATGTTGCTTGGAATGGAGAATAGGTCGTACGAGGATAGGTTGAGAGTTCTAGGCCTTTTCTCGTTGGAACGGCGAAGGATGAGGGGTGACTTGATCGAGGTTTATAAGATGATCAGGGGAATAGATAGAGTAGACAGTCAGAAACTTTTTCCCCGGGTACAACAGAGTGTTACAAGGGGACATAAATTTAAGGTGAAGGGTGGAAGGTATAGGGGAGATGTCAGGGATGGGTTCTTTACCCAGAGAGTGGTGTGGGCACGGAATGCGCTGTCCGTGGGAGTGGTAGAGTCAGAATCATTGGCGACCTTTAAGCGGCATTTGGATAGGTACATGGATGGGTGCTTAATCTAGGATAGAAGTTCGGCACAACAGCTTGGGCCAAAGGGCCTGTTCTGTGCTGTATTGTTCTATGTTAAACACTCATAATCTCTGCTTTTATCACGTCCTTGGTTGTTGCATTACATAGCCTTGCAAAACCAGATGTATACTCTCTATCCAAAGCCTCTCATATTCAATTCAACATGTAAGGCATGGTTCAATGGAGTGTTGAAGGGATGATACACTGTTAGGCATTTTGTCATTTAATATCCCCAGATAGATGTAAAGATCCACTGATCCTATTTGAAAATGGTGAGGGATTTCTTTGTGCCTTGACCAATATTTCTCCTTCAACCAGTATTCATTATCTCACTGCTGCTAGTGGGTCCGTGGTATTGGAAATTGATAAACGTATCTTTCCTTATATTAGTACTTCATCTTAAAGCTACTTAATTGGCTGTGAAGTTCTTTGGAAGGTCTTGAGTTTGTGAAAGGTGGGAAGTAAAAACATGCTCTTCCTAGTTGTTTCATACATGTTTGTCAGTGGCTGTACCATTCATTACTATCTCTGTAGAGACCAGCAACCTTAAAACAATTCACCCTTTCTGTTAATAGTAAAAAGGGTGATAAACGCTTTTTCATATTTTAAGATCTTTCTCTGTAACAATCAGACTGAAAGCGTTATCAGCTAAATACTATTCTTATAGTAAACTTATACTGTCAACTTCAGAACAGAAAATTACCCCTTTACTGTCGACAAAAGAAAAATTCACTTCACAACTACACATAACTCTGCTCTTAAAGTAGGCAATCAGTTTTCCCAGATCCAGACCTAAATTGATCCTTAGCTTGCAAATGCTTGCTTCCTTTGCTTACTTTTATTTCCCAGCCAGGTACCTTTTTAACCCAAGAGCTATCTTTTATGATTACTTTTCCTGGAGGTTCTCCATCTGGCATAGGCTAGGCAAATCTTCCATCCTTGTTGCAAATCCTTCATACATTGTTCCTTTCAACCTGAGCATGGGCACCACTCTGTTTCTGTATAGTGAACCAGACAGACTTTATCAAATTTTATTCATTCCCTCCCCAGGTCCTAATGAAAAGATTGTGATTTTCTCAGGGATATTTCTGAAACTAGGCCCTTCCTCAAAGCCCAACTCCATGATAATGTGAATCACATTGACCTTGTGATGGCTGATTCGCCACATTGAGACCCCAAATCGCTTATCATGAAATTAAATAAAAAAATATGTGTTTGCAACTTCACAATCTGACCATGTTCCAGGGATTTCAGAGATTATAAATCTAATTAATGTGAACAGGACTGTTGCTGCCATTGGTTCATGCGTGAATATTTCCCACCTTCATTCCAATAAAACAACTTACATCTCCCGATAATCTCTAACAGCAATTTCACCCCACCTTGTTGTTGGACAGGGTTAGGAAAAGTTCCAAAGCCCCTTTCATTTTACCTTAGATTAAAATATAAGTAAAGGTAAAGTCACCATAGTTTTATTGGCGTACTTTCCCCTTAGAGAGAACTGATGGTGGTTTAACCTGAGAGTCACAATGCCTCAGGTGAGGAGAGAGTTTGAGACGAAACATTGTTCATAGTCACCTCAGCAGGTGTGGGAATTAAACCCACACTGTTGGAATCATTTTACATTGCAAACGACCTATCCAGCCAACCAAGCTAACCCACCCACAAAATAAAAAGCCACAGCAATCTCATTAAACTTCATGTCTAACGTTTGGAAGAATAATATGGACACTCAAGTCCTGAAGTCTGAGCAATCCTCCTGCTGAAAAATTTGTTCTCAAAACATGTGCACGAAACCTAAGCTTAAGTGTCCTTGTTCCAGTTTAAGCAATGCACTTGCTAATACTTTTCAGAAGTGGGCTTCTTAATAGAGTAGAACTTAGCATTGAATTTTTTTTGTATATTTTTCTTCTAGATTTCCAACTGAATTGATTCAACAATTACTTTTAAGTTATGATTCAATGCCTTTCAAGAGTTAATGGTAACACATCCAGGTAACAGAAAGAATTACCACTGTCATTATTATTCTGAGTATGGTGAACAACTCGTTCTAATTTTCCAGCAGCCAGCAAGATGCAAGGTCAGCTGATACCTTAGACAACCCCTCGCCTGTTGAAAATTATGTCAGTGATACGATTTAGAGTCAGCTTCAAGATTAGGTAGGTATAGATTCTCCCACCGGGATACATGTGAAAGTCCTGGAGAATTTTCAGTAAGTGCAATTGTACTTTGTTTTAATGTAAATGAATACTCACTAACTATCAGTTTCTCACAGGTTTGGTCAGTACAGTACAGCAAAGGAGTTTTTTCTGCTTTGTAACTTCCTGCAGGTACGATATGGTTTATCATCTGAGAGATTGCCTTAATAATTCATTTGTTCACTAATGTCCTGTCAAAAATGAAATCTAGCATCCATTCCCAGTCTGACTTCAACATACCAGTGTGGTTAATAAGCCACTCAGTTGTATTGGAATAATGGTTCAAGGAGAAGGTGCACGAATGTTGTCCGAAGACAACTAAAGACTCAAAATAAATGCTGACCTTGACAGTGACACCTACATCCTGAGAATCAATTAAAAAGAGAACAGTTCCATTCATTGAAATGGGTTTGCAATCTGTGTGATGATGCATCTGGAAATAAAATTCTGTTCACAATGCTCTGGAAATAACAATATTTTATCAAAGCTACTTTAGAGAGGCTTTTTGTAGATAAAAGGATAAATTCATCAACCTCGTGCTCTGAGCTGCGAGCTATGCTAAAAGGGAATATGAGTCACAGCCAGAGATACAATAGGGTAGCTTGTATTACTGGGAGTAATCTCTCTGACTGCCATGCTTGAAGGTGCTTAATGCTCTGTACAGCTTCCTCTGGAATAGACTGTAGTTACTCCTGTCAGATATTTTGCTATAAAGTAATTGAGAAGTGATGAAGCATTTTTCTCAAGTGGTCTATATCAGCGAGTAATGTTCAGGTTGGACTATGTTTGGGAAATATTATAGAATTAAAATTAAAGGTTTCATCATTGCGATATTTCCTACTAATATCCCCATACACATTTGCAGTCAATGCCTTACTTTCCTGAGATTTATTGTGAGCAGTGGCAGACTTAAAACTGACCTGATTTTAGAGAGTAGGACTCCATCAATTTGACTTTTTCATTTAATCTTTCTTGGGATGTGAGCATCCCAGGCAAGGCCAACAATTGTCACCCTTCTCTGGGTGCCTTGAGCTGAGTAACTCCGGAGGCCACTTCAGAGCCAACTGTATTGCTGTTGGTCAGGAGTCACATGTAGCCTGGACCATGCAAGGATGGTAGATTTCCTTCCTTAAAGGGTGTTACTGAAACAAAGCTTTTGTGACAGTTGATAATTTCATGGTCTCCGCTACTGTGATGAGTTTACCAATTCCAGAATATTTAGTTAATTGAATTAAATTTCCCCCAACTGTTGTGGTTGGGATTTGAATCCATCGCTACAGAGCATTAACATAGATATCAAGGTTACCAGTCCAGTTACATTACCATGCCACCATTTTCTATTCCTGCCTTGGCTAATTAAATCTATCAAAGCACCTCCTCTGGGGAGCCAATTGAATGACAATTTTTTTTTGAAGTGTAAAATTATTTGCTTTTCTTTCCCTTTATTTAACAAAGTATTTGTTGATTACTCAGTCTGTCATCTGCTCCGTTCCTGTTTCTAGATTAAATAGGGGATCATTTTAATCTTTCTTCAAGGCAAGTGGAAGCAGTTAGATGTTCTGTACCATTTTTAAATGCTGCTAAATTTACAATTGATAAATAAAATGTGGAAAGAAATTGACCAGGATATAAAATGACTAACCAACCAGATTGCATCAGTCCCCTGATGGATGGGCCAGATTAAAGATTTCCATCTTGCCTCTCCCAACCAAATGTAAACTAAATAGTTGCAAGTGAGCTTGGCCACACTTGCCTTAAAAAGCAGATTGTGAAATGAATACTTAGAAGATTTGTTGGTTCAATTCCTGATCTAGAGACTGGAGCACGCAAACTAAACAATGTTCTTGATGCAATTTTAAGGGAGTACATAGCTCTCTGAAGTGCGAACTTTTATTTGTCATGTTGAAAGGAGTTCCCTGCTGTAGTGATTCTACTGAAATCAGCTTGGTAGACCTCTTGGAATATGTGTTCCCTGATTGGGGCTTTTATTTTGGTCAAACAGGGAACCCTGGCTGACAGATATAAACAGGAATGTCAGGGGTTCTGTTCACTGAGACCTGGCATGAGAAAGCTCGTATATCAAGTACTATGTACATAGTGTCATAGAGTCATAGAGATGTACAGCATGGAAACAGACCCTTCGGTCCAAACTGTCCACGCTGACCAGATATCCCAACCCAATCTAGTCCCACCTGCCAGCCTCCATATCCCTCCAAACCCTTCCTATTCATGTACCCATCCAAATGCCTCTGAAATGTTGCAATTATACCAGCCTCCACCACATCCTCTGGCAGCTCATTCCATACACGTACCTACATGTCAATAAAGGGGGGCTTTATGAAAGGATATGACCTTTATAGAGTTGTTTTACCTGCCCTCTCTGAGGTCGAGGTAAATTACCCAGTGGAAGAACAGTAGAGAAGCGGGAGAATTCTTCCTTGTACCTGGACCAAAATTTATCATTGTCAAGAATTTTTATTAAGTTGTAATTTATTTGAGTTAATAAGGCCTAAATTAACATAATTTTTCTCAAAGATTTCTTAGTGAAATGGACAGTGAAGGGGGGGGGGGGGGGGGGGGGGGGCTACAATTTCACTGAATGTATTGAGTCTCTGACTCGAGAAAGACGTACACTGACTAATAGCTGCTCTTTCTGTTTTAAATAGAATCTCTGAAGACCTCCGAATTATTGAGCTGAAAACTACATACCTTTTACCTTTATTAATCAGGAGAGAACGCATCAGACTCCAAAGCGAGTATGTTGTGTAGTGAAAGTCTTGGTGACCTATTTAGTTCCTTGTAAATGAGAGTCACCATTCATTCACTACAAATAACATCCTTTTTTGGTCAACCTTTTTCTAAAAGTTGTATATATCTCTTAAATATAGATTGACAATGTTACTCTTCTATACTGCCCTAAGGAGAAAGTGAGGACTGCAGATGCTGGAGATCAGAGCTGAAAATGTGTTGCTGGAAAAGCTCAGCAGATCAGACAGCATCCAAGGAGCAGGAGAATCGACATTTTGGGCATGAGCCCTTCTTCAGGGCCTTCACCCCTAATAAATGTATTGAATGCAGTACGTGAAAGACACACTGTATTAACTTGCATTGTAAACGTACCCATTACACTCAAGGCTGTTAATGAGTTCTCAATTGTCATCACTTCTGGACTATAAACTTTGAATTATATCTCTGATGTATTAAGTCGTATATAATTTGTTTCCCTTTGTCTTCCTCTAGTTGCAAGGGAAACCTTCATGTCAAAGGGACCCAATACATCAGGATGGAATTTGTGTTATTTGCTTAAAACTTACCAGCTGGTGGACTGCATTCAGTTTTGAGGGAGCACCTCAGGAAGGAGACATTGGCCTTGCAGGGGCTGCAGTGCAGATTCACAATTGTGGCAGTGTCCCTAATTCTTGGACAATAGGTCTGGGTCAAGTCCCACCCACTCCAGAGATGTGTCTGAACAAATGGATTGAAACTATCGAGTACGGACATAAAGGGAGTTAAACTCTGAGGAAAGGTTTGCGGCTTTTGGAATATTGACTGAAAAGTGCAATAGCAAGTCAACATAAAGTGACAAATATTCACTGGTGCATAACATGTGTAAAAAGGGTCAACAGAATGATCCATAGATAAAACTGTCAAAGTATGGTTGCAACTACAGGTCACAAATTCATTACAGAACAGACAGAGGCCTTTCAGACCATCACATCTGCACTGGCTCTCTTTACTGATTTAACTTAAAGTTAATTTACTTTTCCCTGTAGCTCTGCAAATTGTTTCTATCTATAAATAACAAAGAAAACTACAGTACAGTTCAGGCCCTTTGGCCCACAATGTTGTGCCGAGGATTAAACCTAATCTAAAATAAAATAATCTAACTTAATCACCACTCAATTCACTGCTATCCATGTCCATGTCCAGCAGTTGTTTAAAGTTACTTAATGACTCTGCTTCCACCACCACCGCTGGCAATGCATTCCATGCGTTCACAGCTCTCTGCGTAAAGAACCTACTTCTGTTGTCTCTGCTATACCTTCCTCCTAACACCTTAAAACTATGAGCCCTTGTGGCAGTCAATCCTGCCCTGGGGAAAAGTCTCAGGCTATCAACCCTATCCATGCCTCTTATTATCTTGTTCACCTCGATCAGGTCACCTCTCTTCCTCCTTATCTCCAGAGAGAAAAGTCCAAGCTTAGTCAACCTCTCTTCATAAGATAAGCCCTCCAGTCCGGTCAGCATTTTGGGAAACCTTCTTTGCACCCTCTACAAAGCCTCTGTATCTTTTCTATAAGAGGGCAACCGGAACTGGACACAATATTCCAAGTGCGGTCTCACCAGGGTTTTATAGATTTGCAGCAAAACCTTGCAGCTCTTAAATATGATCTCCCTGTTCATCAAAACTAAAACACCATATGCTTTCTTAACAACCCGATCAAATTGGGTGGCAACTTTAAGGGATCTATGCAATTGAATACCAAAAGCCCTCTGTCCCTCCACACTGTCAAGAATCCTGTCTTTAATCCTATATTCAGCATTCAAGTTCTTCCTTCCAAAATACATCACTTCGCACTTATCCATCTGCTATTTCTCAGCCCAGCTCTGCATCCTGTCAATGTTGTTTAGATTAGATTAGATTAGATTAGATTACTTACAGTGTGGAAACAAGCCCTTCGGCCCAACAAGTCCACACCGCCCCGCCGAAGCGTAACCCACCCATACCCCTACATCTACATTTACCCCTTACCTAACACTATGGGCAATTTAGCATGGCCAATTCACCTGGCCTGCACATCTTTGGACTGTGGGAGGAAACCGGAGCACCCGGAGGAAACCCACGCTGACACGGGGAGAACGTGCAAACTCCACACAGTCAGTCGCCTGAGGCGGGAATTGAACCCGTGTCTCAGGCGCTGTGAGGCAGCAGTGCTAACCACTGTGCCACCGTGCTGCAGCCTGCAATAGCCCTCAATACTATCAACGGCACGTCCAACCCTTGTGTCATTGGCAAATTCACGAAGCCACTCCTCAACTTCCTCATCCAAGCCATTTATAAAAACTACAAAGAGCAGAGGCCCAGGAACAAATCCCTGCGGGTCACCACTGACCTCCAGGCAGAATGCTTTCCATCCATAACCACTCTCTGCCTTTTGTCAGCCAACCAATTCTGAATCCAGATAGCCAAATCTCCCTGTATCCTATATGTCCTGACTTCATGAATGAGCTTACCATGGGGACCCTTAAGAAATTCCTTACTGAAGTCCAAAGGCACCACATCCACTGCCTGAACTTTGTTAACCTGTCTCGTCACCTCCTCAAAGAACTCAATAAGATTTGTAAGACATGACTTGCCCCTCACAAAGCCACGCTGACTGCCTTGAAACAAAGATCTTCACCACCAGCTTAGCAACCTCCTTTCTCACTTCCCGGATAAATCTGGTCTGGCCCTCAGCTCTTATCAATTTTAATGTTTGCCAAAATTAAAACTGGAAATCTGGAATCGATTGGTATCAGGGAGCAAACTCTCCTGTGGTTTAAGCATACTTGACACATACGAAGATGGTTGTGGTTATTGGAAGACAGTCATCTAAGCTCCAGGACATCTCTGCAGGAGTTCCTTAGGGTAGTGTCCTACGCCCAACCATCTTCAGCTGCTTCATCATTATAAGATCAAACGTGGGGATGTTCACCAATGATTGCACCATGTTCAGCACCACTGGCAACTCCTCAGATACTGTAGCAGTCCATGTTCAAATGCAACAAGATCTGGACAATATCTAGACTTTGGCTGAGAAGTGGCAAGTAACACTCATGTCAGACAAATGCTAGGTTCTGACTATTAGCATGCGATGAGAATCTAAACACTACCCCATGACATTCAATGGTGTTATCATCAATGAATCTCCCACTTTCTCTATCCTGGGGCTTATCATTGAACAGAAACTCACCACATAAACACAGTGGCTACAAGAGCAGGTCAGAGGCTAGGAATACTGCGCCGAGTAACTCACCTCCCGATTCCCCAAAGCCTGTCCACCATCTACAAGGCACAAGTCAAGAACACTCCCCACCTGCCTGGATGGGTGCAGGTTTAACAACACGCAAGGCGTTTGACACTATCCATAATCATCCAGCCCCATCACATTCAGTAGCAGCAATGTGTACTATCAACAAGATGAACTGCAGAAATTCACCAAAGATTCTTAGACATCATCTTCCAAACCCATGACCAAGGACAAGAATAATGACCAAGGATATGGGAACATCACTAACTACAATTTCACCTTTAAGCTACTCACCATCCTGACTTGGAAATATATCTCCATTCCTTCACTGTTTCTGGATCAAAATCCTGGAATTCCCTCCTGAAGGGCATTGTGGGTCAACCCACAGCAGGTGGACTGCAGCAGTTCAAGAAGTAAGCTCATCCCCACCTTCTCAATTGCAACTACGGACGAGTAATAAATGCTGGGCCCAGCCAGCGACACCCACATCCCATAAGTGAATTAAAAAAACACAGTTCCACATTGCTGGGTAGTCCAACATTTATTGTCCATCCCTTGGAATTTTTTCAGCTGTGATCTGCACATTTTGCTTAGCGGCCATTATCTGCAATTGCTGATTTTCATTCTTCCCATTGTATTAGCCTCCAATCTTCATTTGTCATCTACCTGGCACCTCACATTCATTTGATCCTCTCCTTCTGCTGTCATCATTCTAGCTGTCACAAATTATTCAGACCTGATGGTGCCAACCTTTTGTTTGGTATAGATTGACTCATCAAGATCAAGTCTGACTTCTCTCCATCTTTATCGACTTCCCTTGCTTCTTCCTAGCCAAACACTTATACACAAATACATTCTGTTTCTGAAGTTAGAGTACTTTTCCTCACACTGAACATCTTTCTTTTCTTTTATGTGGTGCCCTTGACAATATGTACGTCCTGTACTCTGGCTTTAATCTTTCTACTGGTCTTCTGAAAATACTTAATTGTTATTATTGCTTGGCCTGGTATATCATTCAACATAACACAGTGCCTCTCCCTGATTTCTGCACACAAATTGTCACTCTTTCTGGTGAACACTGAAACAAACTATTCATTTGGAACCCTATCTACATCCTCTGGCTTCATGCACAAATTAATATTTTGTTCCTTAATGGATCATACTGTTTCTCTAGCTATACATTTATCCTTAATGTACTGGTAAAATAACTTCGGATTTTCTGTTACTTTACCTGCTCATAATCTTTCCTGCATCCTTTTTCCCCTGCTAATTTCCTTTTAAAATTCCCCTTGCTTTTCCATATTCCTTTTGGTCTTTTCCCATTTTGAGCCCTTGGTATCTGCCAAAAGTGTCCTTTTGTCTATAGATCTTTAATATCCATGGTTTACTGAATTTGTTAGTCCCACCCTGTATCTTTATTGGAAGACTCTGGGGCTTTGCTCCCTCTATTTCAATCTTGAATGCTTTCTACTGCTCTGACGTAAGCATCCGAAAACCATCTGGCTACATCATAACTGATCTAATTAAAATTGGCCTTGCCCAGTCTAGAACTTTATTTCACGCACATCCTTGTCCATGAATCTATTGCATTAAACGGAAAATAATCTATGTTCATAAGGCAATTTTGAAAGATCATATAAACATCAAAATGGATCATTTATCCTATTTTCCAAACAATATTCATTATGGACACTCAAACCCAGTGACATATTACAGCAAGTTTAATTCTTATAACTTCTGAGTTAACTTATGAGGTTGAAAGTTCTTTCCTTTAAGACTTCCTGCATACTTATCAAATGTGATTCTCTGCAGCTCTCACTGAGAAACTATAATGCAAGTTAACCCATTGGCTTTTCTCAGTGAATATCAAGAGAAACTTAGGGTGTCCCCCAGTTCTGCTCCTTAGATTGCTAAAAACAATCTAAACAAATTATTTCCTGCCTGAAGATTTCAATAAACTCACTGCCCTTCTGTAGGTTTCAGTCGTTTTTGTTCTGAACTCAAATGGTGAATGTTTCACTTGTTTCTCCGTGTGTCACAGTAAACATTTGAGTGAACATTTAAAAACAAAATTAACTCCCTAAATAGCTTGCTAGTCATTTGAATGAAATCACTTGTTTCTTGGAATTATGTTTGAACAGACTCTTGAAATATTACTTTCTTCCCTCTTAAATAAAGCCCCTTCACAGAGCTAAAACTAAAGACCATTTAAAAATACAAGAGAATACAAATTCTCAAATGATAATATTTTCAAAAATTTTAATCTAAGGGACTCCCACTTTTGATGGTATCATTTTTCAATTGTCCAGAATTAAATATTTAATGAACTCATTAATTTTCCAGAATTAACTAATGCCAATCTCTTGTATGCCGATGCTGCTCCTTTTACAAGGTCATACTGTCCTTGACATTTTTTTCAGTGATGTCATAAAAGCAGCGATTCTGAAAGGTTTAGAGTTGGAGGGTTTTATGGCCAATTTGATTATTGCTAACAGATACTGCCTCACACAGAAGGATTTCAAGTCTTTTTCAAAAACCTGTACAATGAAAGTGGAGTCCCCAGTTCTCCAAGCTCAGCTTAACTCTGTCTTGGATTGGTTTGAGCAAGCAGTTGGTTGTTGTGAAGATGCCATACACAAAGAAGCAGGTCCATGCAGATCTTCCCTCTCTCTGAAATCTCTCCTGCAAGACCCCGTTTTTGGTTTTACTTTGTGGGCTAAGGAGTGATTATAGGGATTGTTGCAAGTATTTAGAACAGCATCATTTAGTTGGAATAATCTGTTGGGTTTTCAGATAGATTAAGTTATTCTGTATTCCATTCTCTTTTGTTCATGTTTCATTCAGTAATCTTGCGAACAAATTCTGTTTTGTTGCAAACTAAGTGGTTGGGCCAGCTGCATAACTCCTGGGATATCGACTTGAAACAACTAGCAAAATTATGGTCTGGGCTACTTCCTTCAAATGTTTTGAGGGTGTCTGGCCTGGTCCATAACACCTTTCTTTGCCCCATATCCCTGTACTGTATTTCCATCCAAATAAACATCCCACGCCCTCTTGAATGCTTCAATTGCAACTATCTTCACCATATTTTCAGGTAGCACATTGCATACTCTAAATAATCATGTCTGAATTTTTTTTTCTCACATCACCCTTGTTTCTTTGGAAATTGTTTAAAATCTGTGTCCTCTCATTCTTTTTTTCTTTTCTGTGTGGGAACAGCTTCTCACTGTCTGTTCTGTCCAACACACACATGATTTTAATAGTCTCCAGCAAATATCCTCTCAGCGTTCTTCTCTCCAAGGAGAACACTCCCAATTTCTTCAGTCTTGGGACCGGGTGGAGTTATGGGGAGATGATGGCTTGTGGTATTATCACTGGACTGTTAATCCAGGGACCCAGATAATGTTCCAGGGACCTGGATTCAAATCCAACCACAGCAGATGGTGGAATTCAAATTCAATAACTATCTGGAATTAAGAATGTAAGGACCACTATAAATCTATTGCTGATTTTCTGAAAAAAACCTTCTGGTTCACTAATGCCCTTTAGGGAAGGAAACTGTCATCCTTCCCTGGTCTGGCCTACAAGTGATTCCAGACCCAATGCAATGTGGTTGACTCTCAACTGCCCTCTAGGCAATTAGGGATGGCCAGTAAATGCTGCCTAGCCAGCGATGCCCTCATCTTGTTACAGAATAAAGGAAAAAAATCTACCCATACAACTGAAGTTTCTCATTTCTGGATGAATTCCTGTAAGTTGCTTCTGTACTCTTGCTAATAAATTCATATCTTTCCTCTAATGTGCTGCTTACAACTGTACACAATGCTCCTTTGGGTGGCAGTGGGCTCAGTGGTCAGCACAGCGCCAGGGACCCATGTTTGATTCCACCTTAAGATGAATGTCTATGTGGAATTTGCACATTCTCATTGTGTTTTTGTGGGTTTCCTCCAGGTAGAACAGTTTTCTGCCTCAGTCCAAAGATGTGCAGGTTGATTGAATTGGCCATGATAAATTGTCGATAGCATCCAGAGATGTGCAAGCTAGATGGACTAGCCATGGTAAATGCAGGCTTACAGGGATAGGGTAGGTCTGTGTGGGATGATCTTCAGAAGGTTGGTGTGGACCTGATGGGCTGAATGGCCTGCTTCTACACTGTATGGATTCTATGAGCATCTTAGGTCTAACAAATTTTCTTGTACAAGTTCAATGTCATCTCCTCACTCTTGCACTCTATGCCCCTATTAATAAAGCTGACAACACAGCATGCTTTCAAAATTAGCCTCTCCACCTGTCCTGCCACCTTCAATGATCTGTGCAGATATGCACCTCCGCTACACCTGCACCCTTTTACAATTATATTCTCTATTCTTTATTGTCTTTCAATGTTCTTCTGACGAAAGTGCATCATCTCACGTGTATCTGCACTGAACATCATTTGTCACCTATCCATCCTGACTTACCACTTTGACAGGAGAAAGTGAGGACTGCAGATGCTGGAGATCAGAGCTGAAAATATGTTTCTGGAAAAGTGCAGCAGGTCAGGCAGCATCCGAGGAGCAGGAGAATCGACCTGCATGTCCTTGGTGGAGTCGGAGGGGGGTTGAAATGTTGAGCCATGGGGTGGTTGGGTTGGTTGGTCCAGGTGTCCCAGAGGTGTTCTCTGAAACGTTCCGCAAGTAGGCGCCCTGTCTCCCCAATATAACGGAGGCCACATCGGATGCAGTGGATACAGTAAACGATGTGTGTGGAGGTGCAGGTGAATTTGTGGTGGATATGAAAGGATCCCTTGGGGCCTTGGAGGGAAGTGAGGGGGGAGGTGTGGGCGCAAGTTTTGCATTTCTTGCGGTTGCAGGGGAAGGTGCCGGGAGTGGAGGTTGGGTTGGTGGGGGGTGTGGACCTGACGAGGGAGTCACAGAGGGAGAGGTCTTTTTGGAATGCTGATAGGGGAGGGGAGGGAAATATATCCCTGGTTGTGAGGTCCGTTTGGAGGTGGTGGAAATGACGACGGATGATACGATGAGTTGATTTCAGTGAGCCTGACGTTACCACTTTGACAAGTCGTTTTGGAGTTCCACACTGCCACATCTTACAGTTACGATTCTTCCACGTTTGGTGTAATTTGCAAACTTTGAAATTTCCCTCTGCACACCACAATCCAAAACTGTTAATATGCATCAGAAACGGTAAGGGTCCCAATACCAACTCCTGGGGAATTCCTCTACACACCTTCCTCCTGTCTAAAATATATCCATTGATTGACCCAGTAATTCAAAGTTGCGGTCAGCTATACTAATTCTTCCTTGATGGTCGTCTTTTACAAGTCAGAACTATGAGCACAATTTCAACTGAATACGTTTGACATTCTATTCCATGTAATAGTTACTCATTCGAAAGTGAACACACATATACAGATCACCAAACTATGGAAAGCCCCAAGAGATTAATTAAATGCTCTAAACCTTGTAGTGGATTGACTTTAGAATAGGGGCATTATTTATCAGACTAAGCAGACATTAACCACATTGAATTACCATCCACCTTATGATTAACATCCAATATAAAGAAATGTGAAAAGGTTGGTGTTGGTGAGGAGAAAATAACATTAGTGCCATGTAAGTGTCAAACACTGCCCACTTTCAATGAAAGACCATCCAACCACGTTCTATTGTTATGAAAGAACAGTCCTGAAGAAAGATCACTGGACCCAACATGTTAACTGTACCTTGTCTCCACAGTTACTAACCATGATGGAGAGGTGTCAGTGCTGGACTGTGGTGGACAAAGTTAGAAGTCACCAAGTTATAGTCCAACAGGTTTATCTGAAATCATAAGCTTTCAGAATGCTGTTCATTTGGTCAGGTGAAGTGTTCAAATAAATCTAGGACTATAACCTCCAGTCGTGTAACTTCTGACTTTGTCCACAGATGCTGCCAGACCTGCTGAGTGTCTCTAGCAATTTCTATTTATGTTTCTATTGTTATGATCCTAGCTGATGGTCAGACCCCAGGATGAAACTTCAGCATCTGCAGTATCCACTTCCACCTCAGGGAGATTACCATCAAGGTATGATGTCACAGACATCCCTCACCAGTTTCATCGAGAACTTGTATATTAGCTGTAGAGAAACTTACACGAGAGTCCATATTTCAGGCATAAACCCTTATCGGGTTCCTGATGACGGGCTTATACCCAAAACATTGATCCTCCTGCTCCTCGGATGTTGCCTGACTTGCTGTGCTTTTCCAGCAACACACTCTTGACTCAAAGGGCTGAATGTCATAAGAAATGTTCCTTTTTCTTACGGCTATACGAAAGCCTATGTTAAAACAGGGAGAATTCCAGCTTTACTAAGTGATATAAGTGATGATTGGTTAACATAATCAAACAAAATAAACTAGGTTACATTTAAGAATGATGAGCATGATTTCAAGTCCCACTGCAGGGGCATCTCTATTTATTGACTTAATTTTCTTTTCTCTCAAATAACTTACACATGACCAACCCCGCCTTCCCTTAATGATAAAGCTAAGTGAAGATTCAAGGCATACAATACATCCCACCAAGATTGAAACTACGAGGAGCAGTGTTCATATCAGCTGTGGCTTTCTGTGCAGCCCTCCTGCTCTCAGAGGAAGGAAGAGTGGGTCCAAGTGCTGCTCCAGAGTCTAGCACACAGTATCTAGATCTCAATACTAGACTGATGTCATACCACACTGTTGAACATTCAGCTGTCCAAATCAACCTTCAAATTAATCACCTACCTGCCCTTTCAAGTGAATATAAAAGATCTCACAGCACATTTTGGACAATGGTGGGAGAAAAGACATTTTGTCAAAGTTTTACAAACTGTTGTCGTCGGGATTATTTGCAGGATTACCAATTCAAGGGGAAACCAACATTTAGACTGCATGAAAGGAGAGTGATGGTTGGTTAGTAATTGTTTGCCCTCTCAAAAAATATTAGAATCTTCAACAAAATGTGTTTTTTTCAGCAATACTCAAGTTCAATACGACCTAATGGCTGTCAGGGAAAGAGGGTTCTCCCCAGTGTCATAGCTCTGGATATCTGATCCTCTGTCAATATTATGATAACAGACCATCTGGTAGTTTTAATATCTTCCCTTACATTGAAATAATGATCACATTCCTGAAATACCCATGTGGATTGTGACATCTCGAGGTCACAAAACTGCTTGAGAGATAATTTTCAGAAAAGTCTCCCTTTCTTGCTATGGGATCTTTCACTTCCACCTGAGAGGGCAGGCAAACTTACTGACACCCAAAAAAAAAGCACCTCCGATAGTGCAGCACCTTATCAGTACTGCACTAGGAAAACTGGCTGAGATATTGCAGACTCTCTTGATTGGGGGCTAGATTTGCAGGAAAGAATGTCTTCAGCTGAATCAAGACAAGCAGTTGAATGACACCTTTACTAACACCTTCCACCCAACCTCAAATTTGCCTGGACCATCTCAGACTCCTCCCTCCCCTTCCTAGACCTCTCCATTTCTATCTCGGACGACCGACTCATTATGGATGCTTACTATAAACCGACTGACTCCCACAGCTACCGAGATTACACCTCCTCCCACCTCCCACCCTGCCCCCTGTAAAAATGCCATCCCATATTCCCAATTCCTTCGTCTTCGCCGCATCTGCTCCCAGGAGGACCAATTCCAAGACCAAACAACCCAGATAGCCTCCTTCTTCAAATGCCGCAATTTCCCCTCAGATGTGGTTGACGATGCTCTCCACCGCATCTCCTCCACTTTCTGCTGCTCCGCCCTAGAACCCTGCACCTCCAATCACCATCATGACAGAACCCCACTGGTCCTCACCTACCACCCCACCAACCTCCAGATACATCGCATCAGCCTTCGTCATTTCCGCCACCTCCAAACAGACCCAACCCCGATCAGCATTCCGGAAAGACCACTCCCTCCGCAACTCCCTCGTCAGGTCCACATCCCCCACCAACCCAGACTCCACACCCGGCACCTTCCCCTTCAACCGCAAGAAATGCAAAACTTGCACCCACACCTCCCCCCTCACTTCCCTCCAAGGCCCCAAGGGATCCTTCCATATATGTCAGAAATTCACCTGGGCCTCCACACACATCATTTACTGCATCTGCTGCACCCGATGTGGCCTCACATACATTGGGGAGAAGGCCGCCTACTTGCAGAGACGTTTCAGAGAACACCTTTGGGACACCCGCACGAACCAACCCAATCATCCCGTGGCTCAACACTTTAACTCCCCCTCCCACTCCGCCATGGACATGCAGGTCTTTGGCCTCCTCCATCGCCAGACCATGGCAACACGACACCTGGTGGAAGAGCACCTCATCTTCTACCGAGGAACCCTCCAGCCTCAAGGGATGAATGCAGATTTCTCCAGCTTTCTCATTTTCCCTCCCCCCACCTTTTCTCAGTCCCAATTCTCAGACTCAGCACCGCCTTCTTGACCTGCAATCTTTTTCCCGACCTCTCCGCCCCCATCCCCTCTCCGGCCTATCACCCTCACCTTAACCTCCTTCCACCTTCGTATTCCCAATGCCCTTCCCCCAACTCCCTCCTCACTACCTTTTATCTTAGCCTGCTTGGCCTCCCCATTCCTGAAGAATGGTCTATGCCCGAAATGTCAATTCTCCTGTTCCTTTGATGCTGCCTGACCTGCTGCGCTTTTCCAGCAACACATTTTTAAGCTCTGCTCTCCAGCATCTGCAGTCCTCACTTTCTCCTCCCTGAATGGATAGATGCTAGCCAAGAGTTATCTGTTTTGGCATGTACACCACCTGCCATCACATTGATCATACAGAGCATCAGATGGATAAAAACAATGAATTACAGCATTAAAAATGAAATATGTTTAAAATTCTCTAACACAGTGACAGAACGTACCTTTCAATAATCAAATAATGGCAGAATGTGATTTTCAACTGGCATAAAGTGTTCAATAATTTAATCAAACAGAACAGTGTGTTATTTGGAGTGGAGATGAAATAATGAATGTTTTGCAATATTCCATCCTGCCAGGTGTACACATTATTCTGTTGCCCTTCAGACAGCCTGTCCTCTCATACAGCTCTGGTCACAACCATCAAACCTTCATAGTGTCAGCTTTCAGATTATGAATCATTTTATCAACCTCTGCCTTTGACTTAATTTTCCAGTAACTTCCTGGAAATTCTAGTTTAATATCTTCAATTTTCTTTATTTTATTGTCTTGCTCAAGGATTTCTTTTGAAAGTCTTTTTTTGTTCTTTCAGTCTGTTTCATCCACTCAAATGTATTCTTTATTCCTGCAATAGCTCTTCCTCTGGTCTTTTCTCCCCTTCTCTCCTGACAGGGCTGATTAAACTATCTTGCATTGCAGATCTATAGCTAAGTTTAGATCAGAGTGGTGCTGAAAAAGCACAGCAGGTCTGGCAGCATCCGAGGAGCAGGAAAATCAACGTTTCGGGCAGAAGCCCTTCATCAGGAATAGAGGCCGGAAGGTTCCAGGGTGGAGATGCTTTTCCAGCACCACTCTGATCTAAACTCTGATTTCCAGCATCTGCACTCCTCACTTTTGCCTAGTTCTACAGCTAACACAATTGTTCTAGTACCTCATTCAAAGTGTGACAATAGTTGGGGGGAAGATTACCAGTGGCACAATGGCTCAGTGGTTAGCACTGCTGTCTCACAGCACCAGGCTCCCAGGTTTGATTCCAGCCTTGGGTGACTGTCTGTGTGGAGTTGGCACATTCTCCCTGTCTCTGCATGGGTTTCCTTCTACAGTCACAAAGATGTGCAGGTTAGGGTGAATTGGCTGTGCTAAAATGCCCATAGTGTGAGGTGCATTAAACAGAGGGAAATGGTTCTGGTAGGCTACTCTTCAGAGGGTCAGTGTGGACTTGCTGGGTTGAAGGGCCTGTTTCCACGCTGTAGGGAATCTAATTTATCACATGTAAACATTTTCCGAACAGGACTAGTGCTTTTGATTCTTCAGCAAGGATAGTCCTGGAGTGGGGTGAATGCAAATTCATCAGAAAACTACTGAGGACTTTGAGGGTTAATTTGTGAGGACAGGCACACAGGGCAGAATTGTATTATCTTGACTGCAGAAGATGAAAGGGTAACTTTATTGAAGTGTTTAATCTATTTAAAGAAAATAGTTGGGGTTTCAAGATAAACTGTTTTCTCTCATGGTGGAAAGGGAATGCAACGATAAAATTAAATCAAAATCATTCAGAAGTGGTCACTGAAAGCTCTCCTTCCTTCACAAATGAAAAGAAATGCAAATCTGGAATTCACTTCCTCAGAAAGCTGTGCCTGATTGTCAATTGAAATTTCCAAAACAAAGAATGACAAACTGTTGTTCGGCTGAGGTCGCACGGGACAATGGATAAAGGCAAGTCGATACAGTTCGAATACAGATCGATCGAGTTCTGACTGAATGGGACAACAGGCTGGAGGGAAAGAATGACCTCCCTCTGTTTTGATGTTCCTATCTCTCAAATGCAGAAGCAATTTACTAGAACTGGTTTCAGGAGAGAGAAACTTCAGCTATGAAGATCGGTTGAAAATGTTGGGAGTGTACTCTCCAGACAGAACAGGGCTGAAAGAAGATCTGATAGAGGCAGCTGGACAGAATAGAAAGGCTGAAACTGTTTCTGCTTGTTAAAGAAACAAGAATAAGAGGAAGGGAGTGTCAATCGAATTGAAACATTAACTCTGAATTCTCCCCACAGATGCTGTCAGACCTGCTGAGCTTTTCCAGCAATTTCTGATTTACAGTATCTGCAGTACTTCCCAGTTTTTATTTAAGAATGACAGGGCAAAGATTTAAAGTAGTGTACAAACCAAGCATGGGGGACGTGAGATTAAAAAAAACATTTTCACACAGTGGTTGTTCCGGTTTGAATCTCACTGTCTGGAAATGTGGTCGAGACAGGTTCAATTCAGGAAGGTCTGGGCTGGATTCCTGGATAGAAGTGATGTGCAGGGATACGGAGAAAAGGCAGGAGATTAGCCCCAGATAATAGAGCTGGTACAGACACGATGGACTGAATGGTCTTCTCCTGCACTGAAATAATTCTGTCATTCTGAAACTTCCCTTGATGCAGTGACAGGTTAACTTTTTATTTACAATTTGTTTCCTTAATGGGATCAATTGCAGCAATGCCTAGTGTAACCACAAGATCTGCCTGAATCCTGTAGCATTTCCCTACAGGGCCTGAAAGGGCACCAAGTCATAAAACAACAGTGCAGACATGATTTTCTTGTTCATATGTGTCACAACTATTAATTGTTATGCAGCATTAATTTGTTAATTAAAATGATGAATGCTCTATTTGAAAAGGTGTGCCATCCTACAGAAACAGTATTCACATGGGAAAAAGCAAATCAGATAAACACACTAATCTTCTTGCAAGGGTAGGAATGGGCTCTGAAAAATCTAATTGATTGTGTGGTACATCAAAGTAAAACTAAAGCTGGAATACAACAGGGTCTGTGGAATTCCAGCCAGCTGTCTCTGGGAAGAGCACATTGCTGCCAGTTTGATCACTACTGCATTGGTGAGTTCAAGATAAGTGATGTGCAAATGAAGCAAGGATAATGTGAGAGAGAAACCCTTTTCTCAGAGCATGTCGTGAGGGTATGGAATGGACTGTCTGGAAAGGTGATGGAGGCTGTTTTAACTGAGGTATTCAAGAGGGCATTGCATCATTATTTGGACTGAGATAGTGTGCAGGGATGTATGGAAAATGCAAGAGACTCACATGAGAGAATAAAGATGTTGCAGATGTAATAATTCAGTGCGTCTGTGATATTGCCCCTTCCTTGAGTATTGATGGGTCAAAATTATGGGATTCCATTCCCTCTCCCCCATCTCTCACCTCTTCCCCTTGGCTCCTCCAACTACAACAAACACTGAGGGTACCTTTAATTCATGACTGCAGCAGTTCAAGACCACGGTTCAAGAGGAGGTGATGATCCAGTGGTATTACCCCGATACTATCAATCCAGAGACCCTGGTAATGATCAGTGAACCCAAGTTTGAATTCTGCCAAGGCAGATGGTGGAATTTGAATTCAATAAGTAGGGGGAATTCAGAGTTTAATGAAACCATTATGAATTGTCAGGGGAAACCCATCTGGGTCACTCCTGTCCTTTAGTCAAGGAAACTGCCATCCTAAGTTAATCTATAAGACCACAAGACATAGGAGTGGAAGTAAGGCCATTCAGCCCATCGGGTCCACTGCGCCATTCAATCATGGCTGATGGGCGTTTCAACTCCACTGACCCGCATTCTCCCCGTAGCCCTTAATTCCTTGTGACATCAAGAATTTATCAATCTCTGCTTTGAAGACATTTAGCATTCCGGCCTCCACTGCACTCCACGGCAATGAATTCCACAGGCCCACCACTCTCTGGCTGAAGAAATGTCTCCGCATTTCTGTTCTGAATTTACCCCCTCTAATTCTAAGTCTATGTCCACGGGTCCTAGTCTCCTCGCTTAACGGAAACAATTTCCTAGCGTCCACCCTTTCCAAGCCATGTATTATCTTGTAAGTTTCTATTAGATCTCCCCTTAATCTTCTAAACTCCAATGAATACAATCCCAGGATACTCAGCCGTTCCTCATATGTTAGACCTACCATTCCTGGGATTATCCATGTGAATCTCCGCTGGACATGCTCCAATGCCAGTATGTCCTTCCTGAGGTGTGGGGACCAAAACTGGACACAGTACCCCAAATGGGGCCTAACCAGAGCTTTATAAATTCTCAGCAGCACAACAGTGCTTTTATATTCCAACCCTCTTGAGATAAATGACAACATTGCATTCACTTTCTTAATCATGGACTCAACCTTCATGTTTACCTTTAGAGAATCCTCGACTAGCACTCCCAGATCCCTTTGTACTTTGGCTTTATGAATTTTCTCACAGTTTAGAAAGTAGTCCATGCTTGTATTCTTTTTTCCAAAGTGCAAGACCTCGCATTTGCTCACATTGAATTCCATCAGCCATTTCCTGGAACACTCTCCCAAACTGTCTAGATCCTTCTGCAGCCTCCCCACTTCCTCAGTACTACCTGCCTGTCCACCTAACTTCGTGTCATTGGCAACCTTCACTAGAATGCCCCGCGTCCCTTCATCCAGATCATCAATTTATAACGTGAACAGCTGCGGCCCCAACACTGAACCCTGCGGGGCATCACTTGTCACTGGCTGCCATTCCGAAAAAGAACCTTTTATCCCAATTCTCTGCCTTCTGACAGACAGCTAATCCTCAATCCATACCAGTTGCTCACCTCGAACACCATGGGCCCTCACCTTGCTCAGCAGCCTCCCGTGTGGCACCTTATCAAAGGCCTTTTGGAAGTCTAGATAGACTACATCCACTTGGTTTCCCTGATCTAACCTACTTGTCACCTCTTCAAAGAATTCCAACAGGTTTGTCAGGCACGACCTCCACTAACTAAATCCATGTTGATTGTTCTAATCCGACCCTGCTCTTCCAAGAATTTAGAAACCTCATCCTTAATGATGGATTCTAGAATTTTACCAACAACCGAGATTAGGCTAATTGGCCTATAATTTTCCATCTTTTGTCTTGATCCTTTCTTGAACAAGGGGGTTACAACAGCAATCTTCCAATCATCCAGAACTTTCCCTGACTCCAGTGACTTTTGAAAGATCTCAAGCAACACCTCTGCTATATCCTCAGCCACCTCCCTCAGAACTCTAGGATGTAGCCCACCAGGGCCAGGAGATTTATCAATTTTAAGACCTTTTAGCTTTTCCAGCACTTTCTCTTTTGTAATGGCAACCATACTCAACTCAGCCCCCTGACTCCCTTGAATTGTTGCGATATTACTCATGTCTTCCACTGTGAAGACTGACGCAAAGTACTTATTAAGTTCTCCAGGTATTTCCTTATCTCCCATCACTAGGCTTCCAGCATCAGTTTGAAGTGGCTCAATGTCTACTTTTGCCTGTCTTCTGTTTCTTCTGCATTGCAAGAAACTTTTACTATCATTTCTAATATTACTGGCAAGCCTACCTTCATATTTGTTCCTCTCTTTCCTTATTTCTCTCTTTGTTATCCTGTTTTTGTAGCCTTTCCAATCTTCTGATTTCCCAGTGCTCTTAGCCACCTTATAGGATCTCTCTTTTTCTTTACTACATTTGTCAGCCATAACTGTCTAATCCCTCCCCGGATAATCTCTCTTTTCTTGGGGATGAACCCCTGTACAGTGTCCTCAGTTATACCCACAAACGCCTGCCATTTTTGTCGACTGTCTTCCCTGCTAGGCTCTGCTTCCAGTCTATTTTCGTCAACTCCTTTCTCATGCCCTCATAATTACCTTTATTTAACTGTAACACGATTACATCTGATTTTGCCTTCTCTCTTTCAAACTGCAGACTGAACTCTACCATATTATGATCGCTGCTTCCTAAGTGTTTCCTTACTTTAAGATTTTTAAAAAAGTCTGGTCCATAACAAAGCATTAGGTCCAGAATAGCCTGCTCCCTTGTGGACTCCATGACAATCTGTTCCAAAAAGCCATCCTGTAAGAATTCCATGAATTCCCTTTCTTTGGATCCACTGGCAACATTATTTACCCAGTCTACCTGCATATTGAAGTCTCCCATGGTCACCGTGACCTTGCCTTTCTGACATGCCTTCTCTATTTCCCGGTACATGTTGCGCCCCTGGTCCTGACCACTGTTAGAAGGTCTGTACATATCTCCCATTCTGGTTTTTTTGCATTTGTGGTCCCTCAATTCCACCCACACAGACTCCACATCATCTGACGCTACGTCATTCAGTGCCTTAGATTTAATTAATTTTGTTCTTGACTAACAAGGCAGCCCCGCCCCCTCTGCCCACTTCCCTGTCTTTTCGATAAGTTGAAAATCCTTGGATGTTTAACTGCCAGTCCTGACCCCCCTGCAACCACGTCTCTGTGATGCTACCAGATCATAAATCATTCACGATGATCTGTGCCATTAGTTCATCTGCTTTGTTACGAATGCTATGAGCATTCAGGTAAAGTGCCTTAATGCTAACTTTCTTATCATTAAAGATATTGGAAGTCATAAGATTTCCTAAATTATCCTTCCTTCTTGCTGCATTCCCAATCTGCCTCAAGTTTAAATCCACCTGCACACATGCTATCCTGCTGCTTCTCTTTCCATTTAACTCCATACTCCCTGTCGCTTTCACTTTCCTGTCCCCCCAACTCAGAAGTTTAAAGTCCTACCGACCACCCTATTTATCCTCTTCGCTAGATCATTGGTACCTGATCGGTTCAGGTGGAGACCATCCCAACGGTACAGATCCCCCCGGTTCCAAAACTGATGCCAATGCCCCATGAAATGGAATCCCTCTTTCCCACACCAATCCCTTAGCCATGTGTTTATTTCCCTAATTTTCTTATCTGTATGCCAATTGGCACGTGGCTCGGGCAGTAATCCGGAGATTATGACCCTTGAGGACCTGTTCTTCAATTTCCTTCCGAGTGCTTGATAATCCCCAAACAGGTCCTCCACCCTGGCTTTGCTTATGTTGTTAGTCCCAACGTGGAGCACAACAACTGGATTCTCCCCCTCCCACTCCAATATCCTTTCAAGCCGGTCAGAGATGTCCTGCACCCTGGCAACGGACAAGCAACAACATGCGAGACTCCCGATCCGGCTTGCAAAGGATACTATCTGTCCCCCTAATTATAGAATCCCCTATAATGACTACTTGTCTTTTTGCTACCCCCTCTTGAATGGCCTTCTGCACCATGGTGCCATGGTCAGCTGGCTCATCCTGTCCACAGCCCTTTTCCTCATCCGAATAGGGAGCCAGAATCTCATACCTGTTGTACAAGGTCAAGGGCTGAGGCCCCTGCACTCCTGAACTCAGGTTCCCCCTACCTGCCTCACTTACAGTCACACTCTGATGTCCCTGATCACTAACTGAATGTGAATTACTAAATCTCCCAGTGTGACTGCCTCCTGAAACAAAGCGTCCAGGTAACTCTCCCCCTCCCGGATGTGCCGCAGTGTTTGAAGCTCAGACTCCAGATCAACTCTGATGCGGAGTTCTTCCAGCAACCAACACTTGCTGCTGAAGTGGTCACTGCCATTCACAATGGGATCAGCCAGCTCCCACATCATACAGCTACAGCACATCACTTGCCCAGCCATCTCGGCGGTGTGTTTTTTTTTCCCTCACAGAAGGAGCGGGAGCAGCAGGGGGAAGTGACGATGACCGGAGCGGGAGCAGCAGGGGGATGTAACGATGACCAGAGAGGGAGCAGCAGGGGGAAGTGACAATGACCAGAGAGGGAGCCGCAGCGGGAAGTGACGACGACCAGAGAGGGAGCAGCAGGGGGAAGTGACGACGACCAGAGAGGGAGCAGCAGGGGGAAGTGACGACGACCAGAGAGGGAGCAGCAGGGGGAAGTGACGACGGCCAGAGAGGGAGCCGCAGGGGGAAGTGACGACGACCAGAGGGGGATCAGCAGGGGGAAGTGACGACGACCAGAGAGGGAGCAGCAGGGGGAAGTGACGACGACCAGAGAGGGAGCAGCAGGGGGAAGTGACAAAGACCAGAGAGGGAGCAGCGGGGGGAAGTGACGACGACCAGAGAGGGAGCAGCAGGGGGAAGTGACAAAGACCAGAGAGGGAGCAGCAGGGGGAAGTGACGATGACCAGAGGGGCAGCCGGGAAGGAAAGCAGTGAGTATATAAATCAGGAAGGCGCCTCTGGTCGTCGTCACTTCCCCCTGCTGCTCCCGCTCCTTCTGTGAGGGGGAAAAAAAACACACCGCTGCCCGCTACCGGTAAATAATTTTAAAACAATCTGTCTTACCTTAGCTGCCATCTTCTGGGTTCGTTTAACCTCAGCTGCTGCTAGCATTCAAATTGACCATTGGCGTCGAAGGGTGAGTATTTATACTCACTGCTTTCCTTCCCGGCTGCCCCTCTGGGCGTCGTCACTTCCCCCTGCTGCTCCTGATCCTTCTGTGAGGGGGAAAAAAAACTGGACCTGCTGAGTTTCTCCAGCATGTTTGAGGAACACATTAACTTCTTTTTCACTAAGATTTTGACCATTTGATGAGATGCTTCTGCTGCTCGCCTCCCTTCCATCTGTCCACAGAACCAAATCATAAGACCATACGACATAGGAGCGACGTAAGGCCATTCGGCCCATCGAGTCCACTCCGCCATTCAATCATGGCTGATGGGCATTTCAACTCCACTCCAACCTGCAATCAAAGTTCCTGCTGCCTTACCCCATACTGCTCCGGCTCTGTTCGTCGTCACTTCCCCCTACTGCTCTGGCTCTGTTCGTCGTCACTTCCCCCTGCTGCTCCCCCTCTGACCGTCGTCACATCCCCCTGCTGCTCCCCCTCTGGTCGTCGTCACTTCCCCCTGCTGCTCCCTCTCTGGTCATCCTGACTTCCCCCTGCTGCTCCCGCTCTGGTCGTCGTCACTTTCCCCTGCTGCTCCCGCTCTGGTCGTCGTCACTTCCTCCTGCTGCTCCGGCTCTGGTCGTCATCACTTCCCCCTGCTGCTCCCCCTCTGGTCGTCGTCACTTCCCCCTGCTGCTCCCCCTCTGGTCGTCATCACTTCCCCCTGCTGCTCCCCCTCTGGTCGTCATCACTTCCCCCTGCTGCTCCCCCTCTGGTCGTCGTCACTTCCCCCTGCTGCTCCCGCTCTGGTCTTTGTCACTTCCCCCTGCTGCTCCCTCTCTGGTCATCGTCACTTCCCCCTGCTGCTCCCTCTCTGGTCGTCGTCACTTCCCCCTGCTGCTCCCCCTCTGGTCGTCATCACTTCCCCCTGCTGCTCCCCCTCTGGTCGTCGTCACTTTCCCCTGCTGCTCCCGCTCTGGTCTTTGTCACTTACCCCTGCTGCTCCCTCTCTGGTCGTCGTCACTTCCCCCTGCTGCTCCCTCTCTGGTCTTTGTCACTTCCCCCTGCTGCTCCCGCTCTGGTCATCGTCACTTCCCCCTGCTGCTCCCTCTCTGGTCTTTGTCACTTCCCCCTGCTGATCCCGCTCTGGTCATCGTCACATCCCCCTGCTGCTCCCGCTCTGGTCGTCGTCACTTCCCCCTGCTGCTCCCGCTCTGGTCATCGTCACATCCCCCTGCTGCTCCCGCTCTGGTCGTCATCACTTCCCCCTGCTGCTCCCTCTCTGGTCGTCGTCACTTCCCCCTGCTGCTCCCTCTCTGGTCGTCGTCACTTCCCCCTGCTGCTCCCTCTCTGGTCGTCGTCACTTCCCCCTGCTGCTCCCGCTCCTTCTGTGAGGGAAAAAGAAACACACCGCAGAGATGGCTGGGCAAGTGATGTACTGTAGCAGTATGATGTGGGAGCTGGCTGATCCCATTGTGAATGGCAGTAACCACTTCTGCAGCAAGTGTTGGTTGCAGGAAGAACTCTGCATCAGAGTTGATCTGGAGTCTGAGCTTCAAACACTGCGGCACATCCGGGAGGGGGAGAGTTACCTGGACGCTTTGTTTCAGGAGGCAGTCACACCTGGGAGATTAAGTAATTCACATTCAGTTAGTGATCAGGGACATCAGAGTGTGACTGTAAGTGAGGCAGGTAGGGGGAACCTGAGTTCAGGAGTGCAGGGGCCTCAGCCCTTGACCTTGTCCAACAGGAATGAGATTCTTGCTCCCTATACAGATGAGGAAAAGGGCTGTGGACAGGATGAGCGAGCTGACAGTACTTCTGTCCTGTCTCATGTGGTGACACTCCTGTGTCTCACCCGTGACACTTACCTCTATCCAAATCCCACATCACCACTGATCAGCCACTTCCTTATTGGTTCCTGTCTTGCCAAAATCTCCACCATTCTTTATTCAGTTATTGTTCCCTTTCTTCTTCAAATCTGCTATAATTACACCTGCCTTCAAGAAAAAAAACACTTCATTACACCTGCCTTACAAACTAGCACCCTGACTCCAAAATCTTTTCTCTCCAAAGTCTCGGCATCTCCTGAATCCATCTTTCAGGCATATCTACCTCAACAAGGGATTTTCTTAATTGGAAAGCTAAGTAGGTTGAGATTGTATTTATTGGAATTTAGAAAAATGAGATGAGACTTTATTGAAATTTATAACATTCTTCATATTCAGTATAAGAGAATGTCACAGGGTAGATGCAGAATGGTTGTTTCCCTCTGTCAGAGAGTCTAGGACCAGTGGACATCATCTCAGAGTAGGGGACCACCCATTTAAAACAGAGATGAAGAGGAATTTCTTCTCTCAGGGGATAGTGAACTCTTCACAATCGAAGGCTGTCAAGTCTGGTTATTAAAATACAATCAAGGCGAAGATAGATTTTTTTAAGCAGTAAGGGAAATCAAGGGTTATGGTATAAGGAAGGAACTTGGAGTTGAGGATTATCAGATCCTCCATTGAATAGTGGAGCAGATTCAATGGGTTTACTTTTATTCTTACATCTTGTGTTCTTAAATGTTTGTGATTTTTAAATAGAAAGGTCACTGAATTGGTTGTATCTCCGGCCTGATCCCTTTCATAATTATTGGAATTTTATTTCTACAAGAACCATCTGTAAGTTTTCAAACACTGCCAGTTACTGACAGGCACCTGTGGTTACTGAAATATTCTGTCTCCAACAAGGATAAGGATCGTATTTATATGAATGACCTTAATTGTTTCGGACATCGCTAAGCTGCTTCACAATTCCATTCAGAGTTTAAATTGTCGCATTCCTCCAGTCAGGAACCAATGATATATTCTGACAATGTTAGGGTACTGCTGAAAGCCCTTTTATAGGGAGACCTTTTGATGATGAGTCTTTATTTCTGCACACTCATCTTTCCTTTCTGTACTTGCCCTAATGACACTAACTTTTCCCACAAAGCTCTATCACTTTTACATTTCAAATCTCCTACCTTCTGTGATATCACAGACATAGTTCTGTTCTCCCCTCAGATGGATGCGAGACAAAGTGATGACAAACAGTGCAGGTTCAAGGCCCAGCACTGGCTGAGATTACCATGATATTTCCATCTTCTTCAACCTCTCCCCTTGCCTGAGACATTGTTACTGTCATGTTAAACCATCATTAGGCATCTCTCTCTCTGTAATGAGCGAGTAGCCCTATGGTCCTCTAGGACAATGGTGACCTTACATTTACATCCTTGCCTCTTCACTTGCTTAAATCCTGTGACATTTTTTAACCTTTCTGATGTTGGTGAAATGGTAATTCTGTACCTCTCCTCACAGGCACTGCCTGAACTGCTGCGTATTTGCAGCATATTCGGTTTCTATTGGAGTGACTGCCAAGTTGCATCGAGCTAATGTCCTCTCTCCCCTCACTGCCCGACCCCACTATCATTCCCAGGTGAAGAAATTGTCAGCTTCTTAATGGTTCATTTTTCCAACAATGCCCTTGCTCAAAAAACCGACCATTCCTTTGAGAACATTGAAAGAGGGTGGAGGGGTGCTATTCAACTATACTAGACGTCATGACCATGGCAAATTCTGACCTCAGCTAATGATCTCCAATCCTATTCCTCCCACACCTCACTCTGAAACATACCACACACACACACACACACACACAAACACACAAATCCTTCTGACAGAGAGAATAAATTGTGATCAACTTCCAGAATCCTAATCAATGACCCCCTTTCTCATCCTAACTTCAAATTGCCAAGGTGCTGGGACAAGCGAGAGGGCGGGTCATATCTTTGGGTACCTACTGAACAGGTCAGAACAAAGGAATAGGGTACTGCAGTTCTATCCCAGCTCACTCCAGTCTGCTCTGCAGCCAATACAGCACAGTTGAAGGCACTGGTAATATGTGAGGCTGCTTGTGCATGGGAAGATCCTGCAGACACTATTGAGATGGTGGGTTAGTAATGCTGATTGTGAGGAAGGGAGATAAGAATTGGACAGGACGCTGCCCTCCTCATGCCCAGTTAATCTTTCCTTCCAAGGAGAGAGTGGGCAGTTTATCCTCAGTCTCCTCCGAGAGGGACCAGCGACGGAGCACGGAGTATTTCCGCAGCACCGCACTGGGATCTGTCAGCCAAGCCGAATGTAACAGGAATATGGGAGCGAGTGGGTGTGGGTGTGTGTGTTGGGGAAGGGGGTGGGGGGGAGTGGTGTGAAACTAATCTGTCACTTCGCAACATTTTCAAAACTTTCACCTCGGAAATCAGAGATACTAAGGACACCGAACAGTGACCTATAGAGAGATGTTCGATGTTGAATATAAATATCCCAGAGGAATGGTAAATCCAGAATAAACAGTTACCATCTGAACCACCCCTGATGGCACAACGTACCAATGGGAGATGGGGCATTGACTAAGGCATCTAGAGTTTGAGATAATCCACGCAGGAAGAAATAAATTTTATTTTTTGTTGTGATGTCCTCGTTGAAAGGGACCGGATTGGTGGTGGGGGGGTGTGGGGGGTGGGGAAGAAAGATTGAAAACTGGAGGGACTAACTGTGTCGCCCTTTCAGAGAGCCGTCCCTGGTACCATGGGCCGAACGGTCTCCGTCCGTACAGTGTCTTGGAAAACTCAAAGAGAGGAATATCCCACCCCCAGTGACCGCGGCAGGTCTGACACTGAGGGGGACACCGGGCGGTGGGGAAAGAGGGCAGTGTTTATTTTCTGTCGGCTGCTGATCTGTTGCAGGGACAGAGACCTCTCAAGAGTCCCTCCCCAATTCCAGTCTAATGTAGCCTCAATCTCTGCTCATAAATCACCATCCCCATATCTGACCAGCTCCTTCTCTCTCTGTCACACACACACACACACACATACATTTCAGACACAGTCTGGAAATCATAAAGATGGTTCGAATCAATTGGGGGCAATCTCAAAGACTATCCCACGGGGGCTCCTACAAGCTGACGCGAGGTTAATATGTACCTGTCAACTCCCTACCCAGTCTAACTCTTCCACTGTCGAGATAGGGCCGGAGGAGGGGGTTTGGCAGGACAATGGGGGTGGGCAGGAGGAGGGGGTCTGGTCAATACCTTTGCAGGAGGTTCCCCTTTGGTTATAGATTACATCAACTACTTGTACTGAGAGAGCAGCTCGTAAAAATCTGCCCCATTCTATTATACCCGAAAGCAAAACAAAACCTAAGCCTGCTTTCTGAGAGTCTGGATTGAATTACCAAGGTTGGAGTTGAGACTTGCTGGGGATGCAGGCACATTCCTATTTACGTGAAGAACTAGCAAAAATTCTTTCGCTGACAACTTCTCAGCTCCCCCTACACAGACACACACACACAGACAGAAACACAGGTACAGACACACGCACACAGACACATACACACAGACAGACACACAGGTACAGACACACGCACACAGACACATAGACACACACACACACACAGACACACAGGTACAGACAAACACAGACACAGGTACAGACACACGCACACAGACACATAGACACACAGGTACAGACACACGCACACAGACACATAGACACACACAGACAGGCACACAGGTACATACAAACACAGACAGACACATACACACAGACAGACACACAGGTTCAGACAAACACAGACACAGACACACACAGACAGACACATAGACACACGCAGACAGGCACACAGGTACATACAAACACAGACAGACACATACACACAGACACATAGACACACAGGTACAGACAAACACAGACAGACACATACACACAGACACATAGACACACAGGTACAGACAAACACAGATACAGACACGCACAGACAGACACAGATACAGACGCACACAGACACAGGTACAGACACACGCACACAGACACATACACACAGACACACAGGTACAGACACACGCACACAGACACATAGACACACACAGACAGGCGCGCGCGCGCGCAGACGGACAGAGGCGCGCGCACAGACACTCACCGAATTCTGATCAAATAAATCTAACCTAAAGTCGCCATAGTTTTACCAGACAATGGGGCTGCTCTCTCATTCAATACAAACAGTTGGTGGTTTAACCTGAGTCACCAGTCTCTGATGTTAACCTATCGTTTGGGGTTTTGTTTTCGCAGACTCGAGGATCCTGCAGTTTATCTCTCACCCGAAGTCATTTTCACATTCAAAGCTCCCTTTCTTTCTATTTTTTTACATTCATTCCCAAAGCAACAACCTCTGAACCAGCTCCCTTCTCTCTGTCCCCACTGAAACAGCTGAAAAACACTTCGATGACCCATTGTAACTTTTTGCAAGATTGCAATGAAATTCGGTCACGCAGCCCAACGTAGGAAATAACTGGGAGATTTTGAACACCTACGCTGTTCTGCTCGCAGTTAAAATCGAAACCTGGGTCTTTAATTTCACTCTCGTTGTCTCAAGGCACAAGCTCAAACTCAAGTCACAGATATTTTGCTCCAACTTTCTATTTCAAACAACGAACATACAAAAGAAATAACATTTCGTAGTGGTTAGCTTTTCTACGTCGGTAGCAATCGACGTTATATTTCACTGACTGATATTAGAAAACAAAAACTTTTTTCAGTTGAGAAGTTTTTAAAAGACTTTAAGAATCGAAGTCTCCGGCTTAGATTCTGAGCTGGTATTACACCGCCACCCCGCGGCTGGACTGAGGATCTGCATCCAGTCAGGTCCCAGGAACCAGGAGGGACTCAGAGGGAGGGAGTGCGTTCAGATTCCTTAGACTACACGTGGGGGAGCAGCCAGGTCTGTAATCTCTCCACTTATGTCGTACAGTGAAAACAATAGCCAGTGTATTTAAACACAACGCAGTCCCTGTATTAAATACGTCAAGCAGCCGAGCAGTGATTAGATTTAAATGGGGTCTCCGATAATGAATTATATTGCAAACAAAATCCAAAGTCGTTAAAAGTTTTTAAAGTTCAAATTTGTGAGTTTTCTTTCTGGATTGTTGAACCGCAGATTGGAGTTGAGCTAGATAACCGTCATGAGAAGTCGTTATTTTAAAACCAAACTTATTTCTAACTTCTCGTGATTACAGGTAACTTTTATAAACTGGGAGACAATCCCTTTGCGGATTGACAGGGTTTGTGTCTGTCTCTTTGTGCTTGTTTCTTTTTGTGTTCATATCTGTGTGATTGTGTGTCTGCTTCTGTCTGTGTGTGTGTGTGCGTGTGTTTAAGTGTGTTTTGAGAAAGAGTGCATACAAAACAGGGGACTATGTGACGAATCTCCCTTATCACTTGCCACCCCCTGTCTCAGGAGTAGCCCCCTCTCTCTCTCTCAGCCTCCCCAATCTGCCCCACACCGGCAGCTCAGTCGTGCAGCTGCTTCAGCCAAGGATCAGTGCTGGGACTTTGTCCGCTGAGAATGAACAAGATCCTGTAGTTGTTCTTTTGTTGTTGCTAATTCACACACACAAAAAAACTCTCTCGGGATAACTCGAAAGTATCTCAATGAGTTCCTACTGTGCCCGGTCCAAAGTGGAAGCAAGTCGCGCGCTCCAAATAGAAAAGACAAGTATCAGGTCGTTGAAACTAAAACCCCACAGTTAGCACAAGGTGAATTATTGCAGTGAATCGCCGGCCCCCACCAATTGTATCTCAACTCAGGCAATACACTGAGAGTTTAGACAAAACATTCATTCTAATACAGCCACTCTTCATTTAAAATTCCCATCTACATATGTACATCACGAAATGCATTCAAATGTATAAATAAAGCTCTTCACGTTAGGAGTGAAATCTTATTAGAAAAAAAATCGCTGAAACCGTGTAGTGAAAGAACAGACAGCAAACCTGTGCAGACAGGGAACTCCTGGAGACGGAGGTTAGCGCACACAGACGGGGATTGAGTTGGGGAATTTAGGGAAGTCCTTTTTGCCGGATTGACTCTCAGTCTGCAGTCTCTCTCTCTCTCTCTGTGTGTCTCCCTCTGTGTCTGTCTGGAATGGGACGATCGTATGTCGGAAAACCCAGCTTAATACTGACCTATTCTATAGCCTATGCAACAGCGAAAAAAAAAATGCCGCTTTCGTAAACCATTACGAAACGAGATTTAAGAGGGAGGGGGTAAACGTGAAGAGGGAAAAAGAGTGTCATAGTGGGATCATGCAATATCTGATTTGAATAAAGGCAGCCAACATTTCGCATACTTGTCTAACGTAATTACATTCCATTGCTAAGGCCATCATCATCTTCATACAATATTCCTCAAGCCAAGTCTGAGAGTTCCAGACACACAGTTGAGAGTTTAACAGTGAATCGTACAGAAACGATTGCCCCGGACAGCCTGAAGCTTTACTGAATTTCCAACACCTACTCTCTCATTGCTGCTAAAATTACAATCGACTTATTTACAGTTGGGGAAAAGAGAATCAAGTTTTAAGGCAATCTATTTGGAGATGGAGAAAAGCTTTGGGAGTGGGTCGGGGGTGGGAGAGTGGGGGGGGGTGGAGCAAACTCAAGGACTTTGAGCAAAATTGAGGCTTTGTAATTTTCTCTTTTTTTGCTTCTAATCTGAAATTGCTAGCGAGAGGCTTTCCAAAGGACGGAGTTTGAATTTTTGCAAATTACTGTCACATCTTCTTTTATGATTCATGAGTTTTATTCAGCACCAGCACCACCCCGATTCAAACAGCCCCCTTCCCATATCCCCCTTCCAAAAGTAATAGGAGAATGATTCTCCATCCCCTCCCCGCTACTCCTTATTTCTCATTCACTCGTTGAAATTAAGGAAGTTATATCTATATCAGGGGGAATCGGACCTGGTCTTGCCTGTGCTCTGTTACCGCCTTCAGACCCGGTTCAGTGCTGACATTGAAGACAGCAAAAGGGTTTATTGCTGCTTTATGTGATAAGGGGGGAACTGCAGTAAAATTGCCAATTGCAGGAATGAAATCCAATCCAGCTTCGCTCTCTCCTGTTCAAGGGTTGGCCACAGTGACCTGTCTAGACATAACATGCATAGCAAAGCGGGAATACCGAACCTCAGATGCGGTAAAGCTCATCATTGGGAATCTCGTCAGACTTCCTTGGGATACACGCTTTGGCTCCTAAAATCACACAGGAGACATCTTGGCAAAGCGGAGGAACCCCTTCAGCTGGCGAATTTATTGGTCTTACGCAAGTTGATTTTAGGAATAGATTTGGGGTAGAGGGGGCGGGAAGGAACAACAGTTTCATTGGTCTGAGGTGATGCAATGCAATTAGTGCGAGATCTTTCTGAAGTATTGGCGAGGAGGGGGAGGCCGTCCCTTTAATGAACCACACACACACATTTAACAACTTGATCTAAAATGATAGCTTTCCCATTTCACCACAAGTGCTGCCCCTCTGCTCTACCCTGAAAACTGGGAACTTTTCAACCTACGCAAAGTTTAGGCATTTTCCTTGAGACAGTCTCTGAAGCTCTTTAATGATTTCCAGTCTTAAAGTAACAGGAGTTTAGATCAGAGTGGGGCTGGAAAAGCACAGCAGGTCAGGCAGCATCCGAGGGGCAGGAACATCGACGTTTCGGGCAAAAGCCCTTCATCAGGAATAGAGGCTGGAAGCCTCCAGGGTGGAGGGACAAAATGGGGGTAGGGGGTGGGGAGAAGGTAGGGAAGATTCCAATAGGTGAATGGGGGTGGGGATGGAGGTGATAGGTCAGGGAGGAGAGTGGGGGAAGGGAGCAAAGAATACAATTGACCTATTGTACACTTTGCTACTTTCTCCCCAGCTCCACCCCCACCCCCATTTATCCCTCCACCCTGGAGGCTTCCTGCCTCTATTCCTGATGAAGGGCTTTTGCCCGAAATGTCGATTTTCCTGCTCCTCCAATGCTGCCTGACCTGCTGAGCTTTTCCAGCACAACTCTGATTCCAAACTCTGGTTTCCACCATCTGCAGTCCTCACTTTTGCCTTAAAGTAACAGGACACCCCCCCCCCCCCCCCCAGGCTGGAAATGTTACTGGGTTTGTATCTTTATCCTCTGGATGTGGAGCTGACGGCGCACTAAACAAAAACCAACTGTCCCGGAAGTTCAGACAAGAGAGTGGATGCTACACGATTTTACCTCATCCCTACCAAACACATTCACACACAAAATAGAGGTGATTCTTTTTCTGTATTTAAACACAAACAGAAGCAATACGTGTGAAATGGTTCCATTTTACATAAGAATATGAGAATAAAGAACAGGAGTAGGCCATTTTTAAGACAATCATGGCTGATCTCCCTTGGGTCTCAACTTCACCGTCCTGCTCGATCTCCATACTCCTTCAAACCCTTCCTATTTAAAAATCGGGCTATCACCCCCAATGCAAACTCCACACAGACGAGCAGGAATTGAACCCAGCACCTTGGTGCAGTAAGGCAGCAGTATTAATCACTGAGCCACCATGCTGCCCATTAATGCACCTCTGCAGTTCAAGAAAGGAGTGGGAGAGAAGGCATGGAATGAAATGACACCTCAATTCACCTGGTATGAGTTTTTGGGAAGGTTGCTTCATATAATGAAGGAAGTGATAACAGGACACATAAAAATTTATATTAAGGTGAAACAGAATGAGCATTGCTTTCTGAAAGGAAAATCACATGGTTTACAAATCTGTTAGAGTTTTTCTTGGATGTGAATGGCTTGGTACATTTGTAAAATTTCCTTTTGAGAGGCAAGCATCACTAGTAATTATTTGCCAGTCTTTTGTACTTTTTGAGCACTTGGTGGTGAGTCACCACAACTGGGCTGTTAAGGTTTTGCAATGGTTGGCTAAGAGTCAACCCCATTTTTGTGGTTCTGGGGTCACATGTAGACCAGACAGCTGACTTCCTTCTCTAAAGGGCATTTATGAACCAGAGGGGTGCTTACTGACAAGTCAGGAGTTTCAAGATCATTATTAATGAGATTCATATCTTACTCCAGTGTTGTTACTTAATTTAAAATTACAGAGAACAAGTGGATGTAATGTACACTGATGATATTTACTAAGGTCTAGATTAGAGTGGTGCTGGAAAAGCACAGCAGGTCAGGCAGCATCCGAGTCTTACCTGCTGTGCTTTTCCAGCACCACTCTAATCTAGACTCTGGTTTCCAGCATCTGCAGTCCTTGTTTTTACCATCTTTACTAAGGTGTCTTGCAATAATTTGTTACATTCAACTCAGGCTCAGTGGATTGGGGTAATGTATCAGTAAAGATAGAAAATTGGTTAGTAGACAGAAAATAGGAACTAGAAGTGAATGGAATATTTTCAGGATGGCAGGTCGTAACTTGTAAATCCAGGCATTTATAGGCTGTAGCAAAGACTTAGTTAAGGGAATCAGACACAAAGTTTCCAAGTTTGCTTAAGAAGGATGTGAGTGTTGGAAAGCTGTGAGTACAATACAAAAAGGGTGGAATAGAATAAGGAAATTCTAATGATGGGCATAAAGGAGGCAATTGAGTATAAGTTGGTGAAATATAAAATATCTGCTTTGAGCAGACGAATAAAAAGGCAACACGTTCTTTTGAAAACTAAGAGACGAGTGAGTGTTGATCAGAGGAAGATTTTAGGTGTTGCTGTAAGAAAATCAAAGAGATTTAACATCAAGTGGTGATGGTGGTGTCTTTGATTTGCTGTGGTAACATTCCCATTTACATGTACATTGTAATCCGGAGCTATGGATGGTGGTGGTAGAATGCTCAAATTTCTTTCCACCTCTTGGCTCACCAGGGATCTCTCCCATTCTTACCGCCTGCCTTTGGTGAGTATTGAAAAGATTTGTAGGTTGATAATCAGCATATTTAACTGCATTATGATGACACATTCCTTCACCTTCAACTCCTCGAGTGCCACTCAAACCTAGTGTTTTGGCTCTGAGGCAGGGACACTACTCACTGTATCTCAAAACCATTTTGACATGTAGGTGCACCAAGTAATTCAGAAAGAAACTAGGTCGTTAACTTTATTGGAAAGGGGTTGGAGTACAACAGTAATCTTGCTGCAGTAACATAGGAGGCTTCTGAGACCGCAACTTTGTAGAATTCAATGTGCTTACCATTAAGAAGGATTTACTTGGCTTATAGAGGGTTCATGATACTGATTCCAGGACTGAAAGGACTGTCCTTCTCCCAGGAGAGATTGAGTAGGATGGATCTTTGCTTCCAGAGTTCTGGGAAATAAGCAATGATCTAATCAAAAGATATACAATTCTCAGAGGATTTATGTTGCTCGTCATTGAGGAAGAACTTCTTCACCAAAGGGCTGTGAATCTGTGGAATTCCCTGCCCAATGAATGTATTTAAAGCAAAGATAGATAGACTTTTGAATAGTAAAGGAAGTAAGGATTTGGTGGGTAGGTGGTTGAGTGGAGCTGAGTCCACAAAAAGACAAGCAATGATGTTATTGAACAGAGCAGGCTCTAGGGGCCGAATGGCCTACTCCTGCTCCTATTTCTTATATTCTAAGCAGTTAAGAGACATTCCTTAGCTTATCTGGAGTATAATACTTGAACCTTGGTCTCAGAATTGCTACTGAACTGTGGAGAAATATCTTCAGTCAGAGCATGTGAATTTTTGGAATCCTCGAAACCAGAAGATGCTCACCTGTGATTTATAAGAGGTGTATGGTCACAATATGGCCTTATATAGTCTCTGTTTATCTTCCCAGCATTTACATTCCATCCCCTTCACATTAAGGGCTAATATACCTTTCACTTTGGTAATTAACCCTCAACCTTGAGAGCTGTGAGTGGCACAGGAGGTAAATAATCTCAAAATTACAGAATGCAGAGGAGTCATAAGGTTTTAGCTTTGAAGATGACGGTGTAGAATCAGTTCTGATGGAGCTTAAAAGCACAAGGGACTGCAAGTATTGGTAGTGCATTTTGTTGCGGCACAGCAGGTCTTGTGGTGCAGTGGTAGTGTCCCTACCTCTGATCCATCCTATCTGGCTTTAAATCCTGCATGGCCATACAGGAAAATTGCAACAACTATTGATATGTAACATTGGTTATAATGTTGGGCAGAATATATATGAGGACATTAGAGATACATATAACAAGGGTAATACAGCAATCACATGCAGTTTCATCTTTACAAAGAATAACCAACCCTAATTTTCAGTAATCGTATGGAGGAGAACGTCAGGGAATTAATCAAGCTGATCTTTTTTAGACCAGTTTGCTTAGGTACAGAATAGGGAAGAAGAACGATTGTAGAAAATAGAACATAGAACATTACAGCGCAGTACAGCTGCATCAGCCCATGATATTGCACCGACCTGTGAAACCAATCTGAAGCCCATCTATCCCACACTATTCCATTTTCAGGAATATGTTTATCCAATGATCATTTCAATGATTTTAAAGTTAAAATGTAACACAGCTGTTTAAAAAAAAAGAAAGTTAAAAGAAAGGAACCTTGAACCAGTTCCCAGATGGTGAGGAAAGTGCTCGAGATGATGGGATTACACCCTTTGAAAATCCCAATGCCATTGTCAGATTCAACAGAGATTTTCAAAAGGAAAATACCATTTGAAAAGTACGCTTGAATTTTATGAGGTGGTAGCTAGCAGAGTGGATAAAGTGGGGATGCAGGGGAGAGCTGCAATATAGGGAATACCACATTATCACAGATTGGGGAAACGTGAAAATAATCCTAATGAGGTTTGGGTCTCAGAAGCGAAGGAAGGATATTAATGTCTTTGGGAATAGAATGCTTGTTAATTCGGCCAATTCTTGTTGAATGAAGAGACATCAATTTCACAAGCAGTGTTACAAACACATAAACAGGTTTATAATGTCTGTATATAAAATGAGTATGTCCACATAGGTGCAGTTTTATATCAATATACATATAGTTTCATTTTATATATTTGTGTATATAAATAGGAGGAATGCATGGGAGGTGAAAAAGAGATGGGATTGCTAAAGTGTATGAAGTGCTCCTTCCACAAACAGGATGTTGAGGGGAGTGTCACACTTGACTTTGTTGGTGGTACCAATGAAGCACAAAGATTCAAGTTCATGTCCCACTCTCAGGCTTGAGTTCAAAAACCCAGGTTGATGCTCCAATGCAGGACGGAGGGCTTGCTGCATTATCAGTGACATGAAACCAAGTTAATCTGCCTGATTGAGTGAATGTAAAAGATCCCGTGGCACTATTTTGAAGAAAAGTAGGAAGCTATCCCTGCAGCCCTGGCCAATCTGTTTCCCTGAATCAATCTCACAAGACTAATAGATTATCTGGTCATTTTCTCATTACTGATTATGGGAGTTTGCTGTACATAATGGTTTTGTTACAATAGATGCTGCTTTTCATTGGCTGTCAAGCACTTTGAAATTTCCAGTGGTCTTGAGAGGTGTTATATAAATGGAACTATTTCCTTTTATCTACTAGGAGGGAAGTGTTATAATGTCCAAGAATGAACAGCATAATAGATTAGGTAAATGAGCCAAATGAGTGTATGTGTAGAGATTTAAAAGTCTATATGCAAAGTTAGTGCAAATTAGTTCAGGAGTAATATTGACGAGGTCAGCCAGTTAGCTGAGGGAGATGTCCAGAGGAATTGACCAATACAACTGCAGATTAATTTCAAACACGAGGTATAGAGTTACAGAACATAAAATGAACACTGGAAAAGGGAGACTCCTTCAGAAAGCTTTGTATAAATAAGATTAGATGCAAGAACAAATGGAAATAAAGAGTCTGTCTGACATGATTAAAAATCAACAGCAATCTGACAAATAAGGAAGGAGGTTAGGAGGCCGATGAGGTAATCAGAGGAAACTTTGAAACAAACGTTAAAGAATTCTAAAACAAAAATTGGCAAAGAAAGAGTATTCAAGCGTGAATTGAGACCTCTGAGAGGAGATTGAGTTGTTGATGATGGAAATATTGATGAGTCTTTGTCAGCTACTTCACTTCATATGATGTAACAGAGGATGTGATGATTTACTGGAATTATCACTGGACAATTAATCCAGAGACCCAGGGAAATGTCCTGGGGAACTAGGGTTTGATTCTCACTGTTGCAAATGGTGAAACTTGAATCCAATAAAAATCTGGCATTGGGAGTTTAATGAAGACCATAAAACTGTTACCTGATTGCCAGGGTAAAGCCCATCTGGCTTCCTAATGTCCTTTAGGGAAGGAAACAATCATCCTTACCTGGGTCTGAGCTACAAATAACTTTAGGTCCACAGCAATGTGATTAATTTTTAACTGCCCTTTTGGCAACTAGGGATAGTTGGTAAACACTGGCCTAGCTAGTGAAAGCCACAGTCTGTGATTGAATGAAATAAAAATAGGAGAAGTACTTGGAAGGGTGTCAATTCCTGGATTAATTAGTTTGGAGGAATGCCCTCAGATTGGTGGGAGCAAGAATTTCACCATCAATTTATTTAAAGGTGAAGTTACTAAATGCCAGGTGATGAGAAGAAAAGTTATGAAAATTGTATTTGACTAATATTTTTGAGGAGGTGACAGATTGAAAATGGGGGATTTGTGGTGGATATCGTGTATATGGACTTCCAATCATTTTTGCCAAGTTACCACACAAGGAGACAACCAAATACTGAACTCGTGGAAGTTCAATTGACAACTTTAACACGTAGATATAAATAAGGAAACCAAGCATATGGGGAAGTCACTCGGTATGACAGGAAATAATTGATTGGTTGATCTATTTTTGTTCCTGATTGAAGGATGAGCATTGGCTGAAGTGAAAATTCACCCTCCTTTATTCAAAGGAAATCCACATTCTCATGAGAGAATCTATGAGACCTGGGTATAATTCCTCATCCAGAAGACGATACCTCTGAAAATGCTGCTGTGCACTCAACATTACCCTGGAAAGGATGCGTACCTTAACTATAGGCAGAAATGGGACTTGAACCCAGCCACCCACTTTCAGAGATGGGTACAATATTAAACAAGCCTCAGCTAAAACTTGATTAATGTTACATACATCATGCTGAGCCCTGTTCTGTTTGAGGGGTCAAGCACAGATATACTTTCACTCAGTATCTGTCTATTCCATGATAATGCCAGAGTCTCGGACATAAAAAATAAGGAAGTGAGATCAAACACCCTCCAATATGTCATTTGAGAATTTGGATTCAGTTCAATTAGATTTAGTTTAAAGATCTGGAAATAAAAAAAACTGTAATTTGTAAAAATAACCACACGCTGTTGGAATATCAAATAAACATATTCACATGTGTACACAATTGCACACATTCACGTTTATTCATATAAATAGACATACATGCAGAGACTTGGACCTCACACACACACAAGTTAAAATTGTGATGAGAGAGAGAGAGTTTTGAAGAAATTTCTTTCCACTGAGGAGCCTGCACTACTTTCCGACAGGGAGTGAGTGAGACATGGACTGTTATATCCTTTAAAGGAAGAATTGATCATGTTTGAAGCAGTGGATAAGTACAGTGCTATGGGAAGAGAGTCCATATTTATTTTAACTCAATTCAAACTGCCCTGGTGGGAATTGAACCCATGTTTTCAGTGATGAATTTTGGATGGTTCTAAGCAAAATGCTGGCACAGATGCAATGGGTTGATTCCATTAGTGCTGTACACTGGTAAGGTATGAAAATTCCCCAAGAGAGTCCCATTAGTTCAACACAAAATGGAGATCAATCATTGGTCTCTCTGTGATCTGCCTGAGTTTAACATTGTACTCAGTACATTGATATTAATGAATTTCAACTCCCTTGCTGAGGATAAATGAAAGGCAGTGAAGTTATATAACTCAGCCTGGTTGTTCTTAGGATCTGCTATTTATTTCTGTCCTCCCAGGTTCTCATAATATTTTATCGTTCCAATTTTTTTTTGTTTAAAGCCACAGGGATCCTGTGGAAAACATCCTGTTGAAATCCACTAAGTCTTTTTCCTAAAGTGAGTTGAGTTTAAAAACACTCTCATAACCTCAGAGCAGCTGAAATATGTTGGTCTCCTGCAGATTTTGTTTGTCTCTCTTGTTCACCGTGCAGGCTTCAAAATAATGAAAGCAATTGCATAGATATAGCGCCTTTCACAGACATCCAGACATCCAAAGTGAAGCACCTTTTAAATGTGGTCACTGTTGTCATGCAACAAGAACAGCGGACAATTTGTGCACCACAAGATCCCATAAAAAGTAATCTGATACTGACCAGATAGACAGGTTTCAGGCTTTGGTTAAGGTGTAAATTTTGGCCCTGTTAGTACTCTGCATCCTGGCAACATTGCAAAAAATATCCAAAAAATGGGAAAGGCTTTGAGATATCCTAAGGACATTAATGGTGCTATAGAAATGTAGCTTTCTTTTCAGGTGTCTTCCTTTCTTTGTTTTCAATGCTGTAAACACCATTGCTGGTGCTTGCAACCTCGACCTATTGTCCTCAAAGTTAAAAATCACACAACACCAGGTGATAGTCCAACAGGTTTATTTGGAAGTACAAACTTTTTGAATGCTGCTCCTTCATCAGGTGGTTGTGGAGCAGGATCATAAGACACTGAATTTAGAGCAAAGAGCATTCTGTGTCTTATGAGCCTGCTCCACAGCTATCTGATGAAGGAGCAGTGCTCCGAAAGCTAGTGCTTCCAAATAAACCTGTTGGACTATAACCTGGTGTTGTGTGATTTTTAACTTTGTCCACCCCAACACTGGCTCCTCCACATATTGTCTTCAAGACATAATCATCTTGAAATGAGATGCAGAATTAAAGATCACTGTGCAGCACCAGAGTGAAGAGGAATAGATGAGGTCATCAGGGAGTGAAGCTGCTAAACTGGGGTTTAAAATCTATTTCAAATTGTGCTCAGGAGGACACAACATAGGGTGCACTTCAGGGTGTTGGAATGGAGTGGTCATAATCTTCTAACTTCCAGTGAAAGTCGCATTGGTGATAGTACAATGATGAGGACATGGGAATTCGGGAGAAAGTTAGGGATAGAATCAACTTGTACGGAGAAAATCATTCTTACAGATGGCTTACCAGTTTTGTGGTATGTAAGAAGTCTTAATGAAATTCCCGGAAAGATCACTAAAGTTTGTCAGGTAATGAAGGGAAGTCCTGGGTCATGATCTTATGGATAAACCTGTCTGAGATTCAAGGGCAACTGTAGATCATTTTTACCAGCGTCTCATCACTAGCCTAGACAAACCACCACTGCCCTCTCCTGTCCTTTCTGAGACAAGCCTGCCCAATTTCAATATGTTGATCAGAGAGTCAGCTCCACAATTGATGGATAATCCATGGAGCCTGATTACATTGCGTTATGTAAGCAGTATTCAGGGTACTGATGGTGAGGTTTTTAATGGGAAATAGGTAGCAGTTACCATATCCACTTCTTAAATATGCCCCCACCCGCTTTGAAAGACCTGATTTCTTGCTTGTCACAGAACACAGAATAGTTATGGCCCAGAAGAAGGCCATTCAGTGTCTATACGATGTTGTCCCAGTCCATGCATCACCATCAATCCTTGTCTCATTTCCTCTTAAACTTTGAAAGCTTTTGTAATGATTTGCATTACATTGCTTGGGTCACCTTGCCTTACATCTCCCAACAATGAAGGAACAGAAAAGCAGATTCATTTTTCAGACTGGATTGGAATTGGGAAGAAATATTTGGATGAAGTGTGAGATCTGATTCACTAGAAGCTTGATAAATGTTGTTTATATGTTTTTTGACACATGAGGGGCTTGTTTACTTAGGCTTTACAAATGGTTGACCTTTTACTAATGGTTGGAGACAGTGAGGTCTGCAGATGCAGGGGATCTGAGTTGAGAGTGTGTTGCTGGAAAAGCACAACAGTTCAGGCAGCATCCGAGGAAAATTGATGTTTTGGGCTGGAGCCCTTCAGCAGGAATGAGCTCATTCCTGATGAGGGGCTCCGGTCTGAAACATCGATTTTCCTGCTCCTCGGATGCTGCCTGACCTGCTGTCTTTTCCAGCAACACACTCTTAACTTTTATCATGTTGGCCTGGCTTTGGTTAAATCACTTCGATTGGAAGATAAAGAACTGGAGGTTCCATTTAGCCCTTTGGGAGTCCTCTGTCATTCATTGAAATACTGATTTCAATATTGGTTGTCAAATCAATTTTCTCTCTATGTCTCATTCAAACTCAACAAACTCATGGAGTCATACAGCACAGAAACAGACCCTTCAGTCCAGCCAGTCCATGTTGACCATAATCGCAAACTAAACTAGTCCCACCTGCACGCTCCTGGCTCATATCCCTCTAAACATTTCTTATTCATGTACTTATCCAAATAACTTTTAAACATTGTAACTGTACCTGCACCACCACTTCTTCTGAAAGCTCATTCCACAAACAAACCACTCTTTTTGTAAAAAAGATTCACCTCACATCCTTTTAAAATCTTTCTCCTCTCACCTTAAAAATATGCCCCCCTCATCTTATCGTCCCCCACCAAAGGAAAAAGACACCCACTATTCACCATATCTATACCCCTCATAATTTTTATGAACCTCTGTAAGGTCAGCCCTCAAACTCTTGCACTCCAGTGAAAAAACTCTCAGCCTATCCATCCTCTCCCTGTAGTTCAAACCTTCCATTCCTGGCAACATCCTGGTAAATCTCTTCTGGCCCCTCTCCAGCTCAATAATATCCTTCGGATAACAGATGCTCCCAGAACTGGTTGCAGTACTCCAGAAGAGGCCTCTTCAATGCCCTGTGCAATCTCAATATGACATCCCAACTGCTATAGTTGAAAGATCTGAGTAATAAAGGCAAACACGCTAAATGCCTTCTTAACCACCCTGTCTACATGTTACGCAAACCTCAAAGAATTATGTACCTGAACCCCTGCGTCTCTTGACCCAAGGCCTTACTTTTAATTGTATAACTCTAATTGATTTAGTCTTGAAAGTTTCAGTTACCCTAACATCTTTCACAAAATTGACATGGCCCCTTATTGCAAAATTTTAAGCTCTCACTTTCTTTCTAACGCTTAATTTCTACACCAGAACAAATTGTTTCTCTGTATATACACAATCAAATCTTTTTGACACTTCAAGCAGATTCCTCAGTCATCCAAACTCTAACAGAAAGACCATAAAACAAAGGAGCAGAAATAGACCGCTCAGCAGTTTTCTCGTCAATTCATAGTTAATCTGATAATCCTCCACCATGCCTTTTCCCTGTAACCCTCGGTTCCCTTTACTGATTAAAAATCTGTTTATCTCAGCCTCGAACATGCTGAATGACCCAACCTCGACAGTCCACTGTGAGAATTTCCACAATCGCATGAAATGTGGGAAGTATCCAGCAGGTCAGGCAGCATCTGCAGAGCAACAGAGACCAAATCAACACTTCAGAGTCCATGACCACTCATCAGAATCTTCCAACAAACTTGATTTTATCATTTAACTGATAGACAGTCAATGATCTAAAATTTAAACTTGGTTTCTGTCTCTACATATTCCCTGACCTGCTGAACACTGAATATTTATTTCAGGATGTCAGCATTTTGTATGTGTCACAGAAATACAACCCAAGTTTATTTTGCCTGCTTCAATTCACTAAGCCCCACTGTCATATGGATGATGTTTAAATGTTGCTTTGAGTTATGCCTGGCTGATGCCTGTAGGTGACAGTAAGGGAGAGTGAGGCAGAGAATGAGGCAGCTTTCCATACACAAAGTCGAGTGCCTGCTGTAATTCAATAGTAGCTGCTTGCTTCTGATGCAGAAGTAAGTAGACTCAATGTTGAGATAGGTAGACTTTTAATCAGTAAGGGAAGCAAGGGTTATGGAGGAAGGGCAGGAAAGTGGAGTTTAGGATTATCAGATTAGCCATCATTTCATCAAATGGTAGTGCAGACTCAATGGGCTGAATGGTGTCACTAAGCTAGTCCTTTTTTTTCCTAAATATTGTTCCTTGGCTCAAGGATACTATGTGCTTGATTTTTTTCAGAGGGGTAATAAACCACACTGGGCTCCTATCAGACTGGTTTGGTGCATGGATGAAAAGGTTTTTGAGAGACTTATTGTTTATATGTAAACAGGTGAGACTTCAGGCCAAAGTGGTCATGTTTTAGAAGTGCCCTGTATAAAAAGGGGTATGGTCAGCTCTCTAGTGGAGCAATTTTTACTTTAGTCTTGAATTGGTTGGAAGATCAACAGGGAGCTGTGTAGAAGCTCTCTCTCTTTCTGCCCTTCAACTTCAATCTGTAAGCATGGGTTCCATTTGTATTGGGTTTTAAAGGGAGTTTGCTTATTGGGACTGTTGTGTATATTCAGAACAGCATAATTAAGTCTAGTTGGATAGTCCGAGTTCTGTAGGCGTTCTTTATTCTGTTCTTTGTGTTTCATTATGTAATGTTGTGAATAAATTTTTGTGTGTTTTAAAATCCAATAGTTAACCTAGCTACCGTACTCTGGGTAATTTTCACTGCACATTTACCAAAACAAATTGCAAAGCTATGGTCTGGGGCTGCCTGCTTAAGATTGTTTTGAGTGGTCTGGCCTAGTCCATAACAATGGCTTACCTCTGCTCCATGTCTTACAGTTGTGAATCCAGGCTGCACTCTCTCACCAGTGATTTGCATGGAATCATTTGAAATGGAGTGATTTGCAAAAGATGTGAAATGTGATGTGGGAAAATGAAAGCAGTTTCACCCAATGTGTGTTTTGGAACTGAAAAGTACTGCCTGGAAATGTGGTGGATGCATATTTAATTGGGGCATTCCAAGAAGGAATTTGGTGATTATTTAAAGAGAGACAATGATCAAAAAGGACACTAAGTCAAGAGGCTCATGAGGAGAGCTGGTGAAATCAGGATGGGCCAAATGGTCTCCTTCAGTTCTGTATCGTTTCCGGGACTGAATTAATTTGATTTGATTTATTGTAGTCACATCTACCTGAATACAGTTAAAAGGTTTGTTTTGTGAGTAGTACAGGAAGATCATAGCAAACAGGACATATACAGATCATAGGGTGCTTAGACAGAGTGAAGCGTACAAGATTGCAACTGCACAGCAAGATCAACATGTGAACTGCTCACTGAGACTTATCCCTCTACCTACATCGTTTGAACAGGTGGCTTGGTAATTTTATCTTTGTTGTGGAACTTGCTATGCAAAGAATTGGCTGCTGTGTTTCGTACATTACAGCAGTGACCACACTGAGGAGAGCCAGAGGAGAGCACATCACTGATTTAAATTGCCTTGGCACATCCTGTGGTAATAAAAAGTGTTATATAAGTGGAAGTTCTTACACTTAAAGCATCAGACAGAGGCTAATGAAACGGTACGAAATGTTCAGTGGCTAGTTTTATATTGCACGAATACCCTTCTGTTCATTCTGCGATTTGTAACATATTGCTTTCGATGGAATGAAATGCACACTTTCTTTTATTTAAAGTAACTCAAGAATAAACGATGACACATGTTCTACTGTATGTAATCTGGGATTTATAGTTGTCTATTTTGATAAATATGAACTTCTGAAAAATTATTGATTCTTTTAAATATTTATCAGCTTGTGTAATGGTTGGTGCATTTTCAGAGGCCATTAGTAGACTGACACTGCCACCTTCTGGTCAAAAGTGAGATTTACTTCAAGAGGCATTTCAAGCTTTAACCTTTTAATCAATTCAAAATTTGTCACCTTCTGCCAAAAACAATCTCTGCAGGCTTTTAACCCATTAAATTTAATTACATTAATCAATTCAGATGGGTTTATTTAAAACATACAAGTTGATTTCTAACTGGAGAATGATGAAACAGTGCGGGCCATCAACAGCAGCAGAATTGTACTCCAGCACAATCCATAACCTCATGGCCTGGGACATCCCCCACTCAACCATTAGCATCAAGCCACGAGATCAACTCTGGCTCAACGGACAGTACAGGAGGGCATGTCAGAAGCAGCACCAGGCATACCTAAAAATGAGGTGTCAACCTGGTGAACCTGCCAAACAGGGCTCATGGTGTGCCAAACAGCATGAGCAGCACATGATAGAAAAATAAGTGATCCCACAACCAACTGAACATATCTAAGCTCTTCAGTCCTACCGCGTCCAACTGTGAATTGAGGTGGACAATTAAACAACTCACGGGAGGAGAAGACTCTACAAATATCCCCATCCTCAACAATGGAAGAGCACCCCATCACAGTGTCACAGATGCCAGTCTTTCACCAATTTGACCCACTCCACGTGATATCAAGAAATAGTTGGACGCATTTCATACAGCAAAGGCGATGGGCCCTGACAACATTCCAGCAATAGAACTTAAGACGTGTGCTCCAGAACAAGCTATTCCAGTACAGTTACAAAGTGGCATCTACCCGACAATGTGGAAAATTACCCAGGTATGTCCTGTACACATAAAGCAGGACGAATCCAACTTGGAGAAAGTGAGGACTGCAGATGCTGGAGATCAGAGTCAGGAGCGTGCTGCTGGAAAAGCACAGCAGGTCAGGCAGCATCCAAGGAGCAGGAGAATTGATATTTTGGGCATAAGCTCTTCATCAGGAATCCAACTTGGCCAATTACTGCCCCACCAGTTTACTCTCAAACATAGGTAAAGTGATGGAAGGTGTCTCATTCGTGCTGTCAAACAGCATCTGCTCAGCAATAACCTGCTCAGTGACGCCCAGTTTGGGTTCTGCCAGGGCCACTCAGCTGCTGACCTCATTACAGCCTTGGTTCAAACATGTACAAACGAGCGGAATTCCAGAGGGGAGGTGAGAGTGACAGCCCTTGTCATCAAGGCTGCATTCGACTGAGTGTGGCATCAAGGAGCCTTCTCTGGACTGTCCCCAATGCCAATGCATCTCTTCTCATGCGAGTTCTTAGCTGGATGTTTGGTTTGTGATGCAGAATATTGCTAACACTATGGGTTCTGTTCCGACACCAGCTGAGGTTATCATGAAGAATTGTCCTTCTCAACTTTTCCCCTCGCTGAAACATCCTAAGGTTCTTTGTTCCATGTAAAACTGTTCACCGTATTCTAATTGCGGTCTGTCTAGTGTCTTGTATAGTTTTGGAAATACTTTCCTATTTTGATATTTCATTTCCTTTGCAATAAAGGCCTGCGATTTCCATTCATTAGGTTTTGAAGAACTGGCGCATTATTAATGAGGAATACACATTGGGACTAGCTGAGTGATAAAAGCTGTTGAGATGAGATTTGAACTTGTGGGTAGAATTTAATGGTCATTGTATAGGCCTGTTCATTGGGCGAACAGCTAGTGGTAACCATACTACAATTATTTCTGGGATCCCCATCAAAATTAAGTTCCAATCCGCTAACAAGGGGCTGCTGACAGACCTCCCCACTCCACAAGGAGAAATTGGAACCTGACAAATTTCCTTTGTAAGGTATGCCCTGTTTCCAGAAGCCGCCAGCCAATCTCCAATCCTGATAGCACCCCCACCGGGAGTGGTGGTCACTGCTGGTACTGCAGGAGGCCCAAGGCTGAGGATCCTTGATGGACTCCTACATCATGATAAGTGAGATCATAGAATCACTACAGTGTGGAAGCAGGCCATTCAGTCCATCAAGTCCACCCCAACACTCCAAAGAGCTTTCCACCCTATTCCTTCATTTCCTGTGGCAAATCCATCTACCCTGCACATTCCTGGATGCTACGGGTAATTTAGCATGGCCAATTCACCTAACCTGCACATTCTTGGACTGTGTGAGGAAACCAGAGCACCTGAGGAAACCCATGAAAACATGGAGAGAATGTGCAAACTCCACATAGACAGTCAACCGAGGGTGGAATCGAACCCGGGTCCCTGGCACTGTGAGGCAGCAGTGCTCACCACTGAGCTAACCACCGTGCTGTGCCCTAATGAGATCCCTAGGATCAGTCTGGGAAGGCCCAGTGAGTTGGTGGCAGGGGAAAGGAGAGGATGGGGACAGGGAATGTCATTGTGAAAGACAAAGAGATAGCTTCCCTCTTGTCCCTCGCCCCTATCCATATTGGTGGATAAATACCAGTGGCCATTTGTGAGTCTCAATGAGTTTCATGCTAAGAAGGTAGTTGTCAGCTTTTCCCCTCCCATCCGAGAATTAATTGCAAGGACCATGAAAACAAAAGGTTGACTATATGCCAACTACCATCCCCACCTACAATCAGCATTGTTCTGTGTCACATGAGAGGTATAGATAGAGTCGATAGCCAGAGACTATTCCCCAGGGCAGAAATGACTAACACGAGGGGTCATAATTTTAAGCTGGTTGGAGGAAAGTATAGAGGGGATGTCAGAGGTGCGTTCTTTACACAGAGAATTGTGAGAGTATGGAATGCATTGCCAGCAGCAGTAGTAAAGGTCAGTGGGGACATTTAAGAGACTACTGGACATGCATATGGTCACAGAAATTTGAGGGTGCATACATGAGGATCAGTGGTTGGCACAACATCGTGGGCTGAAGGGCATGTTCTGTGTTGTACTGTTCTATGTTCTATATCTCCAATACCATTGGCACTGCACCACCATCCCACTGCACTTCAATTAAGTCATCATTGCTGGCTGACACAGCATTTATTGACTGTCCCTAATTGCTCCTTAAGAAGTCGGTGGTGAGCTGCCTTCTTAAACCACTGCAGTCCATTTGGTGATGGTAGACCCACAATGTTGTTCTGGTATGATTCCAGGATTTTGACCCAGCCACCGTGAAGGAATTGCGATATATTTCCAAGTCAGGATGGTAAGTGGCATGGAGGGGAACATGCAGGTAACTGTGTTTCCAATTATCTGCTGCCTTTGTCCTTCCAGTTGGAAATGGTTGTGGGTTTGGAACATACTGTAGTGCATCTTGTGCATACTAAAACTTCTGTAGTGCATCTTGTAGATAAGGCACATGCTGCTCCTAAACATCGGGGGTAGAGGCAGCGAATGTTTGCAGATGTGGTGTCAATGAAGCAGGCTGCTTTGTCCTGGATGGTGTCAATCATTGTTGGAGCTGCGCTCACCCAGACAAGTGAGGAGTATTCCATCGCCCTCCTGATTTGTGTCTTGCAGACGATCAACAGGTTTTGGGGAGTCAGGAGGTGAGTTACTAGCTGCAGGATTCTTGTAGCCACTATTTACATATGGAATACTCCACAGAGGCCGGTATCCTGTCACTGAGTCACCCTTTATTTACACATGAACAGTCTTTGACTCTAAGTATTGCCCCAGCCTGAGTCAGCTGTCAAGATTGCCAGTATCTCTGTCACTCCCCTTTTTATCTGTCAGCCAGGGCTCCCTGATTGGACCAGATTAACAGCCCCAATCAGGAAACTCATTTTCTATGAGCTCTAGCTGGCTGAACTCATTACAATCGCTACAAATGGCTCGTCCAGTTCATTTCTGATCAATGATAGAATTGCTAGGTGCTTGTTTTTGACCAGTGCAGTCTCAATGATCAAAGGGCTTTCTTCTGTCCCATTGATCCTTATGACTCTCATGATAACCCCCAGTAGGTTCATTGTGGGGGATTCAGTGTTATTAACACCCTTCGATGTCAAGGGGCAGTGGTTAGATTGTCTCTTGCTGGAGATGGTCATTGCCTGGAATTAAAAATAAACTTATTAACACAGTAAAGATTGACCAGGTGAACACTCTGGGGGTTGAGGTGTTGGTAGAGGAGGCAAATTCCTTCTGTCTGCACACACTTTCATGTCATTAGGGAAGTGTTTGCATTATGGCTTCCACACCTGACCTCAGTGAGGGATGTATTGTCCCCTCACCCTAAATTGTTTTAAGAGGGGTTTTGAAGACCACAGGCTTCCTCTATGGATTATGTGAAGATTTGCAATTTGGAAATCCTGCATTCATATAAATTTCTCCCAGCAAGACTGCTCTTTTCCAGAGAGAGAAAAGAAAGCAGGGACTGGGAAATCCCAAACACTTGCACTTCCTCAAACTTCTACATTCTGAAATTCCTGATGCAGATGGTGGCAATGAACACTGGAACAGAGTGATGGATTCCAATCAGATTCACAGGGAATCTGAAACCTGCCCTTGCTGTAATTTCATGCACCATGCTCTAACCTTGACGAACCAGCATCTGTCTCCTGTATGCTGAGTTTTGGGGTGGATCAATTGTACCTGGCAATACTGCACCAATTGTCTTGCCATATATTTGCAGTCCTATGGAAATTACTGTCCCTGCTGTGAATGTAAAAGGCAGAACAAAGTTGCATTTACATAGCCCCAATTTCAGGCACGCTATTGCCAGAGGAATGTAAAATGCAGCTGGAGCTCCCATGATTGTCTATGGAGTGGTTGCTCCTGACATTCAGGCTGATGATTAGGCCATTATTCCCCTTTAAAATCTCAAACCTGGTTTCAGTAAGCAAGTGGCCAATTTTAGGATTAGACCTCCTGGGGAGATAGAGGAAGCAGAGAGCATTGCTTTATTCAAATGCAATTTTGACTTCTATTTTTTAAAAAATGAAACAGTTAGGTAGCCATTAGGGTAGGATCATAAGACAAAGAATTTATAGCACAAGATCATGGTGTCATGCAACTAATATGATACCTTGAACAAACCTAGACTCAATCTAGCTACCTGATGAAGGAGCAGCACTCTGAAAGTTAGTACTTCCAAAGAAACCTGTTGGACTCTCACCTGGTGTTGTGTTGATTTTTATCTTTGTCCACCCCAGTCCAACACCAGCATCTCCTCATCATTGGTCCTCAAGTAACTGACCATTTTGAGGCGAGGAGCAAGATAGGGAGAAGCATTTTTATTTCCATCAGGACACAAGCTGTCTCTCTGTTCTTTGTAGTCAAAACCTGTTTTAAATCTGAAGAAAACCAATCATCTTTCCATCAATGGTGGTTGGAACCTGTGATATTTTATTGATAAGTCAGAGATCTTTTATAAGTGAACCAGTGTCGCCTGTAAAACAGTGGAAGCATGTGGAGGAAAATGACTGAAAATGAAGTTATAACCAGCACAAGAATCATAAGGAAGAGGATCCAATGAACTGCTTCCCAGTTTTCCTCTGCCCATAATCTACTTCCCCTTGCCTGTTTGTTGTCTGTGTGTTCATCCAGGAGGGAGTTTATAAAGAGATTCGAGTTTTGATTTGTAGTGTGATATACTGTCAGTATATCACTGTTTACCTTTAACTAGAGTCAAATTACTTGTGATAAATAATAATTTGTGTTAAATATAGAAAACTGGCCTATGCATTTTTTATCAATTTTGGTCCGAAAATCAGGTAATTTGGGAAATCCTATAAACTTGCTTTATTTTACTTTTATGATGACTCCACCAATGAGTCATTACAAAGTATGGGGGCTTGTCTAGAATTGAATTAGAAGCAAGCATTGAGGATTTGGGTGTGACATGAGTAAGTAACTCAAGTGAAGGAAAACACCAAGTCCTGTATTTTGTTTTACAACATGACCATGGAAGGTTAAGAAGCGAATTATAGAAGTTTTTAAAATACAGAGGGGTATCGATAGAATCAATGGTAGTTGTCTTTTCCCTCGGATGGGGGATTTCCAGACAAATGGGCACATATTCAAGGTGAGAGGAGAAAAATTTTAAAAAGACACGGGGGAAAATGTTTTAAACAGAGAGTGGTTCGCAAGTGGCATGAAGTGGTGGAATCGGGCACACAAACAACATGTAAAAGACCTTTGGAAATGTACATGAATAAGAAAGTTTTGGAAGGATATGGGTCAGGAGAAGGCAGGTGAGACTAGCTTAGTTTGGG